>NC_048225.1:73730724-73752386 GCF_002007445.2 Ailuropoda melanoleuca
TTTTATTATGATATGTTAGTCACCATACAGTACATCATTAGCTTTTGATGTAGTGTTCCATGATTCATTGTCTGCGTATAACACCCAGTGCACCATGCAATACATGCCCTCCTTAAAAACCCATGACCGGCCTAGCCCATCCCCCCACTCCACTCCCCTCTGTAACCCTCAGTTTGTTTCCTGGAATCCATAGTCTCTCATGGTTCCTTTCCCCCTCTGTTCCCCCCCCACACTTCATTTTTCCCTCCCTTCTCCTAACGATCTCCCTGCTATTCCTTATGTTCCACAAATAAGTGAAACCATATGATAATTGTCTTCCTCTCCTTGACTTACTTCACTTAGTATAATCTCCTCCAGTTCAGTCCATGTTGATGCAAATGTCGGGTAATCATTCTTTCTGATGGCTGAGTAATATTCCATTTTATACATTTAGAATAATAAAATGAGTGGAACCACTATTACGACCCAATATCTCTTATCATTTATTTTATATAAAAGAATGTGGAGACAAGGAGGAGGAAGCATTGTATGAAAAGTCAGAATAAGACTCAAATCACTTGTTTTTGTCCCTTTAGACCACGGTGCCTCTTAAGATTATTTTTACAGGGTCTTCTTTTTGAATTAGATAAACTTCCTAAAATTAAGGGACATCCAATAGTATGCAGCGTTTAAAAATTTACCTCTTCCTTGAACTTAAACTCAAGTCCTGAATATTAACTGCCATGAAAATAAGAGGCCTTGTGGGAAATACAATATTCACAATAACAAGTAAGACTCAGTATTTGCTATCTGATTTTTGGTGTCCCAAATTAACCAGTGAAAGATACCTCAATCACATGCATTTGCAGTGTATGGATACAGATCCTCACACAACCTCCTTTGAACAAAACCGAATTATAAATGGGAAAAGCACTTTAAAAACATTAGAATAAGAATATTTACAAGAATATTAGTTACTTCAACAAAATATTACTAAGATAAAAACATTCTTATTTCCCTTTGGAGAAAATTTTCAAAGAAACAACTTCACCTAGTTTCAATAGAACTTTATATCATATAAATACATAACATCTCATAAAGATACCTGGATAATGTTCTGGTTCATGTATATACTCCATTTCCCCATTAGCAGAACACTCTAAACCAATTATGATTTGAGATATTTGTTTTACACTGAATAAACCATTTCAAGATGAATAAAAAATGATAAGCATTACTAAAAATGGCTCACAAGGCTAACTCTGAAATAATGTAGTTTTTCTTCCCAAACAGCCAATATGTTCATTATCTTAAGTAGACTCTGTTATTAATATCACAAGATTTAAATAGTAGTGACAGAGAGACTATCTTACTGAGAGTACCAGACAGAAGAAAGCACATCAACACCAATTACTCTGGGATATCCTGACATTACAGTATGATATTGCTACTGTCATTCAAATTCCTGATTTCTTAGGGAAAATGACACACCCACCCAGTGATGTTTTTACTTTTACCTCTAGAATTCCCCAAATCAAAAGAAAAAAATCTTAAGAGTAAATATATATTACCTAAAAATAAATTACATGTATAGTATTTTAAAGCACAATATAGGAGACATTAAGTCAGAAATGAGGGGTTTTTTTAAAGTTATTTTCCAAAGGGAAATATGGCCCACCTCACATAAGTGCACAACACTAGTGACCTCAACTATTTGTTACCAAATTCAATACTACATGATATTGTATGAGACTATAACTGATGATCAAAAGATATGTCTCCATGGGTTTATCTTATGAACAGTAGAGCTATAACATAACATGAATGGAGGAAGATAGCAGTTTTCAACCACATTTTTTAAAGTAAAATTAAACAAATAAAAGAAGGAAAACATATAAAAGAGAGACTTAAGAAATGGAAAACAGCTGTCACTGTTTTAATTAAATAATAACACATTTTAAAATTCTTCCATTTAAGAAAATGCGTAACTCTAAAATGAAGAAGCTTGTAAGATTAAGGTTCAGTAAGCTGTAACAGAAGGAAAACCCACTCTGGTTCCTCTAAATAAGGTCTAAAGGGACACCAGTACGCTGAACACAAAACAGATTTCACAATCAGTCCTGACTTTGTAGGACTAAATAAGACAAAGTCTCCGGCAGGTTCTCAGACCAGTGTATTTGTTCTTTTTAAGGAAGGTTGAAAGGAAAAGTCATAGAGAAGTGAGAAGGGAAATCTAGTCTCATTGGCAAGAACAGTAAACTTTATGCCAAAAAAAAAAGCCAAAACTCTGTCAAACTCTGTAGATGAGGAGACAGTCCACCAGCACAAGTATATCTAAGATAATTTTATAAAGAGGAGAAGGAAACTAATTTTGATCAAATACCTACTATGTTTTATTTTAAGGAACGATGTTTGGCTTATTATTTGTTTTCAAGAACGTATTTCATTGCCCTCTGGCCAACTCCTTTCAAATCTTATTTCTTCAGTCTCAGTCACATTTTGAGATGATTCTACCTGCATTTGTATCATTAAAGTAGATGTTAAATAATGCCATGGAGTTATACTGTAACTATTTGCTTTTAACTTTCTAAAGCATTTGGAGAGTCTTCCTCTCTGAGAATATTATAAACTTCATAGAGAATGTCCAAATATGTCAATATACCAGCAAATTTTTTTTTGCACTGTGGTATATTTTTGTTTTACAAATGAAACAATAAGATATTTTAAAAGCTGATCCAGTGGCTCTCAGAGATAAGAATGCCTCGATCATGGGTCTGACCCGCTGGCAACTGGCAGACTCGTGAAAACTTTCATGATTATAGATTATACCGAGATCTCCCAGATTTAAGATACACAAACTGTTTTCAGTACCACTGCTTTACATTTACTTTGATACTTACATTATACTCAGACACTACTCCTTTATAAACTTCATAAAACTCTTCAACATTAACTCGATCCATGTTGAACTGGATTGAAATAAAACAAAACATAACATAAGCCAACCACCAAAAGAACATAAAATGAACCACACTCAGCACTCAGCATTTATGATCTCTTGGATATATTTTCTTTACTTTAAAATATAAACCTTGCACAAATTAAGTACTCTGAAAAAGTGTTGTTAAAGATCAGCTCATCAGTAATAAATATGGGTAACATTGAGTACTTAATGTATCAAGCACTGTTCTAGGACCTGTACATGCATCATCTCACTTAATCTTCACAACAAACCCATAAGTTATGTAACGTGCAGGTTACATAACCTTCAGATTTGTGTTCCATCTCAAGCAATCTGACCCCACTGGTCACGCTCTTAACCACTACACTCTACCTCTCTCTGAATGAAACCTCATTCTCAACACACATGAAAAACTTACATACAATGTCATATTGTTTACTGATAAACTAGTGGCCCAAGAAATATTACTAATGAAAAGTACTTCAGATTTTGTAGCAGCCAAAAATAATATCCTTTTCCTCCCAAGCATTCAGAAAAATCCCGTCTGGTTCATAGTAAAGCATTTACACAAATTGTCTGGAAATCTAAATTCAAAAAGAATTACAAGAGTATGCTTATAAGATAAACCTATAAAGACTCTTATCCAGGCAGGATTCAAATTTAGTTAAAAATAAAATTGCATTAAGTTCTAGGGTCTCAAGAACTAAGACCTTAAATTTTTTAAAAATAGCCTCAGAATTAACAATTTTATTTTCTCCCCTACTTTGTTTCTTTATTGTCGCCAGAATTGAAGATCACTGAGAAATTTCTGCCTATCTGGGCAATAATTCAAGCTGGGAGGATTTATTCCATAGGAAATATAACTATTACAGGCAGTGAATTTTGTTTGATTTCAGTGTTTTATCCTACAGTCCCACAACTTGTTGTATTTTTAATATAACAAAATAATAGACTATATAATATTAAGTACTTATAATTTGCCCTGGAAATTCTACAAGGCATTGCCTAAGGTCATTTCATTTAATTCCTAAAATAATACATTGAGGCAAATAATAATGTTCCCACTGGCCAGGAGATCCATGGGTGTAGAGGGCAGCCAACCCACGATTCAGAAACAGAGCTTCCTGACACCAAAACTCAATGACTATGATTGCCACTAAACTACCATGCCTCCTCCATAGGTTCAATCAATCCTTTTCTTAATTATTATTCTTGTTTTCACCAAGCACCTCCTCTGGCCAACCATGCTAAGTTGCAGGCCTAGAGACAGATCAATGTTTAAATCTAAAATTTCTACAAAACACACATTTTTAAAGCAGGCTTTGGTCCTACAATCCTATGAATATATCACCAAGCTAATACTTTCAGAACGTTTTGGCCAACAATTTCTTTATAATCCTAGGTAAGATTCTTCAACTTTCTTACTAGTCTCCAAGTTTTGCCTGATGACTCTGCAAACTAGTCGATATTTCTGACCTAAAAGCGGGCATTCCTACCAATTAGGGACACAAAACTGTCAGAATCCCAGTTACTGACCTGACCCCTGATTTTGGATGATCCTAAGACTTCACAGAAATCAAAAACAGTTCCTTTTCAGGAAAAGAACACATAAATCATACTGGTAAGAAAAATCTCAGCTCCAAAGTCAGTATTTCATTATCAAAAAAGCATAAACTTGCTGGTCTTCACACCTTGTAAAACCCAAATTGTTTATCTGACTCCTGTAACAACTTGTACCCAATTTTTTGTCAAGTGCACTGGTAAGTACAGCACAAAGGTATGAGCTCTATAGACGTGGGTGTTGTTTCCTCAGTGAAGGGTTTCCTATAAATGCATCCACTAGGCAATTTTGAACAGTTGTAGGCTCTTTGGAGGTCAAGTGGTGTGACTGCCAACAGAAGCTGAAATATGCTAACTCCAAAGAAGGCTCTGAGGGAAAGTCCAGAAACCAGCAAAAGGCCCTGGTTAAGGGAAAAATCTCAACTGGTTCTTTTTCTCCACTCTATTCTTAGTCTCTAAACAACAAAGCTCAGTATTATCTACTCAACTTAATTCTATTTTTTGTTCGTAGGAACTAAATACATTGTTTCCATCTATAATTTATTTTGCAACCAAAGTCCCAGAAACTGTACAAACCTGTTTTATAACCATAAATTAGGTGTACCATTTGAATTTTAGTTCCCTCAGAGAAAAATTATATGGGTAAAATAATTTCAAAAACATTTTTTGATTATAAGGTTGTCAAGCTCAGGAACTATATCTTTTTATTTTTAATGTGTTGAGTTCACAAGTGCACAGAGAAAATTCAATATAAAACATTAAGAAATCTGTCAATAGATTATGAGTTATTGCAAACTACTTACCATCTGCATAGCTGAGATTTCAAAACCTGCATCCCGGATAGCCATGAGGATCTTTCCCAGCAGTCCTGAAAATACAGAACAAATGGGTGCAAAAATACAAAATTTCCAAGGGATTTTAGTTTCTTAGAAAGGCAAATTTTCTACCTCAAAGTACTTTGCTTACACTCTATATGGAGAAATCACATATTTCTTCAAGGGAAACTAAATCCCTAATATCAAGCATCACCAGTAATCATTTGACTCACTTAATAAGTGCTTCAGGAATATCAACAATGATCCTGAAGATTATGCAAAAAACCTTTAAGATACTATTTTGCCTTAAAGCCCCTGAAGTCTAGTGCTGTAGAGAATATGCAAATCAAACAACTGAAGCTAACATTACAAAAAAATGAAAGGCCAAAGCACTGGATATGAGGGGTGGCAGAAGCTTTAGGGGAAATGAGAGCGTGAATTGGTACTTAAAGCCTGTAGATAGATGGGATTATATGGGGACACATGTATTAAAGGACAGAAGGCACAGGTCTGAGAAAATGTGAGCATGTTCACATGACAGTAAGTAAGTCAGAGAAGAAGGAAAAAAAAAAAGAACAGCTAAAAAGGAAAAGAGACTTGATCCAAATTAATGAAGGCCTTGGATAGCAACATGAGGAATTTGGTCTTTATCCCACAGATCAGTGCTTTTTATAATAGGGCCCGTAGATTCTGGGAATGTGGGACTGATTTTGAGATTCCATTAGTTTAGTATAAAAATATTCTAAGCTTCTTTTCTTCAAGTCAGTTCTAAAATTCTCTCTCTCTCTCACACACACACACACACACGCACACGCACACACACCTCATATATTTTGGATGATCTGGATGCTTATTTGATACCCCAAATCACCAAGGAGTATGTACTTTTTTTTTTACTATCTTACCGCAGCCAGGTAGCACTATTATAATTGTAGCAAGTTGAAGAATGGGGGGAAAAAAAAAGACAATGACAGACCTATTTCTCAAGTGATATATTTGAACCAAGTGGAGGCCAAATGATACCAGAGCATGCTGTAGAAACAAAGGTTCCTCAGAAGTCTGAAGAGCAGAACAGGCCCATGCCGACTCAGAGCACTCTGTTCCATATCCATGACTTGGTGACAGAGTTTTATCAAACATCCTTTATCTTATCAATGTTGTTAAGTGAAATTTTATTCATTTCATAGTCTTGTTTGTAATGAATTTGTAAATTGCTTTAGTTATACAGTTGCATGTGCAAAGGTTTATATTTAGTTTTATATTTGGACATATTTAAGTTGCATTATAATTACAATAATTCACGTCAACACTGGGGGTCCATCAGAATATTTTTCCTCCAAAGGAAACACTGCCAAAAGAGACAGCCTCTGAAAACGTTGAGCAGAACACAGGACAAAATAGTGTTTTAGGAAGATTATTGATGTAATAATGACAGGCAAGCTGGTCTGAAAAAGGGGAATAAAAGAAAAACAAAGGCTTTTGAAACCATCTAGCAGGCTCACTGGACTTGGATGGCAGCACTAGAGAAAGAAGTAAGGAATATAAGACATTTCCAAACAAGAACTAATAGAACTAAACTGGATGCAGAATGTGAAGATGAAGGAATACAGGTTGACTGAAAGATGGATAGAATCTCTCAGAAGAAAACAACTAATAAAAACAAATTGATTAATCTCTTGGGGAAGATCATCAAGATGGCATGACTGCCAGTTGACCGGGGAGCTGGACCCAGGCACTGGAGGGCTCCCCACCACCTTCCCTGCCCTTGGAATGTGGGTTCCGTTTGCCTTTCCCACTCCCAGAGGCTGCTCCAAGGACACAGCCTTGAGATAATGATGCATGGTACTGTACAGTATGTGTGACAGAACCCAGTTAAGACCTCTAGAGAAAGTTTTAAGATGGCAGGTGGGTGCAGGAGTCCACTTGCCTTGCTGTTGCCCAAGACAAGCCCTGTATGTAAGTTTCCTTGCTTATTAATGCAGCCACCTACCAACCTGTAGTGGCCTTCCTGTTTCTTCAGTCTTTCCCTGCCCTCTGAGTTCAGGGCCCAGTTTCAGATTACACTCAGAAAGCTTCTAAGGAGGTTATGAACCAACAATTAAGGAAAAAGACAGTGAATTATTTTGAACGTAGAAACAGAATTTTAAAAGAGAACACTGATCAGTATTTGAGAAGAGAGCACAGCCAATGGCTAAAAGAAGATTGATGAATGAGTGAATAAACTCCCTACACAAAATAGGTGATAAGGGACTGCATTCCAATAGCTACACAGGCAGAGGGCTATAATGAGGTGTGCAGACAGGCAGAGCCGAAATGATGAGAACAGAGGTCTGCTTGTTTGACAAAAAGAAGAGGAAAAGCAAAATAAAAAAAAAAAAAAAACGAAAAACAAAAATAAAACCTGTTAGGAATGAGTTTTGAGAAAATATCTAAAGTTGAAACTAAGAATGAAAATGAATAAAGAAAGATACATGAAGAGAAATGTACAGGAAAAGAAAGAAGAAAAATATTACAGTAGTATCACCATATCAAACAGAGGGGAAAATTCTTAGAACAGAGGGACAGTCAAGAATTAAAGGAGATTCTAAGGATAGACTGTATGGTGACTAACATAATAAAAAATTATTATTAAAAAAAAAGAATTAAAGGAGATTAAGGACCGTGGGAGTGGAGATAAAACCTTCGGCATAAGCAGGATGGTATGTTGACATTAAAGACATTTAAAAAGGCTGTAGCAACAGAGAGGTAGGAAAAAGAAGTTAGATAGCCCACTAAACATCTGTACCAAAGACTCAGATGATAATGGGTATGAGAATCTTAACCAAAATTCCAAGTCTTTAATCAACAGGAAAAAATATTAGGAAAGAAAGAAGTAGATTAAGAATTCCTGAGGACTGAACTCTTTAATATGAATTTATACCATTTAGTCCTTAAAGCAACACTCAAACAGAGGCTACTATTCCACTATGAAGATGAGAATATATCAGGTTTTAGAGGACAGATAACCTGCCTGAAATCATAAAGTAGTATATCTCCAAATCTGTCTTTCTACAAGTCTAGTAAGAAAAAATAAATGCGTATGTGAAAGCCAGGTATGTAAAATTCACTGGACACTATAACTCCCTAAGGCAAGGACCATGATCATTTTAGTTCTCATTGTATCTCCAGTGTCTAGCATAGTTCTGCCATGTAGTAGGTGTTTAACAAATACTGTGTACTGAATTAAGAAATAACCAAAGAGACATGCAATCATAGCTTTGCTTGATGCAAACTCAGGCAACTCCAAGGATCTTCAGAGCACAATTTGAAAATACTAGCAAATTACAAGGAGTAACTGAAGTTAGAGAGAGGGAAAAGGATTATTTAAAAATGTTGGCTTGGTGGTCTGAGAAAAAAAAGTTCATACTTCATGCCATATACAAACAGTAATTCAAAATGAATTTAAGGTAAAAGTGAAAGAAAAAAAAATGGTTAGAGAAATATATTGGCGGCTATTTTCTTCTCATGATAAAGGTAGCCTTTTTAAATATAAAAGGAAAAAAAAAGAGTTCTGTTTTTGCTATGGTTGAGTAGCTCCTATTGGAATAGCCTTCCCTCAGAAAAAAACATAAAAACACAACCACCTGGAGGCACTGAGCGGGTTCCCTGTTTTTTGCAGTGGTCAACTTGAGGGAAAGCCACAGTCTGCACTAAAACTCTGACTGAAAGCCCACAGAATTAGCAAACTGAAAGAACTAGAAGGCAAGGTGTAGGCAACCACGGACACTGGAAAGTGAGTAGACAATCCCAGATAAAAGAAAATCCAGAGAGAAAAGTCTGACTTGTGCATATAAACGTTGCTCAAATCTTGGGAAAATTAAAGCATTCATATATGGAGCAGACTCCAAGAAACCCAGCTAAGATTAAATGAACTGAACAGAGTTTTGAGTTACTACCCAACAAAGTGAAAACAGAGATTGATTGCCTGATCAATTCAGCAAGTTTACTGGTTGCATTTAAAATACCAATATATCTTTGAAGAAGATGACAAGATCTAGAATTTTCTAATATCTCATTCACAATATTCAGGATATGATCCAAAATTATTTGACATATGAGGACACAGAAAAACATGACCTACCCCTAAGACAAAAGAGAATCAATGAAGACCAACCTCAGATGACCCAGATGTTACAATTAAAAAAAAAAAAAAGATTTTAAAGTAACTGTTATAACTGCTTAAAGAATAAAAGAAAAATATACTCAAAATACATGAAAAGATAGGAAATCTCAACAGGGATTAAGAACTGTAAAAAGAATCAAATGAGAAATACATCTGAACTACAAAATTCAGAGTAGAGACTTAGCAGAAAAAATTTCAACATAGAATGAGTCAAACAATCTGAAGACAGACCAACAGAAATCATCCCATTTGAAGAAAGGATAGACAATTTTTGAAAAACAATGAACAGAATAGCAGGATGAAACAATACCAAGAAGTCTAATATACATGTAATAGGAGTCTAAAATAAGACAGAAAATATTTAGAGATCTAATGGCTGAATTTTTTCCAAATTTGTTGATCTACTGAATCTAAATTTATGCTTTTTACCAATCACAAGCAGATTTTTTTTAAATAAAGAAAACAACCAGGCACATCATTGTCCAGCTGCTAATAATCAAAAATAAACTCTTGAGAGCAGCCAGAGAAAATGACTCATTGTATATAGGGAATAACAATTTCAATGACTGCTGACTTCTCATAAGAAAAAGGGAGGCCAGTAGACAGCTGAACATTTTTAATGTGCTAAAAGAAAAACAAACTGTCAACTTGAAATTCTATGCCTAGCACTTCAAGAATCATGGTAAAATAAAGACACTTTGAGATAAAAGAACACTAAAGGAATTTGTTTTCACCAAACTCATACTTCAAGAAATGTTAATGGAAGTTATTTAAGTTGAAGGAAAATGAAACAAGATTAAAAATAGGATCTTCAGGAGAAATGATGAGCATAATTAAAGGTAAATATGTGGGTAAATACAAAAGACTATTTTTTCCTCTTAATTTCTCTAAAATACATATGCATGATTAAAGCAAAAATTTTAACATTGTTTTGTAGGTTTTAAAATGCATGTGAATGTAATACATTTCAGAAATATAACATAAACCAGGTAAAGGGAGAAAATGGACCTTTACAACTGAAAAATTTCCACATTTTATGTGAAGTAGTATAACATCAACACATTTTAAATAGACTGAAAATGCAGGATGTATACTTTAATCCTTACAAGAGTGGTTTTCAAAAAATAGTCCTCAAATAAGCCACATCGACATTACCCAGGAACTTGTTAGAAGTGCAAATTCTCAGGACCAACACTCGACCCAATGAATCAGAATCTCAGTGAGTGGAGACCAGAAATCATTGCTTTAATAGACCCTCCATGTGATTCTGTTATACACTGAAATTTGAGACCCAAAGTCCTTGCATAACCACTAAAAAAAAAAAGAAACAAACAAAAAGAAAGAGAGAAAAGATTTATTTTATTTATTTATTTGAGAGAGTGAGAGAAAGCATGAGCTGGGGAGAGAAAGAAAGGGACAAGCAGACTCCCCCCTGAGCAGGGAGCCCAATGCAGGGCTCGATCCCAGGACACTGGGATCACAACCTGAGCCAGCAGATGCTTAACTCACTGAGCCACCCAGGTGCCCCAAGAAAAAAAAGACTTATATTTAAAAGGCCCATGAATAAATTAAAATGGGATTCTTAGAAATATCAATTAATCCAAAAGAAGAAAGGATAAAGATCAAAAAGGGGGGGGGGGGAATAGAAAACAAATAATAAAATAGTAAACCTAAAACCAATCATATCAATAATTACATTAAATGTTAGTGAACTAAAAATATCCATTTAAGGCAGAGATTTTAGATGTACTAACAAAATAAGATCCAATTATATGCTATCAACAGAAAACCACTTTTAAATATAAAGGCACAGGTAGGTTGAAAATAAATGATGGAAAAAGATACCATGTAAACAATAGGTACAACAAAGCTGGAATGGTTATATTAATTTCAGATAAAGGAGAATTTATAATGTCCTAAGAAGATAAATGTCATAAGAGGCATTCAGAAGACAGTACTTTAGACAGAGAGCTGGAACAAGATGGATGTTCAAGACAAACAGAGCACTGAGCAAAGGTATGAGGATATAAAGCAGGCACGGTTCTTCTGGTGGAGGGGAAATCTGACAGGAGAGAAGGCAGGGGAGGTGGCAGAAGCCATATGACAGAAGGACTTATAGACCATATGTAGAGGTTTGGGTTTTAACCAATAGGCCAGGAGTTCTCACAACTTTTGGTCTCATGGACACTTGAGCTTTTAGAAATTATTAAAGACTCTAAAAAGCTTATATTTATATAGGTTATATCTACCTATATTTATTTGCTATAAATGAACAAATTTAAGAAAAAAACTAAGAAAATTCTTAAATATGTATTAATTTAAATATAACAAAAATTCTTTACATGGTGACATAACATTTTGTGAGAAAAATGACTTCATTTTCCAAAAAAAAAAAAATAAGAAGAGTCGCATTGTTTTACATTTTCAAAAATCTCCTTAATGTCTAACTCAATAAAAAGCAGCTGTGTTCTTACAACTGTCTCAGCTTTCAATCTGCTGCTATGCGTTGTTTTGGTTAAAGTATATTTAGTTAGAAAATAGTGAAGTTATTTTAATAGCCTTTAATATAAACGTATACATTCTTCTTTATTTGACATACAGTATTTTCTTAAAAGCTCACTGCAACACATAATTTCAAACTTCTACCAATGAATTTTTTTTTTTACTTTATTACATTAAAATCCACTGGTCTATTGCATAATTTGAAAGAATCTTTTACCCATGCATGATTTTGTAATATCACATATTGATCATTTGGAAACTATTAGTTCACTGAGTTATGCGGATCTTCCAAATGCTGACTATTTTCATTACATCAGGAAAAAAGAAATCACATTTGTTAACATCACCACCAATTTCATCAGAATAGTCTGTAAGTTATGAGGAAACTGTCAAGCTTAAGGTGGTAAATACAGTTTTGCAAGATCCTAATTATGATTTTCATTTACCATTCTACCTTCTTAAGGATTTTTATCTTTGGCAACAACTTTTGCCAGTTGTCATTTCTTTGAAATAACAGGCCTATTTATTTCAAGAAAAATTCACACCAAATACCCAAGTTTGAATAACCATACTTTGTCAGTCATTCTTTAAAGCAAACATGACATTCCATGGAGAAGCGCTCTAGTTGAGCTCACAACTCAAACAACTATATAAGTACTTTTCCTAAAGATCACATTATATTTCAGCATGGAGCAAAAGTGTTTTATATATACTTCCCATTTCTTCACACACAATATCAAAAAGACATATACTTGAAGGTCAAGAATTAATAAAACTAATAATTTTCACTGCTTCATCAAGGACATTCTAAAACGAAAGCAGACTTTTTCCCTGCAAGCACACGATAGTTAAAAATACAGTGACTACTAGTACACAGCACAGTTTGCTACCACTACTTCGTCTTGCTAAGGTGCCAGCAGTTTTATCTACCATTGGTTTTGCACCATTAGTGCAAATGTCACCACAGTTTAAAAGGCAAATAAACTGATTTTTATGAAAATAGATTTCATCTCACGGGTACCTCAGAGGGTCTTATTTGTTATAATAAAGAAAACACTTTACATGATTACATAAGAATCCTGATCTAAATATGGAAGCAGTATTAAGCCCCATGCATTGATCAGTACCAAGAGAAACCAACCATCTACACCTATCATAAATCTATAATCACAGTAAACCATGCCCGTGAAATGTACCACTTGAACAGAATAATTCTATTCACAGATAAACTAATAAAAAAGATAGTTCAAGTAACATTGCCATTCTGCCAAGAACAGTCAGATGTGAGTCAAAGATACTGCTTTTTTTATATTCAGTTGGTTCTGTGTGGAGGCAGGATAGAGAGGCATTTAAGAAACCTGTTCTGTGTTTAACAGCTTGAAACAACAAACTGTCAATAACCATATGTCCTTTACTTTGTTCTAGATAGAAAATGTTCAGATGACTGAACAAATAACAATAACTATGTAAATGAAGTAGCAAAAAGAAAAAAGTAAAATTGCACTCCATGAAGCAAACAAGTTCAAAAGGGTCAAACAAAGCAGACTGCTTTTTTTATTTGGCTGGTATTTGCATAGCTAATTTGTTTTTTAATGGTTTGCTTATGACTCCATGAATGCTCTTAAATTTTTTGAATGTCAAATCACCTCTCCATCTCCACTCTCAGTGCCTTAGTTCACATCCTTATACCTTTCACTTGGATTGTTCAAAAGCCTCTTAATAATTGGCCAGGCTGTATGCAATCATCAATATTAGACATCTATTGCTTTGTTTTTCTAAAAACTCTAGCTTCTCCTGGAATTTGAAGCCCCTATCCTCTTTTAGAAAAACTGATCTCACCAGTCATTTGATTAGAAAGGGAGCTGCCTGCCATCTTCCTACACTACTCTATGACCATGGTCTCAGTACGTAGTCAAGAGGTGGCAGCAGACCTTTTAGCACTCTGCTAGGGCCAGAGTAATTCACATAGGGATGGGCCTATGTTCATAAGTATGTGAGCCCTGCACTCCTGGCAACTGTCCCTCTCTCCCAACGTGGTGAGCAAAGCTTATTTAACAGCATGAAGCTGACAGTCAAGAGAAGCAAATATAAAATCCAGAGAGAAGAGTGATGCTGGCCAAATCTCTGTTTAGAGTCCTCCCTAAGCCTAGTCCAGTCTCTGCCCTTCTTCCAGCAGAACAGTTAAATGAGAGGGAATTCGGGGATTCGAGCTAGGATTCCATCAGCTGCGCTAACAGTGTCCTCATTAGACCACCTTACTTACATAAGAGAGGATATACTGCAGCCTGAGCAAGAAAGGTGGTAGTAGGAAGGGCGGAAAAAGAGGAAACAGTTAAAAAAAAAAAAAAGTGTGGTATTCCAATGTGTGATAAAAGAGGATTTGTAAACAACAACAAATATCCTGGAAAAAAATCCTAAGCATAGGGGCACCTGGGTGGCACAGCGGTTAAGCATCTGCCTTCAGCTCAGGGCGTGATCCCGGTGTTATGGGATCGAGCCCCACATCAGGCTCTTCTGCTCTGAGCCTGCTTCTTCCTCTCCCACTCCCCCTGCTTGTGCTCACTCTCTCCCAGGCGGTCTCTATCTCTGTCGAATAAATAAATCTTTAAAAAAAAAATCCTAGGCATGGCCAAATGATCAGTAAGTGGGATTAGAAGATGATCCCTCCCTCTGTCCACAAAGTTCATAAAATGATCATGGTTGGAAAGTATAAGAGAAGAAACTGATAATATAATATTCAGGTACATTGATGTTCAAATAGTATTTTTAGAAATAGTAGACTTATCTATTCAAATTAAAACTGGCTTGTACCAAATAGGGAAACAAAAATGCAAGGCAATTGAACAAAATAGGCAGTTTAACACCAATTGGTATCAGTAAGCAAAAAGGCAGAGCAAAAATTTTCATGCTACATTTTCATATTAAATCACATGACACAGTGGGTACCACTTGGAAGAAAACAAACTGGCACCAGGCTTATATGATCCAGGATGGATGCACAGGTGCCAGATAAAGTAACCCAGGTCACCAAAGCAGGTATAATGAGGGACAGATATAACGAGGGGCTAACATAATTTCCAAGACTTATCTGGGTATGGAAGCAGCAACATTATGAGTCTTGGGAATTGGGACAAGCTTCTCCCAAGAATTACTGTGAAAATCCAGCTTGAATATAAAATGGAAACAAATAAAGATGGGAGTTTTTCAGTTTTAAATAACTACGTAAGTTGTATATAGTTTTGAGAATCTATTGCTTCTCCTTCTGATCTGGTATCTGATCAGGGTCCACAAATCAATGTTAGCAGATTTGCCTTGATTTGGCTCTGTTACCGATCATCATCACCCCTACAAGGAAGGGGTGATGAGTATTGTTCAAAACAGTCCAGAGTTAAAAATGAGTTATTCTCTCTCTCCTTATAGCTGCCAAGGAGGGGTAAAACCTCTCACAGTATGGCATAGAAGAGGAAGATTATCAACACCTACACATGAGATATTTGGCCACGGGCTAAGTATCAGTTTGCTCTCCAGGCCACAGATGTTTACATTTTGGGAAATAATCCAGTTTGGAAAGCTCTCTCCTGGCCTATCTCAGTTTAATCTCGATATGGTCTCAGTTTCTTTCCTCATTTGCAAAAAGTGTAGTTCCTCCCTCGTAGAGATGTTATGAGGATTAAATGTGTCTTTATATGTAAAATTCCTAGACCAGCCAGTGGCACACAACAGCACTGTTAGGTAATGTTAGCAGTCGTAGATAATAACTGTCATAAGTGAATTAGTATAAATTCAGCTGAATACTTAGCTTTGCTTAAAGAATTAGCATGAATCTAATTTTAGCAGTTCTGTTGAAATGCAAGCATTTTATACCTCCCATTTCACAAGAAACACTGTGCCTCCACGACATCTCAAGGAGGTTGATGCTAGTGTCCAGGTCATTACACCTAATGAGATGGCTGCACTGATGGATGAGAAATACATAACCAGGGTCACAGCAAAACCAGCTATAGGCACAACAGAGCCTGACAGACACACTGATTCTCAAGAGAAGAAAAGCCACTGTTGTAGATGCCAGCAGTACCTGGCAAACACAGTGATTCATGCTAACAGTAGATCAGAGCAAGAAAAGAAGGGAGGAGGAGGTCCTCACATGGCAGCTAACATGTGCTCTCTCTTCCACTATCTCTCTTCCACTGTTCCTTCTTTTTCCATCCTTCCTACCACAACTTTTCTTTCTCAGGCTGCAGTATATCCTCTTTTATGTAAGTAAAGTGGTCTAATAAGGACACTATTAGCACAGCTGATAGAAACCCAGCTTAAATCTCCTGATTCTGATATAGTGAACAAAATCAAAATTGCCAAAGGGGTAGCAGTATTAACAATGAACAAAATAAAGGTCAGGGGAAAAAATATCATAGGATATTTTAAAAAGTGAAATTAAAATATCACAAATCTATATGCACAGAATATATGACACATCATTTATAAAGAAAAATATCAGAAGTAAAGGAGAGATAAATAGAAACATAGCATTCTCAAATTTTTGCAGACTCAATAAAAATATTAAAAATAGAAGATTTTTATACAAATTAAGCATATTCTAAACATCCCACCAATGTAACTATAATAAATAAAAATTATATGGGCCATTTTATTTGACTAACATATAATAAAATGAGAAAAATTCCAGAAAAGTCAATAACAACAAAATTTGAAATCTTGGGAATTTATAAGTACTCTCCTTAAGAATGATTGGAACAATGTTGACTAACACAAGAACAAATATCTGAGTAACAAATCAGAAGAAACCTACCAAATCAAACAATAACTTTAAGGAGTTAGAATACAATGAAGCAGATAATCTTACATACACATCACTATGGAAGTGCTTGATACCCTTTTTCTGGAAGATAAATTGGGGCTTATCAAAAAATTTAAAATTTTATCATTTGATATAAAAACTGCATCTCTTGAAATTATTCTAAGGATAAATAAGAGATCCACAAGGATTTACACAGGAAAAAACTAATCACAGAAGTATTAATAATAACATTTTAAAATTTCTAAATAATAAAGCAAGGAAAAGGTAAAGAGGAGTACATTCCTACAACTATCATTCAGACTTTAAAATTATGTTTTCAAAGATTATTTAATTTTACAGAAGAAAATTCAAAATACAGTGTTAGGTTAAAATGCAATATAAACTTATATAAATAGGATAATTCCTATTTGCTTAATGAAAATAGTATTACCTTAATACCAAAAGCAGACAAAGTATAAAAAAATATATAACTACATATCAATAACCCTCATGAATATAGTTGTAAAAATACTGAACAAAATATTGGCAAATCGAATTCAGCAATATACAAAAAGAACTACACATCATGACATCATGACCAAGTGAGGTTTATTTCAGGAATGCAAGCCTGGTTCACTGTAAAAAAAAAAAAAATTAATCAATGTGATCTGCTATATTAACAGGCTTAAGGAAAAAAAAAATCACATGATCAACAGATCCAGAAAAAAAAATGTGAAAAAATTCAACACCTATTTGTGATCAAAACTCTCGGAAAAAATAGTAATAGAAGGGAATTTCCTGAACTTCATAAAGAGTATCTACAAAAAAATTAAAGCTAATCTTATGCCTAATGGTAAAAGGCAAGATTGCCCATTCTCATTGTTCTTATTTTTAATATAGTGTCAGAAGTTCAAGCCAGAACTGAACATAATAATAAAAATAATAATAATAAAGTTATTTGAACATCAAAAAAAGAAGTTCAAGCCAGTAAATAAAGCAAGAAAAGGCATACAGATCAGAAAGAAAGAGACTGTCTAACTGTCCCTACTTGCATTAGACAGATTGTCTATACAGATAATCGAAAAACTACAAAAAATATTGTAGAACTGACTTCAGCAAGATTGCAAGATACAAGATAAACATACAAAACTCAACTGTATATCTACATATTAGCAACAAATATGTGGACATTGAAATTGAAACTACAATGCCATTTATAGTCACTCAAAAAGAAAAAAATTACTAGGCATAAATCTAACAAAACATGTACAGGACTTGTTATGAAAAGTACACAACACTGGATAGAAATCCTAAATAAATGGAGTAATATAGTGTCCATGATTTAGAAGACTTAACACAGTAACGATGTCAATTCTCCTCAAATTGATAAATAGATTTAGTGCAATTCCTATCATCTCCCAACTATTTATAACTACTGTATAGCTATAGTAATCAAGACTGTGTAGGACTGGCAGAGCAACAGACATATAGATCAATGGAACAGAATCAAAAACCCAGAAATGGATCCACACAAATATGATTTTTGACAAAGACATAAAAGCAATTCAATGGAGATGAGATAGCCTTTTCCACAAACCCAGTGACATGACTGTACAAGGAAAGTTAGAAAATATAGTCTCTGACAAGATAGTCACTTATCAGAAGCAAGTCTACATGGTGGAAGGGTAACACAAATTTGGGAGAGGACAGTTAGTCTTCTTTCCTGTATGTATTGTATGTGCTATTCCCATTATTTCATGTAATCCTCACAACAGCCCTATGAGGCAAGTACTATTATCTTCATTTTATAGATTTTTTATCCAAGGGAAAAACAACATGCCCTAGAATAATAGCTAGTAAGAGACAGAACTGAATTTAAACCCAGTTCTGCTAGCCTTAGAATCTTGATTATGTCATACAATAAAATAATCAAAATATTTAATTGGCTTGTACATATCATTCAATTAAATAGTTAATGTATATTGAAGGAGCTCAGAACATGCCGCTCCAAAATACATTGCTCTGGTGTATTGACTATTTTGAGTTAAAGACATTCAAGTGTCTCAGCAAATACAAGAAAAATACTCTGACCTCCCTTCTCTGAAAAGCAGAAGATGAAATTCTCATATGAAAAATATCCTCCCCATACCAATAGGAAAGCAACATTTTTATCATTAAGGATGAGAAGTTGAAGCTGAGAATTCTATACAAATAGACCTTGTGAAAATCATTCTTCTCTTCCTTCGGCCATCCCACACAGCTCAGTCACCTCCACAATTGGCAGAACTGCCTCTCTTTGTTCAACCTAATATAAAAGCAAGTAGATTTTCTCTATTTCTTTAGGTCATCATTCCTTATGAAGGCTCCTGTGTCATGTAAAACTTGTATTAAATAAATTTGTATGCTGTCTCCTGTTGATATATCTTACGCCAATTTAATTCTCATGCTCACCCCCCAAAAAACTCTAAGATGGTAAAGGTAAAAGTCTGCATCCCCTACAATATGCAAAAATATACATTATTTATATGTACACAACTTATCATTTTTGATCTTCTGAATATATACTACAAAATCAAAAAAAGAAGAATATAAAATATGTATCTAGTAAATTCTGAAATGTTTGCAGGATCATCACCCAGTTTATTGATTATTCAGAGTTCAAGGTTCCCTTCCTTCTAAACCATTTTGATGCTTATCAAAATTTGAAGGAAAAAGAGAAACAATAATCACTTTACTATTTATTAGTAGTGCTAGAAAACTTTTATAGAGAGAAAATCATTAAGAGAAAAGTTGTTAACAAGGCAGATGAACAATATTCCTCAAAGGTATAACAAAACTGGTTTCATAGTTAATAATACAGTAGTTTCGATTTGCTAAAATTCTCTGCATCAAAAAATATTTCCTGTGGAAATAACTTATTCTGATAGTATGGTCTTTCCTGGAATCTTCATACTCTCCCTCGATATCATAATATTTGTACTCTATAGTAACCTATACACCTGGAAGCAAACTTGCAGCCAAGAAGCATGCCTCTATTCTGTGGGATAACTTGAAAAACACCTTTACCACGAATGTTTAGCCTACTCCAGGCAATAAGATATAAATAGATGAAAACAAAACGTTACTCATAGAAACAAGAGCCCATGAAAAGGACACTCTGATGATCAAAACTACATACAAAACTGAACTTTAAAGAAGCAGCCAGGCTTGTGCAAGACAATTCACTGTAGTGTGGATGCTACACTCCACGGTACAGATACCAAATACAGGTGGTGAGAAATGAAACTGAAAGATAGAAAAATGTCAATGAAGAAGTCTTGCATTTTACTTGGGTAAGAACTTGTGAAAGAAAAGTTTTAATCCTGACATAGCCAAGAGTGCATAAACTAAAAAAAAAACTGATATATAAATAGATGATATTGAATATTAATAACCATTTTAAATCAAATTGGAGGAATTTGATTTCTTTTACAATTTAAATCAAGTGAAATAAAATTAAAAAGTATTTTAACCAAAAAAAAAAAAAAAAGGGCTAGTTTGCCTTTAAAATGTGATTAGTGTAAAAGCCAAATCAGAGCTAGAGATTGTAAGAGTCTAGATTAATTTTCAATGCGGAAATACAAAAGAAATCACAAGCATTACTCAATTCAACAGAAGGAACTTAACACTAATCCTAGCAGACATGCATAACAAATATCCTGGGGCATAAAAACCAGGTGGAAAAGCTTTCCGTTTCCTAGACAGCAATATGTTTCTGGGCAATACCACTTCACTAATAATCTGCCAGTAATTTTTAATCAGAAGAGAAGATATACCTGCAAACTAGTTTGACTGCAAATGTGTTATGACTTTCTGCCTTCTGGTAAGGAAAAATACTGAAGAATCTCTTTAAATCAACTGCAAATAAGAGTGTGTTTAGCAGGACTGTTTAAGCGAGAACTAGTAAGGCTTTTAGGTCTTAAAGGATCTCAAATTATTCCATTGGCTGATCATAAAATCTATTCTAGTAGGAAGTAGGCTTAATAAAAAATAGATCTAATTCATCCACTAGCATTTCTGATTCTCCACTTACACCACACACCCAGATCTAAAATACACATTTATCCTTACCAATGTCCCAAGAACCATAATCTGTAAATTCCTTATAAGGCAATAAAAAGAATAACCAATGTAGCTTTACAGATGTACCCGCAATATGGTAACTCAGTGTATTTAAAATTCATAATGCAATTAAGTGAGTAGAAAATAGTAAAAGCAGGCTCCATACCAACTTAGGAACAACAGAGAAGATGCACAGGATCTGAGATTTCCAGGAAAAGACAGTCAAGAACCCCTCCTTGCTGGGAAGACAAGGATAGGCTCAGTGCAGCAAAAGAAGCCAAGAACAGCTATCATGGTTGAAATAAGCAAGGGCAGTCCAAGAAAAACAAAAATAGAGTACCGGGTAGATAGACCAGAAACTGAAAATTTTGTAATATTAGGCAAATAGGTCATGAGAAGTCCCAGTCAATGCCAGGTTACTACAGAAAACAAGTCAATCACACAGCCACAAAGCAATACTGTTTCTACACCACAGGACCCTGCCAGCTTCAATATAGGGTGAGAGCCTAATTTTGAAAGAGGCAGTCCCTCTTGTGGAGGGTAGAAAAAGCACAATCCCATTAGAAGTAGACTTCATGTTTTTAGGAGATTTACATGAATTATACAAGTGCTATACATGTTATAACTCATCCATGGAAATCTCTTAATCTTCCAGGCAAATATAATGAAAAAGACTGAAAAAGTAACTCAAACCATGGTTGCATTAGCTCCAACATGAACAAAACAAAGTAAATAAATCTTTTCCCTTTCTTTTTTGTTAAGATTTTATTTATTTATTTGAAAGAG
>NC_048225.1:73753341-73824327 GCF_002007445.2 Ailuropoda melanoleuca
AGAGGTAGTGAGAGAGAGTAGAAAGGAAGGGAGGGGCAAACAGACTCCCCACTGAGAAGGGAGCCCAAGACAGGGCTCTGGACCTAGATCCCAGGACCCTGAGATCATGACCCCAGCCCAAGGCAGACCCTTAATGAACTGAGCCACCCAGGTGCCCCTCAGTTCTTTGTCTTTTTAAAAGACGTAAAAGATAAAGATTCACGGCATGCCTTCGGTGGGTTAAGCATCCGACTCTTGATCTCAGCTCAGATCTTGATCTCAGGGTTACCTTGGGCTCCACACTGGGCATGGAGCCTACTTTAAAAAAAAAAAAATTCCCACAGCTAGTCTTTTGTATTTTTCAAATGAGTACACTGATCTTTGTTTATTCCAACTACCCAAAGTCACAGTTAAGGAAATCCACAAGTTTAGACACCTACTTCAAGAACATTGTTTCTTCTGATGATTTTAAGGGGTTCTGATTTCCTCAGCTGACAAGACCTATATTGTCATTCATAAATAGGCTTAAAAACAGACATAATGCCAACAACATGGGCCACAAATTATATAACTCCTGCCCCTTGTCTGTTGTTGGAAGCATATACGATCTTGACCTGGGTACAAGACTCCATTTTTGTTCAGTTTCCCAGTATAGTCCTTTTGTAGGGGGCAACTCTCCTGTCTAGTGGTCCTCAAAATGTGGTCGCTGCAAAAGCAGTTATAGCATGACCGTGACTTGGGGACTTGACAGAAATGAAGACCCACTTAATTGGACACTCTGGAGATAGAGCCCAGGAATCTGTATTTTAACAAGCAAGCCGCCCAGGTGACTTAGATGCATACAATATTTGAGAACCAGGACTGTGAGCCAGATCTCTGAGGATAGCAGGGCATCAAAAAAACCATTCTCCTGACCACGAAAAAGGGTAATGTGACCTAAAAAGCCTACGATTTTAATTTTCAGTCATAATTTTCCTTACTGACACTACTCCAAACCTATACGGTCTTAACAAGGAACTCAGAAAGACATTAAATTCTTAAATTTTGTATCTTTTGTCTTAGTTTTCTTTACCCTCTATCACTCAATTTTTAAGACCATTATTCATCAGAAAACATGCAAAATGGAAATAAAAGGGTATAGAGTGAAAAATGTCTCCCTCCCATCCCAGCATTTCAGTACTTCTTCTCAAAGGCAATCACTGTGAGGAAAATATTCAATATATATACAAATATACAGACACAATCTTTGTTTTACTGAAATACATACTATTATCATCTACTCTATGCCTCACTCAACTTCTATGTATTTACTGTAAAATATAAAAAGTATGTATTTTGTGGTAAAAATATATAACAGATAAGCTCAATTTCATAAACAATTTTAAAGTGATTATCTATGGTAACTACCACTAAGGCAAAAACACCAGAATACTCCAGCACCACAGGAAGCCCTCCATATGTGCCTCCCCAATCACTGCCCTTTCTCCCCTCAGCAAATACCTGACTGGAATAAGCTTTCCCATGCACTTCTTTATTCTTTATTACATACATATGCATTCTTAGAAAACATAATTAACTTCTGCCTATATCTGAACTTTTAATGAATAGACTCACATGGCATATATCCTTAAGTCTTGATTATTTTGCTCAATTTCATAATTATGAAATGCATACATGTTGTGTTTGGCTCTGTTCGGCAGAGAAGGAAGAACATGCCACACTGCAAATAGAATCTCTAAATGGTGGGAGTAAGTGATTTTTAAGACAAACCTTTGTCTGTATTTCTAAGTTTTCTATAATGTAGATTACTAATTATTACTACAAGAAAAATTCCAATAAAAGCTATTAAGATAAATACCCAGCTAAAGCTTAGCATTACCCACCTCTGTATCTCTTTGGTGTCTATTCCTTAAAGGGAACATTCTGGTAGTTCCAACACTAAAGAACACAGTTCCTAAAGAAAACATTCAACATTATTTAGTTATGTATCAATGTAAGATGATTTTCTTAGAGTGATGACTCTTCCTCAAGAACTCAAATTGGAGAGAGATATATACACAGATATAGACATATCTACCTATATAGGGTGCAATATATCTTCACACCATACTTGTGAAGAATTTGAGGTAGGTGTATTGAATCACATTAACAGCGATCAGATTGAGTGAAATCTATCATTAATACAAAGCCAAACGCTGTACAATTCACATTGGAAATTTCATCTTCTGACTCAGCCTAATGTTTATTAAGTGAGATATGGTTTCTGCAGCAACTTCTTACTAGACATGTCTCCTGAGGCAAAGGAAATAAAAGCAAAAACAAACTATTGGGACTTTATAAAATAAAAAGCTTTGGCACAGCAAAGGAAATGGTCAACGAAACTAAAAGGCAACCTACAGAATGGGAGAAGATATTTGCAAATGGCATATATGATAAAGGGTTATTATCCAAAATACATAAAGAACTTACCAAATTCAATACCCAAAAAACAATTCAGTTAAAAAATGGACAGATGACATGAATAGACATTTTTCCAAAGAAGACACAGATGGCTAACAGATAAATGAAAAGATGCTCAATACCACTCATCATTAGGGAAATGCAAATCGAAACTACAATGTTACCTCAAACCTGTCAGAATGGCTAAAATTAATAACATAGGAAACAACACGGTGTTGGCGAAGATGCGGAGAAAGGAAAACCCTCTTAAACTGCTGGTGAGAAAGAAAACTGGTGCAACTGCTGTGGTAAACAATATGGAGGTTCCTCAAAAGGTTAAAAATAGAACTACCCTATGTCCCAGCAATTGCACTACTAGGTATTTACCCAAAAGATACAAAAATACTGATTCAAAGGGATACATGCACTCTGATGTTAATAGGAACATTATCAACAATAACCAAATTATGGAAAGGGCTCAAGTGTCCACTGACTCATGAATGGATAAAGACGATGTGGCATATATGTGTGTGTGTGTGTGTGTGTGTGTGTGTGTGTGTGTGTGTGTAATGGAATATTACTCAGCCATCCACAAGAAAGAAATCTTGCCACTTGCGACCATGTGCACAGAGCTAGAGAGTATTATGCTAAGCAAAATAAGTCAGTCAGAGAAAGACAAATACCATATGTGGAATTTAAGAAACAAAACAAATGAACATGGGGCGGGGAAAGAGAGGCAAGCCAAGAGACAGACTCTTACCTATAGAGAACAAACTGATGGTTACTGGAGCAAGGTGGGCAGGGACATGGCTTAAATAGTTGATGGGGATTAAGGAGGACACTTGTGATGAGCACTGGATGTCACACGTAAGTGATCAATCACTAGATTCTACACCTAAAACCGTATTACGTTGCATGTCAAACAACTAGAATTTAAATATAAACTTTGAGGAGAAAAAAGAGGAAGATCTGGCTGAAAGTTTTCCTAGCCTCAAATTCAAGATATTCTAAAGAGTAAGAAAAACAGAATAGAGTCTGCAGCATAAATCTACCTAAAATTTCAAGGCTGATTCCAAAAACACCAGAAACATGTGAGTTCTCTTCAATTTGCTGAAATGCAAATCACTGAGGTTATCCTAAAGAGACACTGCAAACCACCCCTTTGGTAACTAGGCCATTAGGTAATAACCACCATGAAAATAGCTCTGGAGAAGTAACTAGGATTAGTAAACCCCTCCCCATTTTGCAGACACACAAGCCACCATTTGTAACACAGGAGTGTAGTAGATCCAAGCTGGTGATAGATTATGAATGAACTAACTGCCAAAGTGAGAGCCTTGAACCACAGGTTTTCTACAGTAAGAAGATGTGTGAATATGTAAAAAGGCAGAGTACCATTTATTAATGATCCCCACAAAAAGCAGTTACAGCAATCATGTCCTTTCAGCACTTTTCATCAGTGTCAACTCCTCCCATCTCCTAACATGTCATATGGAAACCCAAGCTGTTTGAAGACCTTTCTATAAGTTTCCATCTTTTCTTTAGGTGTGTGCCTTTTTTCTTCCTCATAAGAATCAATTATAATTATATTGTCAGAAGCTCAGCATTTATAATCTGCCATATAACTTGAATCGTCTTTAAAGTCTTACAACAGGAGTTCATGCTACCTTGGCTTTTCATTTTTAAAACATTTCCCGATAATGTAACATCATGTGCCCTGACTCCCTGGACCCCACTTCCACAGGGATAGTCCAGCTCCTGGGTTGGAGGAAGGAAGCAGCCCAAAAAGCAGGACCATAACCTGGGCAGAAGACACTCCCATCTACCTTCGGTCACTGTGCAGTTACACAGGCGTTTCTGCAGAGGATGAGGTTAGGAACCAGTACCAGGGGTTCCTCCAAGGCAGAGGAATGAGAACACACTATCTTTGCTATAAACTCTTTGATATGTTTTCCTTGAGTCTAGATCATGTCTAGCTATGTTTAGTGTTAGTTATCTTGAGTTCTTAAGTTACACAGTCCTCAAACACATGCATGAAAAATAAGCAAAGGGCGTGGTACTTTGTCATCAGCATTCTGCATAAGAGCCCGCCTTGATCCTGTTCCTCCTAAAAATCTCTGGATATACTTAGAATCCAGTAGGCCAACAGATCAATATTTCAAAGAAATACATGCCAAGTTGATTCAATAAAATCATTCCCTGCAGAATGACTTCTGAATGCATACAAAAGCGAAAAAAAAAGGAATGGGAAAATGAAGTTTCCAATTCATTTCCAAATGAAACAATCCTCTTTCCAATAAACATCATCCCTTAAGTCATAGACATACAGTGCAGGCCCTAGTGACTCACAAGTACAAATACCCCAAATGTATAATAAAATATGATTTGAAAGTTTTTTACATATTTTTTAAATTTTCTTTTAAAAATATTTATCAAAACATAAACCTAAAGTTAGATATTACTCAAAACACAAAAAATAGAATATAAACGAAATTTAAATAATATTCTTACAAATGATGTTAATTGGGTGTATAGAATTTATACTTCTGAAGTTATGGAAGCTTAAAACTGCACTGTGACTTTCAAGACACCTATTTTAGAAGTAATTTTCCTTATTGTTAGACTTGCTCTAATGCTCTTTCTTTCAGTGAAACTAGGTTTCATTCTAATCTCATTAGTGAGAAATGTCAGTCTAAGGATTGCCTAGTGATAGATCAAACTTTTCTGTTACTCTTATTTAAAAATTGCTGCAAAGAAGTGAAAGAGTATTAGAGAAGCTACTTTGGTAGAGCGGAGTGTCCTGGACATCCAAATCTTCCATCACTCCAAGAAATTCTCACCAACCTAAAATCGAGCTCAGGGGCCTACCTCTGAGCTATAGGAATAACTGAAAACCAAGGGGTGACTCTTCTCTAGCCATCCCTAACCATGGCTGTAATTAGCCTGCCATAGAGAATGAACTAAGAATCTTCCATTGGGTATAACGTTTCATATGGCTAGCCTCTGAGAGAGGCCAATCACCACAGGAAATGCAGTGCTCTCTGACCTCAAAACTTCTGATAAATCGTTCTCAAACTGAGTGTTCATCAAGACAACTTGGTGAGATTTTTTTTTTAGTTGGATTATAATATATATTTTTATTACATTCAGTTAGCCACTGTAGCGTGTACGTCATTAGTTTTTGATGTAGTGCTCAATGATTCATTAGTTACGGATAACACCCAGGGCTCATCACAACACTTGGTGAGATTTTTTTTTTTTTTAAATGCATATTTCTGGTCTCTGGTCCAAACTTACTGAAGTTAGGGCCCAGGAAGGTGCATTTTAAACAGTCTACCCAAGTGGTTCTAGTGCACACTAAAGTTTGGGAAGCACTGCCTCCCACACCACCACTGATTCAGGTTTGAGTTTCACATCCCAACCCTGTTAAGGTCTTATTCCACTTGAAAGAGACAACCACATTGGTGGTCCCCAGTAAGCCATAATTCCTGGTATTCATGCCCTGTATAATCCCCTCTCACATTGGACTCTGGACTTGGCCATGTGACTTGCTTTAGTCATTAAGACATTAAAACATGATGCAAGCAGACACTAGACGAGCACTTATGCATTGAGAACTGTCTTGAAATGCTCTTCTGGGAAGCCAGCAGTCATGCCACAAAGAAGCCCAGGATGGACTACTGAGTGATAAGATGCCACGTGGAAAGTTTCTGGAGGATGAGAAGAAACCTTGTATATTCTAGCTGCGGCACAACTCCCAAGCTGAAGAAGCCAGGCAAGCGACCCCAGGTATACCATGGAAGAATCGCCAGCTGAGCCCAGGTAATCCACAGAATTATGAGAAACGATAAATCATTTTTAAGGAACTAAGTTTTGGGATGGTTTGTTATAAAGCAATAGATAACTGAAACTGATTGATAATTACTGATTGAGGATTTTAAAAGATATATCATGTGATATAATCTCTAAAACTGCTATTAATACCTAATTATTTTGAACATTTACTATGGAAACTGCTCTAAATGCATAACATGAATTAGTGTATTTATGGAGTAGGTACTGTCACCTCCATTTTGCAGATTAAAAGAAATAAGGCTTTAGGCATTCAAGAAATGTTTCCAAGGTCACACAATTAGTAAGTGGCAAGCCACAGAACTATGAGGCATTTCAAACACTGTACATTAAATTAACTTTGCCATGTACAATAGGATTTTCACTGAGCTCTCTGCCATTCCTTTACCGAGATTCTTGTGTCCTCTAATTCAGACAGATGAGTGTAGATTTTTGGATTATACCACACATCACCAGGCTCTAAAGAGACCCTAAGGTTCCTCATACACACATCACAGTTGCTAGGCGCTAGTGCTTTGGCTGCCTAGCAACAGATGTTTCTTTATTCGAATCAGGTGTGAAGAGCAAGCCCTGACTTCCAAAAATAAAAGATACCATGACTTGTCATTGCTTTGTCATTGATAGAGAGCCTATAATCATAAAGGCACACAGGCAAGCCTGAGATCAATCTATTCACTTCTTTCCCATAGTAACATATTCAAAAAATCAGACTATCTATTCATCCTCCAATGTCTCCAAGGAGACATCAGACATGATCAAGTTCATACATTAAGAAAGGCTTCTTAACTCTTAGAGTTTGAGACACTAGTGCTGGTACTGTACACTTAGAATATGTGCATTGTTGTATAAATTATACAAAACAGTTGCTTAAAAAATAAAAGTTAAAAGGAAAAATAGCATTCTCACAGCAACAACTTAGAAGATGAAAGATTTCTTTCAGTGGCTGTTAAAGCATTTTTTTTCCAACATTTGCTAAAGCCTTTTCTTTCTTTTTTAAGCTTTTATTATACTGCAGTTAGTTAATGCACAAGTGTTAATATTAGTTTCAGGTGTACAATATAGTGATTCAACAATTCCATACATCACCCGGTGCTTATCACAAGTGCACTCCTTAATCCCAATCACCTATTTCATCTATCCCCCACCTTCTCTACTATGGTAATCATCAGTTCTCTATTGTTAAGAGACTGTTTCTTGGTTTGTCTACCTCTCTTTCCCTTTCATTCCCTCTGTTCATTTGTGTTGTTCCTTAAATTCCGTATGAGTGATATCATATGGTATTTGTCTCTCTGACTGACTTTTTTCACTTAACATTATACTCTAGTTCCATCCGTATTGTTGCAAATGACAAGATTTCATTCCTTATGGTTGAGTAATATTCCATTGTGTATATATACCATTTCTTCTTTATCCGTTCATCAGTTCACAGACATCTGGGCTACTTCCGTATCTTAGCTATTGTAAATAATGCTGCTATAAACAGAGGGGAGCATGTATCCCTTTGAATTAGTGTTTTTGTATTTAGGTAGATACTCTGTAGTGCAATTGCTGGACTGTAGGATAGTTCTATTTTTAACTTTTTGAGAAACCTCCATACTGTTTTCCACAGTGACTGCACCAGTTTGCCACTCCACTAAACGGGCACGAGGGTTCTCTTTTCTCCACATCCTCACCAACACCAGTTGTTTCTTGTGCTGTTGATTTTAGCCATTCTGACAAGTGTGAGGTGACACCTCCTGGTCCAATGTGTCATTCATAGCTCTTGTTTCTTTGTTGATCTTCTGCTTGGACAATCTGTTCATTGCTGTGAGTGAAATGTTGAAGTCTCCTACTATTAATATACTATTATCAATATGTTTATTTTGGTTATTAATTGGTTTATATAACTGGCTGCTCCCATGTTGGGGACATAGATATTTACAATTGTTAGCTCTTCTTATTGGATAGACCCTTTAAATATGATATAGTGTCCCTCTAAATCTCTTACTACAGTCTTTGGATTAAAATCTAATTTGGCTGATACAAGGATTGCTACCCCAGCTCTCTTCTGGGGTCCATTACCAAGGTAAATGGATCTCCATCCCCCCTCTTTCAATCTGGAGGTGTCTTTAGGTTCAAAATGAGTCTCTTGTAGACAGCATACGGATGGGTCCTGCTTTTTTTATCCTATCTAAAACCCTGTGTCTTTTGATGGGAGCATTCAGCCCATTTACATTCAGAGTAACTACTGAAAGATACGAATTTAGTGCCATGGTATTGCCTGTAAAGTCCCTGTTTCTGTAGATAGTCTCTGTTTCTTTCTGGTCTATGTGACTTTTAGGGTCTCTCTTCACTTACGGAATCCCCCTTAATATTTCTTGCAGGGCTGGCTTGGTGGTCACATATTCTTCCAGTTTCTGCCTGTCCTGGAAGTTCGCTATCTCTCCATCTATTCTGAATGACAGCCTTGCTAGATAAAGTATTATTGGCTGCATGTTCTTCTCATTTAGTACCCTGAATATGTCTTGCCAGCCCCTTTCTGGCTTGCCAGGTTTCTGTGGATAGGTCTGATGTTATTCTGATGTTCCCCCCTCCATATGTAAGGAAGCTCCTCTCCCTAGCTACTCTCAGGATAGTTTCTTTGGCTGTAAAATTTGCAAGCTTCACTATTATGTGTCGGGATGTTAATCTATTTTTATTGATTTGGGGAGGGGTCCTCTCTGCCTCTTGGACTCAAATGCTTGTCTCCTTCCCCAGATTATGTAAGTTCTCAGCTATGATTTGCTGAAATATACCTTCTAGCCCTCTCTCGACCCCCTCAGGGATCCCAATAATTCTGACACTGGAATGTTTTATGGCATCATTAATCTCTCCAATCCTTTTTTCATTTGCTACTAGCTGCCTATCTTTGTTTTCCTCAGCTTCCTTCCTGTCCATCACTTTATCTTCTAGATCACTGATTCTCTCTTTTGCCTCATTTATCCTGGTTGTTAGAGTATCTAGTTTAGACTCTAGCATCTCATTCATAGTATCTTTTAGCTTGGCCTGATTGGATCTCATTTCTACCCTTAGAGATTCTATATTGTCATTAATGCTTTCTTCAAGCCTAGCTACCGACTTTATGATTGCTATCCTGAATTCTACCTCTGACATCTTGCTTATATCCATAGCCATTAGTTCTGTGACAGAGGACATTGTCTCTGGCTCTTTTCTTTGAGATTTCCTCCGCCTAGTCATTCTGTTGAGGGAAGGTTGAATGAATGAGCAGAGTCCAAAACACCAACCATGACCCAAGCAAGATGAACCCTAGCAAAATCCATAGGGGTCACAAACCACCACCGATGAAGAAAGCCAAAATGAAACACAAGAATAAAATTTAAAAATTTTAAAAAAGAAAAGAAGAAAAAAAGGAGGGAGGGGAAGGGGGACTATAATTTCTCAGTGTGGACAAAACAGGTTGTTCCAGTTGTTCCTGGTGTATTTTGGCCTGTGTTTGAGGACACTACATTCCAAAATTGCAAGGAAAGTAAAACTTATATATACATAAAGATAAAATGGAATAGAGCAAAAAAGGACTAAAATGAGGCATATATCTATAAAAAACATGTGCTTATTCCTCTCCCACTCCCCCTGCTTGTGTTCCCTCTCTTGCTGGCTGTCTCTCTCTGTCAAATAAATAAATAAAATCTTTAAAAAAAAAGTGACTACGAAATATAAGTTGATATAATAAACATCTAGTTGAAATAAGAAGGTAAAAAAAACAGAGAAAAAGCATAAAAAAAGGAGAATTTTATCTGAAAAATAAACAAGTTGTGAGCCAACACCTGGAGCTCAATATAATATTTTCCTCTAGTGTTGGGATTTTACAGTCTTATGAGATCCACAGTTTGTCATCCACCTGTTCTTCCAGCCTATCTTCTGGGGGAGGGGCCTGCCATGCTCTTTCTCAGGTAGCCCTGCCTGGGCAGAGTTGCCCTACCCCATCAAGGGGATGGGTTCAGTGCAAACTGGTCCTCTGTGTGGCTTTTGTTCCTTGCACCTCTTCCCAGGATCAGAGCAAAAATGGTCGCACACAAACCTCTGGCCCAGGGCAGAAAAATCAAAAATCAAAAATCTCAGTCTGCTCTCTTTAATAGACCCTCCAGGACAACAGTCTCCACTTCTGCATGCACCAACGAAAACCGCAGCCTCCCATGGTGCATGCCCACAGCAACCCTCTCAGAGGTAGTCCCAGGGGCCCAGGAATGCCACTGGCCTCTGTGATTCTAAAACCACCAGGGGTCACAGGCTCTCGTGCACACCCAAAGCTCCTGGATCATGCCTGGGTGCTCCTCTAATGTTCTTTCCAGGCCGCTACCACCGTGCAAGTTTTTGCCTGGTTGGGGGCAGGTTCCAGGCTTTTTCAATCTGCTCAGGAAAAGAGCGGTTACCGACAGGCCCAGCTTGCAATTTATGGTGATCTGAGCTGAGAGTCCCTTCCTGGGCTTGCTGACCCTAACCTACTTCCTGGCTCCACTGCTTGGGCACTCTACCAGTGCAGGCTCCCCCTTAGGACTGTGGCTCTTTGTATCCCAAGACCACAACTCCCTACCTAGAATTCTGCCTTTTCACTTCCAGAGCCCTTTCAGAGAGGGATGTCTCTCACTAGAGCAGATTTCTAAGGGTTCTGATTTTGCACTCCAGTGTTATATCACTTCCCAAGAGCCAGCTTAGAGAGGCTCCCTCCCCCTTCTGTTTATCTTCCAATATCTCCCCATAGACTTATGACTCCACAAAAAGCAGTACTTTTCTTCATGTAGAGATCCAGATATATATTCTTACACCTCAGTCTGATTTTGTGGGTGTTCAAAACGGTTTGATAGATATCCAGCTAAATTCAGGGGACCAGTCGAAACAGGGTCCCCTATTCCTCTGCCATCTTGCCTCGCCTCTCCTGAGGTGACATCTCATTGTAGTTTTGATCTGCATTTCCCTGATGGCAAGTGATGCTGAACATCTTTTCATGTGTCTGTTGGTCATCTGGATGTCTCCTTCAGATAAATATCTGTTCATGTCTTCTCCCATTTAAAATTGGATTATTTGGTTTTGGGGTGTTTTTATAAGTTCTTTATATATTTTGCATACTAACCCTTTATCAGATATGTCATTCACAAATATCTTCTCCCATTCAATAGGTTGCTTTTTAGTTTTGTTGATTGTTCCCTTTGCTGCACAGGAGCTTTTTATTTTGATGTAGTCCCAATAGTATATTTTTGTTTTTGTTTCCCTTGCCTCAAGAGACATATCTAGAAAAAAACTGCTATAGCTTATGTCAAAGAGGTTACTGCCTATGTTGTCTTCTGGGATTTTTATGGTTTCGGGACTCACACTTAGCGCTTTAATCCATTTTGAATTTATTTTTGTGCTGTGAAAGAAAGTTCTCCAGTTTCTTTCTTTTGCTTGTTGCTGTCCAGTTTTCCCAACACCATTTGTTGAAGACTGTCTTATTCCCATTGGATATTCTTTCTTGCTTTGTCAAAGATTAATAGATCATGTAATTGTGGGTTTATTTCTGGGTTTTCTATTCTGTTCCATTGATCTGTGTGTCTATTTTTGTGCCAGTACCATACTGCTTTGAATACTACAGCCTTGTAATGTAACTTGAAGTCTAGAATTGTGAGGCCTTCAGATTTGCTTTTCTTTTTCAAGATTGCTTGGGCTAATCAGGGTCTTTTGTGGTTCCATACAAATTTTAGGATTGTTTATTCTAGTTCTGTAAAAAATGCTGTTGGTATTTTGATATGTACTGCATTAAATGTGTAGATTGCTTCAAGGAGTATGGACATTTTAACATTGTTTTAACATTGTTCTTCCAATCCACGAGCATGGAATGTCTTTCCAGTTTTTTGTGTCTTCTTCAGTTTCTTTCATCAGTGTTTTATAGTTTTCAGAGTACAGGTCTTTTACCTCTTTGGATAGGTTTATTCCTGGGTATCTTATTATTTTTCATTCAATTGTAAATGGGATTGTTTTCTTAATTTCTCTGTTTCTTCATTATTGGTGTGTAGAAATGCAATAGGTTTCTTTTCCTTGATTTTGTATCCTGTGACTTTACTGAACTTGTATATCCGTTCTAGCGGACTTTTGGTGAAGTCTTTCAGCTTTTCTATATGTAGTATCATGTCATCTGCAAATAGTGAAAGTTTTACTTCTTCCTTAATGATTTGGATGCCTTTTATCACTTTTTGTTGTCTGATTGCCATGGCTAGGACTTCTGGCACTATGTTGAATAAAAATGATGAGAGTGGACATCCTTGTCTTTTTCCTGACTTTAGGGAAAAAGCTTTCAGTTCTTCCCCATCAAGGATGATGTTAGCTGTAGATTTTTCATACACGGCCTCTACTATGTTGAGGTATGTTCCCTCTAAACCTACTTTGTTGATTGTTTTTATCATGAATGGATGCTATACTTTGTCAAATGCTTTTTCTGCATCTATTGACATGATACTATGGTTCTTATCCTTTCTCTTATTGATGTGATGTATGATGTTGATTTGCGAATACTGAACCACCCTTGCATCCCAGGAATAAATCCCACTTGATCATGGTGAATGATTTCTTTAATGTATTGTTGTATTCAGTTTTCTAGTAATACTGAAGATTTTTGCATCAAATTCACCAGGAATATTGGCCTGTAGGACCATTAAACCAGCAAAAAACTTGAAACTCCTTCTAAATTACTAATTTCATTTAAAGTTCTCATAACTTACAAATTCATTAGGTATTTTCACTGCTTACAACTTTGTGTTTCAAGACTGCATGCTACCCTCAATGCATCCAAAGGCAGGGTCTTACATGTAGTTCAATGTACTTGGTATATCTGTTGTAAATTCCCTCCAACTGTTTTGTTTACTCTTTCAGATAGAATGTAAAACATTCACAGAACTTCAAAATTGTAACATTCTAAGCAAAACTGCACCCACTCCAAGAAATTTCATTGAACCAGAGTTAGATTTACTATGTTTACATCCAATCTCTTTGCACCAAAAAATTTCATGTCTCTTCCACAATGTCCCAGAAGCTGAATTACTTGAAGGAAATCTAATACAAAAAAGCTGAGAACTTAACTAATTCAACCAGCCCAAATTCAGGGGGCTGCCATCAGTGCAATGTGTCTTACAGGGTTCTGGGCTGACCTAGCATCAAAACTACCATTCAGGGGAAATTAAAACTCCACAAGAGGCTCTGAGTAAGAATAACCCAATTTGAAAAGCAAAGAACTTGGTAAACTTGATCTTGCTGTTATTTGTCCTGTTTCAATTAGCATATCAGAGCCAATTCTGGGGTAAACTTACAAACTGGCCAATATTCTCATAAATTTGCTTCCTAATGAATTAAATACAAACATACCCCAATCCTGTCTGTATATGCCTTTTTGAAAACAAAATCTAAAATTGCTTTGAAATAGTCTCCATGAAAATAGCATTAGTTTTCCAGCCAAAACATAACACGAGGATATAGAATACTGGGTTGAAAGGCTGAGCGGAAACTCATAAACCATCTTGACTCATTTTAGTGAGGAAGAAACTAAATTTCAGGAAGGACAATGTTATAAACAATGCAGTAAAACTGCTTAATGCATAAATCTGCTATAAGAAAGGGCAATTTCCAACAAAACTTCAAGACTTTAATATTTCAAAAGGCTAAATTTGGGGAGCACCACAAGTGGCTCCTCCCCACCTCCTGCCCAGTGCTGATCACGATGGACCATCAGAAGAGGTAATAGCTGACAGCTGCTAAATCAACTAGATGTAAGCAATAATCCTAGTTCATGGATTTAAACTAGACTGAGAATTTAACTGAGGGAACGTTCCTTAAACAATGAAAGGGATTTTCTCCCCACCCCCCACCGTGGATAAGGATGTAGAAGTTGAAATTTGTTAGCATTTGAATCCATTGCTTTGTTACGAAGGAGTCATTAACTATACTTAAAAATTAAAAGGTAATGATAGTAGTAGTGGAGGTGGAAGTAGTAATAGAGTAGTGATCATAATAGTAACACTGTCTAACACATATAGCACTTTAGGTATTAGGTACTGTGTTTAACACATGAATCCTTATATTTAATAAGGATTTAATTAATCAGTCATTTAAGCATTACATTCAATGCATTTAATCCTTAGAGTTACCCATTAAAGAAGGTGTACTATATTATTCTTATTTTACAGATAAGAAAACAAGGTACAAAGAGGTTAAGTAATTTATCCAATACCCCATGGCTAGTTAAGTAGCAGAGCCAAAATTCAGGCCTACACAGCCTGATTTCAGAGTAAAAATAATTCATTTCATTGATGGAATTAAACTAACTACATAAAAGTAATACTGAGGACATCAAAACAAATACATTGCATAGTTTTTAAATTAAAAAAGAAAAAACACAAGAACATTCACCTTGTTTTTCTTCCCTTTTAAAACCTGAGTCCTCGAATGACAAAATGTACTTCAGTCTACAAACATAAAAAGACTTGCAAATACTCCAAGTGCACCTCATTATTTCCCCCCCCCGCCCCCGCTACCTACTCTGCAAACTAAGGTCTCTCTTTTCCAGCTCTCTTAGAAGTAAACCTCCACATCCATATGGATTAACTATAGGACGAAGAACTGAGGCTGCCTACATCCACATGACTTTATTATTTGTGCCAAGAAATTCTTACCCAAAGATAAGGCTGTAAATCAGTAAATAACTTCATTGTTTGCTTCAGGAACTTCCCAAAAGTCCGTTTACCCCAACAATAGACTACACAAACAGTCCCCTTTTCGCAATATTCCCTCAACTGGACAAACAGCTCACTTATCCAACAACTGTGTACTTACAAGACTTGGTTAAGATCCTTGTCTGTTTCCACTAATCCTAAACTATTGTACCGGAAACTTGTGCAGTTTCAACCAAATCGCTGCACTGAAAGACCGACCGTAAATCTCTCAAGGTCACACCCAAAACTCTACAATATCTGCCCATTATCTCTCCCTGATAAAATAGACCAAGACTGTCAAGATGTGCTCCCCTCGTAGTGAGCAACAGTTTTGCTTGATTAAAGCTATTCTGGTCTTCTTTGGGGGAGTTGAGAGTCAACAGAAGGAAATCAACCAATTTGATTTCAATTGCTCTCTTAACACCTTTTTAAAAAAATTTCTCTCCCCTCATGCCTATGTTAGACCATAGGTGAAATTAAATATACCAGGAAGTGAGATCATTATAGAAAAAGATCAACATACACCTCTATAAATCTAACAATAAATTCAACACAAGACTTCAAACTATATTTCCCTGTAGCCACAATTTAAACTCTAAGCTGAATTGGATTATTTGCACATTTAAAAAATAGTCCAAAAGGATCCCTAAAATTGAGATTTAGAAAGAAAATAAAAGGAAAAAAAAGCCTCGAAATGCCAAAATTTAAAGTATTCTGCCATCTGATTAGATTTTACAATAATTTCCTTTAATCAACTCATACGTTTCTAATGTTATGTATCAAATATAGACACACGAAATATAGCTAATCTTCAAATAGCTCTGACTAAAAATTTAAACTTGCATAAACATAAAACTAGTCATTTTGACATCGCCTTTTCATTTAATCATTGTTATCAGATTTCAGTTATATTTATCTATGCAATTATTAAAGTGTTAACTAGTATTTCCTATAATTCTATTTTATTCCTGTCTCTCCAAGCATCACATTTTGCTGAAAAAATTAAATCAGTTAAAAACCGAACTGAGAAAAAAAAGGAAAAAAAAGAGGAAAAAAAACCTGAAATGTATTAAGATGACAAAGATAAGCTTTTTAATGAAGTTGAGGCCTTTAAACAAGATTTGTCTCATCACATTAAAACATGTGTGTATATTATATATGTATGTATGTGCATATGTGTGTATGTGTGTGTGTATACGCATGTGGGTATAAAAGTATGTGCATTCATCCTGAGGTAATCCCAATTTTGTTTTCCATAGCTTATCAACACCAGCCATTTCAAATAGTATTATTACTTCCTATGGAAGTGTTGCTAACCATGTTATTGTAACCATCTAGCTATGGAGCCATACATGTCGAGGAAAGAACATGGAGCTTAAAAGAGACCAGGTCTGCATCTTGGATTCCCTACTCTAAATTGGCGGAAATAACTTATTCTCAAATAGCCTCAGCTCATTTATTTGGAAAAGAATGATATATCCACCTATTTGGCATAATTGCTGTGAATATTAAAGGAGATAATGTATAAGGTACTCAGTTTACAACCCAGCACAAGGTGCTAACGTCTCTGTAAATGTCGGTTACCCATTATGCATGTTAGTTCCCCGTAACTGTGGTCCTAAGGATCTACAAGATATTAAAGTGCTTCCTCAATAATTAAAGAAGTATTCATTATGCAACAAGACCTTTAATGTTCAGATCCTTTCAACCAATAATTCTATTTCTAGGAAACTTGCCAGAGGAAGTGATTAGGGATATTGTCAAATATTAATGTGCAAAAATATTCTTCAAAGATTTACTTTTAACATCAAAAACCTGCAAACAACCTAAGTATCCCCATATTATACTACATCTGTATGATTGCATAGTATACAACTACTGAAATACTCATGAATAATTAAGAGCATCCATAAACGCTCCCTAGGGGCGCCTGGGTGGCACAGCGGTTAAGCGTCTGCCTTCGGCTCAGGGCGTGATCCCAGCGTTATGGGATTGAGCCCCAAATCAGGCTCCTCCGCTATGAGCCTGCTTCTTCCTCTCCCACTCCCCCTGCTTGTGTTCCCTCTTTCACTGGCTGTCTCTATCTCTGTCAAATAAATAAATAAAATCTTTAAAAAAAAAAAAAGCGCTCCCTAAAATTAAATTAAAACAATAGCCTGTGGACACACATCTCAACCATGTTAGCAATTACATGTCAGTGTACACACATACACACATTCAGAAGAAAAGGATTTAGAGGAAATAGAAAAATATTAACAATGACTATATCAAGATAATGGGAAAACAGGTAATTTTTACTGTTTCCTTTCTTACTTTTTTTCCCCAAATTTTCTACTATATACCTGAATTACTTTGATATTTAGAAAAAATAAAACTAAAAAACCCATTCAATTATGTTTATTATTTAGAATATTCTAGATTTTTAAGGATAACCTTTTAAATTATACCCATCTAATTTCCAAAAGGATTTGGAATAGTTGACAAAACTACATATAACAGACTGAAATAAATAGGAGAAGACAAAGATTAAAAAGCTTGCAAACTCTCAGTATACAGCCATATAAACACTCTATCTGTGCATGTGCATACATGTGTGTATAAGTGTGTATGTATATATTTATATATTCAAAGAACTTTGTTTCAGATACTGAGAACTAAAGGAAGTTTCTCCAGCTTTCTCAGAAAGGCCATACCACAGATACAGTAGACATTGTTTTAAATTATACATTAGGACAATTATTTCAGTGAATTAAGTGAATCAGTTATGTGATTGGGAGGAGAGGAGGCAGATTAAAAGTCAAGGAATCAAGACCTGAAACAGGATAAGCATAACCACAATCAGCAACTCAAGGAAAACTTTTTTAAGAATGTAGCTACAAAGATAAACACAGATGAAGACAGACTTTTCCCTCATGTCACCTTTATTCATGTGACTTTAAAGAAAATTTAAAATATTAAAGTTATATTTTAATTTCTGCACATAAAATACATCAAGAAAATAACAAAATAAGTTCCTATTAACAAAATGTATTTGGATATATTGTATTCAAGATAGCACTTACCTTCACTGATGGCATGGGGCTTAATAATGCAACAGGTACAATTCGTAAATTTAGCAGTGTTTGCTGGTCCACAAACTCCACTTGAAGGAAAAAATAACTCCATTTCCTAAAGACAGAGAGAAATAACTTTGACATACGTAATCTCTTATCTTGAACTTCTAGGATATTTATGTGAGAAGGGGAAAACCATGAAATTACTTTTAAAGTTCCATAATATAAATTCTTTGCTTCAACTTTTCTAAATATGATTTTTACAAAGACTAACTGAACCCTGCTTTCAGTCTTATAATCAAAAGATCATATAAAAAAGTATTAATTAAAGTAATGAGAATATGTATCATTCTGCCCCAGGATTAAAACTAACAACATCTTAACATATTTTGAATATTGGCAGCAATGAATACAAAGTTCTTATTTTCCCCAAAGCATTAGTTCATAGACACAGGTCCTCCAATTTTAAAATTTTTATTAAAATATGTAAAATTAAAAACTAGGAATTCTTTTCTAGAAACTGATTAGTATTTAAGAATCAGAACCACAAAATCAGTTTTAACCAGTTAAAACTAATGAACTGGGGTTCCTGGCTGGTTCAGTCAGTAGAGTAGGCAACTCTTGATATTGGGGTTGTAAGTTCAAGCCCCATGTTGGGTGTAGAGATTACTCAAAAATAAAATCTTTACAAAAAAAAAAAAAAAAAAAATAATGAACTTACTATATAGTTCTAGCATATAATTAAATCACATAAACTTTATTTTATAACCTGATTCAGGCTATTTATTTGCTTTGCACATAGTTCACTTAGATGACAGCTTAGCAACTTGAATTAGCCACAAACACAGTCACACTAATTAATTCTTTTAATTATTTAGACAGATGCTTTCCTGCCTCTAAGCTTTTAATACTGTTATTTCTACTATTCCCTATAAAACCCTCTGTCCCACGCTCCAAAGAATTCTACCAACTTCAAATGTCACCTCCTCTGGGAGGCCTTTTGTGATGCCCCCAATCGGTACCCTGTACTTTTATAAAATTGTGGTTATTTGGGTAATTGTCGTTCGCAAATTATAAATCTGAAGCAAGCAACTAACCTGCATAACTTTGTAAGTCCTTTAGCCCCTAAAACAAACGGCTCAAATACTCATTTTTCACTGAATTTAAAAATGGAAAGCTCATAGGATGTGTTAATGGGCCACACCGATGTACAATTTTAAAAACCACAGAGAAGATGAGGAATTGTCCAAAGAGTAATGTATATACCAGTGCAATCCTGGCACTAAGACATTTTAGAACAAAAATGTTCTATTCCTTAGACATCAAGTACTTTCACATGATCATACTGCTGCCTTTATTAGTCTTCTTCAGTAGTAAGAAGAGTAACAAACAACTTCCAGTCATCCGTATTGTCATGGCTCCCACGTTTCTGCCTCCAGTCCAACCACCTTCCTAAACTCCATACCCCTATCTGTGCCACTACTACTTAGAGATATTTCATATTTAAAATATCCTGATTTCCACTGTCTCCCATAAATCTGTTCACTCCCACCCTGTTTTTCCTGCCCCTCCAACTGTACAGGCCAAAGGAAAAAAACTTGTTCCTCTCCCTTTCTTAGCCATCCATTCAGTCTATCAGGAAATCCTTTGAAATGCGTCCAGAATCCAACCACTTCCACATCTGTCACCCTGATCCATGCCCACCACCAATTCTCCCTTTGACAACTGCTCTAACCTCCTAACTGATCTCCCATGCCAACTTTCCCCCCACACACCTACGCCCACCTGGCCTGATCTATTCTTAACACAACAGGCAGCAGGAAACCTGGAAAACAATCATACCGATCCTCTGTGCAGAACTCTCCAATGGTCTTTTATCTCACTCAGAATGAATGCTAAAGTTCTAGATGTCTTCAAGGCCTTATGTGATCTGGCCCCTAGCTATACCTTGAACCAATCTATTCCCATGAAAACACTTAGATTTCCAACCCAGCCTCACTGGCCTCATCCACTCACTGTTTACCTAAACGCAGCCAGCATGTTCCCACCTCAGAAACTTTGCATGTTTTGTTCCCTTTCTCCCAGAACACTCTTTCTCCCTGATATTTGCATGGCTTTCTCCCTCACTTCCTTCTGATCTCTGCTGAAACGTAAAGTGAAGACTTCCTGACCCTATCTTTAATAGTATTCCTCACCCCTACTCAACACACAGTCCTTCCTCCACCTGGTCTTTTTCCTATCCCTTGCCTGCTTTATTTTCTCAGGTCATTTACCATCTGACATGTTTTATGTCCATTTATCTACTATCGAGCATCCCCTCAACCATCAGAATAGATGTAGGCTCCAAGTGAGTCAGGACCTTGTCTTGTTCACTAGCAGCTTTTCAATTAATATTTTGAAATGACTGCAATTCAGAAACTACTAAATTCAGCATGTGCTAAATAAAATTTATCTATCCACATTGCACAAATGAGAGAAAGGACACCCTGGAAGCTTGAGTAACAGGGCCTTACAAGTTAGCAAGTGGCAAAGCCAGTATTTAAATCCAGGTCACACAGGTTCCAAAGCCCTGAACCTTTCCCATCATCTGGCTTTCAAAAGTAAAGAAACTGTGCTCAGTTGTTCCACCTCTAGTTTTAACCAATTATTGGGCCAATTATTTGGGGCTCCACTTTTCATTTCTTTTCTTCCTCAACTTTTCAAAATGAAAATGCCCGCTTTTCAAGTACTCACTTACATAAGCTGAATAAATATGTATTTAAGGCAAGGACTATAAAGGTTTTACTTAAATATACCTTCTTAGTGAAAGTAATTCTATTTTATGCCTTTGCCTTCCTCTTTCTCCCTGCATAGGTTGTCCTATCTGTCCCAATTATCAATCTAAGCTAACATCTACAAGAGCACTTCTACTAGGTCATTGTTATGGCAACTAATTTAGAGACTTCACACAACAAATGTAAAGTCACACAAAAAAATTTTCTTTTGTGATTTGAGCTGCTTAAACATACTGAATAAAGCTCCTCTCCTTCCAGGAGTCCCTGCTATTACTCTTAGCCTTTTATATGTTCCTAAACTGCCTAGCAGGGAAAGATAGAGATATGGAACTCTCTCAAAAAATAAAATAAAGACTCATGGAGTCTTCAATTTTTTTTTACTGTATTCTATTTAATAAATTGTAAAGTATACAGTTGCACTGCATAAATTTCAACTAAGATCCCACGGTAATCTCACTAAAACACCTGACTACTCTACATTCATACCTTTAACTACCATAATAAAAATATCACTAAATGGTTGCCAGTTAAAAGTTTCTCCAAAATGCTTGCATTGTAATTTTAAATAAATATCATTTTTATAAATGCCCTGGACTAAAACATTAAAATATTGAAATTTCTCCCTACATACTCTAATATCAAATAAGAAATCTGTTCTCAGAAAATCCAAAAAGTTAAAAATGAAATATGAAGTCACATGACTTAGTTTTAGTTTTATATTTAGCTCCATGATTCAGTCTTATTTACAAGTAAAAACAAATGAATACATAGCAAAATGTCCAAAAATAATAGGACGTTTAAATAAATCATGTTACATTCATACAATAAAATATTCTGCACCCACTGAAGTTTACTCTTCTGACAGTAATCTGGTAACATGTAAAATGTTATATTAAGTGGAAAAAGGAATCAAATTAAATAAACATGATGCACATGGTGTTTAGTTTGTAAATTATATAAATGATCAAGGGAATGAACTGGAAGGAATATGCCATACACAAACTGTAAACATCATTGGGAGGATTACTAATGCCAAACTTTCTTTTCCCAATTTCCAAATTCTCCAGAAGTGTTTCCATTACTTCCGTATTCTAAAAGACTGTAATGGGAGCACCTGGGTGGCTCAGTCAGGTAAGTGTCTGGCTTCAGCTCAGGTCATGATCCTGGGGGTCCTGGGATTGAGCCCCACATCACACTGGGCTCCATGCTCAGTGTGTGGGGGGGTCTGCTTCTCTCTCTCCCTTCCCCTCTCTTGTGCTCTCTCTCGCTATCTCTAAAAAATAAAATCTTAAATAAAATAAAATAAAATAATAAAATAAAATACTGTAATGTTTAAAACAAGGTAGGCTGCCACTTTCAGCATACACAGTAGAGGCTGGTAGTTAAGCGTGGGGCTGTGGAGCCAGAGGTGCCCGGGCTCAAATCCTCATGAGGCCAAAGTGTTTAAACTCACTAGGTCTCAGTTCCCGGTAAATTGGGATGGTATAAGCAAATGCACAGGAGACTGTGAGAATTAAATGAGATACTAAAGTGTCTGGAACAGTGCCTGTCACAGAGCGAGCACTCAATAAACATAAGGTTTGTTGTTGTTCTGAATTCCAAAACTTTTGTAAACGCCAGTGACCTAGATACCTAGATCCTGGAGGTATGACAATGAATTGGGCATCCTCAAAGAAATCACAGTCTACTAGGAGGGTAAACATAAACACAAATACTTGTAAAATACGGTGAGTAATAGAGGTATGCAGTAGGCATGAAGCAAGCATCAAGGAAGAGTACCTCAAACAGAACCAAGAAATTTGTAATAGTTGAGCAGAGTTGTTTTTACTGGTTTTTAAGTTTGAGGTCCAATTAAAATACTTTAAACTGAATATACTTAAAGGATACAATCTGGTAAGTTTTAACATTTGTTTATTCCTGTGAAAACCTCACCACAATCAAGATAATAAACATATAAGTTACCTCTCCTTACTTTGGGTAATCCCTTTCTTCTACCTCTCCCTGCCTCCCCTACATTAACTGTTACCATTACCTCCCTTACCGTTAATAAGTTGGTCCTGTAACCAATGATCTGTTTTCCACCATTATGAATTAGTTTAATTTTTAACAATTTTACTTAAATTATATAGTATGTGTTTTTTTGTCTAGCTTCTTTCACTTAGCAAGATTATCCACTGTAGTGTATATCACTATTTCATTCCTTTTTATTGTCAAACACTATTCCAAGTGTTAACATCATGGTCTGTTTATCCACTCATCTCTCAGACATTTGGGTTATTTCTAGTTTTTGGATATCACAAACAACACGGTTATGAACAAACTGTTATATACAAGTCTTTGTATTCATATTTCCTTTCATTTCTCCTGGGAAAATACTTAGGAGAAGAATGGTTGGATCATAGGGTAGGTGTATGTTTAACTATTTAGTTAACTGCCACACTGTTCTCCAAAGTGACTGCACCCTTTTAAATTCTCATCAGCAGCATGTGACACTTCTAGTTTCTCTTCACACTTGCCACTTGAAATGGTCAATCTTTTAAACCTTAGACATTCTAAAAGGTGTGTGGTGGTAACTCATTGTGGTTTTAATTAGTACTTCCATAATGTCTAATGATGCTGCATATTTTTTTTTAAAGATTTTATTTATTTATTCAACAGAGAGAGACAGCCAGCGAGAGAGGGAACACAAGCAGGGGGAGTGGGAGAGGAAGAAGCAGGCTCATAGCAGAGGAGCCTGATGTGGGGCTCGATCCCATAACGCCGGGATCACGCCCTGAGCCGAAGGCAGACGCTTAACCGCTGTGCCACCCAGGCGCCCCGATGCTGCATATTTTTAATGTGTGCTTATATACCGTTCATGTATCATCTTTGGTTAAGTGCCTGTTCAAATTTTTTGCCCATTTCTAATTGGGATGCTTGTTTTCTGTGAAATCAGCATAAAGAAAGACAAATAGAACAATAAAGCAGAAAGAATCCAGAAATACACTCACGGATATATAGCCAACAAATATGACAAATAAGTAAAGGCAATTAAGTGGAGAAAAAATTGTGATTTTAACTAATGGGGCTGGAACAATCAGATGTCTATATGCAAAACAATAAATTTTGGTCATATGCTAAACCATATATAAAAATTAACTCAAAATGGATCACGGAGCTAAATATAAAACAAAAACTAGGGGCGCCTGGGTGGCGCAGTTGTTAAGCATCTGCCTTCGGCTCAGGGTGTGATCCTGGTGCTCTGGGATCGAGCCCTGCATCAGGCTCCTCCGCTGGGAGCCTGCTTCTTCCTCTCCCACTCCCCCTGCTTGTGTTCCCTCTCTCGCTGGCTGTCTCTCTCTGTCAAATAAATAAATAAAATCTTTAAAAAAAAATACAAAATTTCTAGAAGAAAACAAAAGGGAAAATTTTGTGACCTTGGATGAGGTAATGATTTCTTAAATGAGACACCACAATGAAAGAATGAATTGATAAACTGAACTTTATCAAAACTAAAACCATATGCTCATCCAAGGGCATTGTTAAAAAGAATAAAAACACATACAGCACACTGTGAGAAAATATTTGCAAATCATATTTCTGGGTAAAAAATCTGTATCCGTAATACATAAAGAACTCTGAGCAGAGTTTTAAAGGGCCAATAAAACTACCTGGGCAAAGGGAGAGATGGCATTCCAAGGTGGAGGGGTAGAAAGAGTAAAAACAATAGAGAAAGAACATCACAGTATAAAGAGGAAGAGGCAGGATATGAGACTGGAGAAAAGGCTAGCACTCAGATCATTTTCATAAAACATGTTAAGGAGCTTGAAGTTGATCCTGGGAGTAATGCAGTACTCTGGGACATTTTTAGTAGAGTTATGACACGGACAGATCAGATTTTTTAGATAGCTTGCCCTGAAAATTATGTGGAAGAGGTGTTGGAGGGAGAAAAGTCTGAGCCAGAGCTGTTGCAGCAGCCCACGTCACAACTAGGACAGTTAGAGGAGGAATGAAGGAAAAGGAGAGAACTGAAGAAAATGCTTAGAAGGTAAATCTACACAACTTTTTACTCATTGGATATAGGGGATAAAGGAGGCAGAAGTAGGGACTCCTGGGTCGCTCAGTCAGTTAAGCTTCTGCCTTTGGCTCAAGTCGTGATCCCAGGGTCCTGGGATGGATTCTTACATCAGGCTCCCTGCTCAGCGGGAGCCCAGCTCCTGCTCTCTCTGTCAAATAAATAAATAAAATCTTTTTTAAAAAAGGAGGCAAAAGTATATTTACTGGGTCTCAAGTTTCTTTGCTAATGATATGCAGAATACAAAAGAAATAGTTTGGTGAGTTGTAATCAGCTCAGTCTGGGATGCATTGTTTGAGCATGATTCTGAAACACTAAGGGAAGTGCTACATATAGAATTAAGAAATTAATTTGTTTTTCCCACTTAAAATTATCTAGTACAATTTACTGACAAATCAATCTATCTCTTGCCCACTGATTTATAATGCCACCAAGTCCTCATTACTTTTCGGTCATTTCTTGAGCACTTGGGCTATTACACTGACACACTTGTCTACTCCCATGCCAACATCACACTGCTTTTCCTACTAGAGCTTTACAAAAAGCTTCCTATTGAGTAAGTTAGTCATCTTATCACCACTACTTCTTCTTCCCCTTCAAAATTTCCTTGGCTCTTTTGGTTCTTCTATGCAAGAATTTCATCAAGTTTCATGACAAACTCTGCTAGGATTTTGACTGGAAAGATACAAAAGAAACGAACAATTTTCCTTGGATTTTGTAATTAAGAGGACATTGATTATCTTAGCCAAATGTTTTCAGTGGAATGAAAGGCTGAAGCCAAATTGTAGTGACTGCTCTCAATCGGTAGTCAAAGGCAAATGAGGAAGAGAAAATTGTGAAGATAGTTTGCATAAGAAAGAAAAAGGATTAAACAGTAACTAAAGGAACTTAAGATTAAGGAGAGACTATTTGAGGATGTTTGTGAGATGTTTTTCAATTTTTTATTAACATCCACTGCCCTTCTTTCCTCATATATGCTGTGAGTGCCAGCCACAGTGTTTCTCTTTGATAGCTAGTCAGCGAACATAATACTCTCTCTTCCCAAGACAAGGGTCAAGAAAAGGTATATCCCTAGGGGTTCATAACAATGGGATACTTCAGGGATGAATGTCAGAAAGAGCTAAAAAAACTTTAGTGTACAAAATGTAAACAAATATGTTTGAGACATTTCCTTAGGAGAAAGGATTATGGCAGCTAACTTTGCAGTAGGCTCTCCACTACGAAAAGAAGAAATAAAATCATTCTATAAACTGTATTTGCAGATAGGCATTTTTCTACCCAGCTTAGCACATGACGTATGTGCAAGCATAGAAACATACAAACATAATCACTTCAAACAAAACTAGCTTTACCTTATTAAAGTGTAAAGCCCCGTTGCATTTCTGAATCCACTTATCTTCACTATCCACAGTTTTAAATATATGTACAGCCTATTTTACTACCCAATAAAAATATGTCTTTTAAGGGTTCCAGACCCAATTCCAATGTGTGTGTGTGGGGGGGTTTACCCACACAGAACATCAAGGCAATTCTCAAACACCAGCAGGGTGTCAAGAAATCAACTCAATTCTGGCACTATCTATCCAGAGACAGCATCAGATTCCACAGGTTAAAAATTCCTAATCTTTCTGGTGATTATTTCACCTCTTCTCTCTCTTCAAACTAATAAACACCTTCTCCCCCATTCTCACTTTTAGCTGTTTTTGACCTTGCTTCCTACTGTCTTATTAAGAAAAGTGAGGCAATCAGGGGCGCCTGGGAGGCTCAGTCGTTAAGCGTCGGCCTTCGGCTCAGGGCATGATCCCAGGATTCTGGGATCAAGCCCCGCATCAGGCTCCCTGCTCCGCTGGGAGCCTTCTTCTTCCTCTCCCACTCCCCCTGCTTGTGTTCCCTCTCTTGCTGGCTGCCTCTCTCTCTGTCAAATAAATAAATAAAATCTTTAAAAAAAAAAAAAGGTGAGGCAATCAGAAGCAGCATCTGCACCCACACACTCTGCCTTCCCATGTGTTGACCAGACCACTACCCCTGCACCAATGTGCAGGCAATCTGGGCTCTAATTTCCATTCCTTCTCACCTCATAAATGACATTGTGCCAGTAAGTCTTCCTCTTTTCCTACACCCTCAATTTTTCACATCTGTAATTTATCTTAAAAAAAAAAAAAAGACCCTGCTTTTCGTCACATCTACTACATATTTCTTTCCTCAACTTGCATCAAAACTCCTCAAAAAAGTTTCTATATTCACTGTCTCCAATTTTCTTTTAAATCCATTCCAGCAGGACTTTGCCTCTACTCCTCCATCTCTTACCAACTTCACCAACGACTCTGCACTGCAAAATCCAATAGTCAATTCTCAGTCCCCTTCTTTCTTGATGGATCTGCCTCATTTGACCCCACTGACCATTCTCTCCCTTCACAATACTTTCCTCACTTGGCCTCCAGAACATAATCATGTCTGCGTCTTTTCCTCCTACTTCACTGACGGCTCCTTCTCTACCTCCTTTGCTGCATCCTCCTCTTCAACTTTAACTAGGACAGAAAGGCTCCATCTTTGTTCTCTCTTCTTCTCTGCCTGTACTTTTCTCTGAGCTAATCTCACCAGTCTCTCGCGGCTTCAATACCATCTAGGTGTCAGTGACCCCATGTCGATGTCATTAGTCGAAACCCCCCTCCCAAACTCCAGACTCACAAAACTAAATTTTTTGCTTCACATCTCTCTGCTTTGATAACTAACATGCATATTAAGTTTGCAATGCCCAAAATATAACTCCTGAGTTTCTATCCATACTGACGCTAGCCATAGCTTTCCTTATTTCAGGTTAGGTAAATTGTAGCCTTTCAGTGAGTTGTTCAGGCCAAGAACTTTGGAGTACTTCTTGCTCTCTTTTTCTCACATCCTACATTCAGTCTGGAAAGAAATCTTGTTCACTTGACCTTTGACCATTAAAATGTATTTTTAAATGTGTCTATATACTCTTCTCACTACTACCACCCTGGTCCAAGCCACCATCTCCCTGGACTATCATTAACAGCTTCTGAACTGGGCTCCCTGTTGCTACTCTTGTCCCCTACAGTCTATTCTCAAAGCAGTAAGCCAGTGTGGCCCTTTTAAATGCCAAGTCAAACATGTCAGTCCTCCACTTAAAACCCTGCAAGAGCTCCCAGCCCATAAGACCATGTGATATCTCCCTGATTATTTCTGTGACCTCATCATCCCCTCGTTCCCTTACTCCCATCGAGCTAAAGACTATCTTCTTTTCTGTTAACGGAATAAGCCAGGCAGAAATACACTATTCAAAGAATAACAAGATGGTCAGTGTACCTGGGACACAGTGAATAAGGGAGAGACTGGTTGGAGACAAAGTCGGAGAGACAGAAGGGAATCAAATCAGGTAGAGCTCTGGAGGCTACAACAAAGACTTGTGATTTTATTATAAAAGAGATAAAAACTCACTAAAGAATCTTTAATAATTGAATTGTTAATCTGGATTTGTTTTTAAAAGATCACTCTTGGCCTAGTTAATTTTACATGAGCAGGGTAAAATTGTTATACATTGAGTGTAAGAAGAGAAGGAAGAGGAAAGGAGAATTAGGAGGCTTTTGCAGTAGTCCAAAAAAATATAACAGTGACCTAACCCACAACAATCAGACTCAAGGTCTAATTTGAAGGGAGAACTGAAAGGATCTGTTGATGGAGCTGTAAGGAAAAGAAAAATTCAATTATTAAAAAACTGCCTAGTATTATTTTAATGAAAGCGTGACCAGACTAAAAACCATCTTACATTAGCTGAGAAACTTGTCATGATGCTAAGAATCAACGCGCAACTTCATCAAATCAGCATTGGCATAAACCCAGTATAATACCCTATTCATATGGATTTAAAATAAGAAGTAATTATAGGAAACATAAAAACTTTCTCATAAAAACTTCCTCTAGCCCTATATAGGAAATGAAAAGGATGATAACCTTGAAGATGGTGTTAGGTCTGAGTCAAAAACAAAATATATGAAATGATGCTTCTTTCTGAATATTTACTATCCATAAACTGGTTTCACATGAAGTCAGTAATTCAAACACTGGTGAACCTGAATAATTTAAGTGGCTTTGGAACATAAACTGGGACGACAAGTATTTTAACTGGAGAAAACTTACCTTGGCCATGACCAGGTTACCAGTTCACAAAAAGAGGCATATTACTGAACCACTGTTTAAACCTAGGCAAAGGGTCAAAGGTTTTCTCCACTCTTAGATGAGCTTTCTAACCTGCCTGAAGTCAGCAGTGACAGAAATGCTTTACTCCGACATAAAACAAAACAAAAACAGAATGAAAATATTTTTAAGACACCTTACTCTGGCAGCAGAAGCAAAAGAGTCGGGGCCATGAGCTGCATTTCTTATGCCATCAGTTCCAAAGAGGGCTCTCAGGCTTCCAGGAGCATCCGTGCGAGCCATCCCAGAGTTCGCGGGTCCAAGCAGTCTTTTCCACTCACATATAGCATCGTCTCTTAAAATCTCCATGGCGATAGTAGGACCACTTGTAATAAGCTGGATCAACTCACTACAAAACAGGTAAAAGCCTGATTTGCTTCATTCTTCTGTCAACCCACATATCTCTGTTAATAAGGATATATTACAATTGGAGTATTTCAACACACACATGAAGATTATGATCTCAGAACTATTGGATATAGTGAATTCTGCATGGATAAGATAAAATTTTCATAAATCGAGTGTCTTGTGATAGCCTGAGTCACTACAAAACACTAGTGTTGTCAAATCATTTACTGTTAGAAAAAAAAATCAGGGTTTCATTGAATTTAAGACTAATTCACTGACTTAAAATCCATATTATTGATCAACACTTCTCCCATTGCTCTGAAAGGTACAGAAGGATCTTCCTTTTTATTTTCATGTGGTTTACCACTGCAGTCAAATAAAATTTCATAATATAGGAAAGGATGAGAGTGGTCTTATAATATACTTATAGTTCAAATGTATTTTTGTGTAGATTAGAATTCAAAGAATGACAGTAAACTTTCAGTCAATAAACACTGAGTTGGTCTAGTGATAAAGAAAAAACAGAAATTAACAGGCCTTGAAGAAATATCCTCTTATTACTAGAAAAGTTACTCTGGGATATTCTTATCTCAAGTTATTAAAGAATAAACACACGTTCTTGATTAAAAACCCAGCACTGAGTCACAGTAGCCCAAGCCATGAAAAGCAGCAGCTCATTTCCCTTTGCCGCTTCTATATGTGTACAAGGCAGCAATGACAAGTCTAACTGTGAAATAAGTAACAGCATTCATCCCACTGTGTTAGGCAGGGACAGAATACTGTTCAAAGTAAGGCCGTGACTCTCTCTCATCGAAACTATGAGAGAGGACAGGACCCGCCTGGAGAAAAGCACACGGTATGACAAACCCTTTGGTACCAATTAACACTTCACTGTCTTACACACTTCCTTCCCTCATTGACCTGCTTCCATACTTCCTTTTTAAATCATTTCAATTCATTTCGAAGAGGATTTCTAAAAAATAGGATGTACAAAGAAGTATTCATACCCTCCATCCTAAAAGGCCCACATGACCTCTTTCTACATATTCTGCTAGGCCTTAGCAGGAAGAAAAAAAAAAGTAAGATTTAAGGAACCAAAATCAAGGGAACAAATCCGTGTTTATCCATCCAACAAGCACTTAACGATTACCTACTACAAATCAGAATATTCAATGATAGCCTTGCCTCAAGAAACTTATAATCTAATGTCCTATTAATATAGAATTCTCGAACACATAGTAGAATAAGCCTATTTTAACATGAGTGTGGCCTGATCATAAAAAATACTGCTTCATGAGACTATTTCCAACAACCACAGCTACATCTTTTGTTGCATCTTTCATAAAACCAGAAAACTAGTTAATTCATCCATTTAATAAAATTTATTGCATACTAATTGCATAAGACATTAAACTAGGTGCTGCAATATAATGTTATAAACATAAAGCAAGACTACAATAAAGAATCATCTCCAAGAAAATTATATATTCTAACAAGGCTTGGGAATATTTTATATTTCTTTATTTAAAATAATCTATAACATAATAACTTTCTCATACACAATGTTAAAAAAAAAAAACACTACCATATGCAGGATACCAACTAGCATGCTTATTATAGCAGCCTGACTAATACCCTTCTTTATTAGAAATGTAAGCGCTTCTATGTCAATAGTAACATATACTTCACAATATTCACTTAAATTTAAATACATCCCAAATATTTAGAACATAAATTCAGTTTCTAGCATATATTAGTTGCTCTATTTCAAGGAACAAAAGTATTAGTTAAAAAATAAGGACTCTGGGGCGCCTGGGTGGCACAGCGGTTAAGCGTCTGCCTTCGGCTCAGGGCGTGATCCCAGCGTTATGGGATCGAGCCCCACATCAGGCTCCTCTGCTATGAGCCTGCTTCTTCCTCTCCCACTCCTCCTGCTTGTGTTCCCTCTCTCGCTGGCTGTCTCTATCTCTGTCAAATAAATAAATAAAATCTTTAAAAATAATAATAATAAGGGCTCTGTGAACGATGTTATATGTATATGAGAATGCCAAGAGCACAACGAAAACACTGAACCCAGCGGCACCTGGCTGGCTCAGTCAGAAGAGCTATGAGTTTGAGCCCCATGCTGGGTGTAGAGATTACTCAAATAAAAACCTTAAAAACCTTAAAAAAAAATAATCAACATAAAATATCATTATCACTCTATTTTAATCTACTGAAATCTAAAAAGAAAGTTATGCCTTTTATAATTTAAACTTATCATCCTATTCGCTTCTAAATTTAAGATATTTAATGATGAAATAAAAATTCTAATCTAATAGAAGGGCAGAAAAAACAATTCTTAGAAAACAGTTCTCTACAGTTGCAAGGTGTTCCTATGATCCTTTTGACAGATGCTTTCCATGTCACAAATTTCTGAATTGTAAAAGTACAGTTCTTTAGTTTTGGGGATATCCTCCATTGTAAACCACTTGCCCCAAATTCAGCACGTACTTTAAAAAGGGCCTTGACTGATGGTCTATATGAAAATCCATTGCTTCTTTCCTGTAAAATAATCAAAATGACAACCGTTAAGAATTACATTTAAAACTTTTTACTAGAATATTTTGGCTTGCGGTAATAAAATAAAATACGAAATCTTCTACATTTATTTGATCTGTATGTAAACTGACTGACTTTTCACCAAATATTCTGCTCAAATCCTCCCACTTTTTAAATTTTTTGCTACCTGAATATCTGTTAAGATGTAAAATTACAATGCATGTAAGAGGCACTATTCACTTTTCTGCTCATATTGTATCTACTATCTTCCTTTGCACCAGCATCTTTAACATTCGTGAAACAAAGTTTAACGTTTGACCAGTAAGAATTATTTGTTCTTTCGAGATCAAATAAGTTACATAAAAAAATGCAAAGCCATCTTCAAATTCGAAAGCTGTCACTTTCTTCTTCAGGTTTTAAACTTGAAAGGGTAGGCTAGAATTTGAATTTAATAATGACAGTTTTCTCTCTTAGATCTTGTGTTTTTAAAATATGCTTGACAAATTAAGCATAGCAATGTATTCTTATTGGTTATTAATGTATTAAAAATTAATGCTTTAACTGACATCACCCAAAAAGGGGGTAATATGGAGATATTCAGAATTTATTAAGGGCAATAGGGATTTACCTTGTGAATCTATCTTCCCACTAAAGAGTATCTACGGAGCCACTGAAAGGAAAATGGACTTTAAACTGATTAGCTGAAAAGTCTAAACAACTTTTTATTTTAATCGAATCTGGTATCTCTCAAACTTGGACAGTTTTAAAGGCTTTAAATGGAGTTCACAGTATGCAACAAATATGTCAACATCAACTACTATTTAAAACATCAGAGAAGTTAAAGTGTCCTCTAGCAAAGGATTATCCTTTCAGGCGCGATAATTAATTTAGTATGCAATGTCTGAAGATCTTATGGGCCTACTACAAAATGAATTCATGTAATAAGCTATATCAGGGCATACCTATTTGAACCAAATGTACTGAAATAGTTTCTTTGGTTATGAAGAGATTGTGAAGGTATATTATGCAAATATGATAAATAAAATTCATCCCAAGAAATGAGTGGGGAAGAAAACTCATCTTTCTAGAACCTATTATGCCAGCATTAAATTATTTATTTTTCATAACAATATGTTATGAACAATAGGTACGATCACCTACATTTTACGTATGAAAATAATGAAGTTCAGCATGATTACATAACTTGGACCCAAATCTCTGGCTGCAAATCTCTGTTTATGTCCTTTCTGTTACCAACTGCGGCGGGTCACGAGGAGAATTCACAAAAATGAAATGGATATATTATATTATAGCCTAAAATGAGGTAAAACTGGATGTCTGAAAAACTTATGTGGGAGCATTCTAAAAAGAGCAGCAAGACGACGAAAACAACCAATTCTAAATTTTTCAACACAACTGAGCTACTAAAAAAGGAAAAAATCATAATCTTTAATATTGATGAAAAGAAAAATCTTAATTACTAAAAGTGTTTCATTGTTTCCTTCTTACATGTCACTGACCCCACAGTTATCTCTATTCAACGTCCAAAATTGAAACCAAGATGAGAGAGCGTGACTTTCCCATTATCCTTACCTAATTCCTCCCCTAAAAAGTTGAGACAGAGAGAAATATTAACAAGTGCGTCACCACTTAAAGGAGGTTTTTGTTATTGTTTTGTTATGTCTTACCGTGTTTTTATAAAGAAACCATGATCCCACAAAGATTTATCCATTAATGCTCTCACGAAATATTGACTCAGTGCCTACCTTCAATCAGGCACTAATCCAAAAACTAGGAAGTACAAAGTTAGATGGAACTCAGCTGCTGCCTTTCAGATACTGTCTGATGGAGGAACTGACATTTGAGCAAACAAGTTTAGCAAAGATTTAAGCCCTGGGAGACACTCCTCCACAGGTCTCTGGCACTCCCAGCATGTCTTACTGGATATGCCAAGAATCCAAGGCCCTAGCTGCCCTTTAGCCTAGCCTTTTCTCAGAGTTATGGTTACAGTGAGCAACTCTGAGGGATGAGGTCATGTCTCTCTTCAGCACAGAGAGCAGCCTTGTGTACCGCTTGCTAATGAAACAGTGGATAACCCAAGTTCAATGCTCCTCAGCTACAATGCAATCAACTGTGTATACAACATACACCTGGATCCATACCATATTCTGCCCACAGGACACGGAGGCAAGGAGAACCAACATAAGCGTGATGCCCATGCTACTTGCTGTACCATAATAAAGTCTTCTGTCTCTGACCCAGATGTTCCACATCTTCTGCCTAGCACCCATGAAAGAGTAAAAGACTAACTTATTAGCTTCTAAGTCGGGCATAACCCAAGACTTGACAGTAAAACTAATAGAGATATATGAGGTGCTGTAAAAAAATTAAAAAGCAGTTAAGTTTTCTTGGGTATCTCTATCTTGGGGAATTTGATGCCAACTTTATCAAGCACTAGCAGTGCAGAGACATAATTTTTAATCTCACTAAAACTATTCAAAGTTATTTCTCCAGAATTCAGTCCCATTGCCTGCTATGAGAGCAAGCATTCTTGATACATATAGAGAAATAAGACAAATTTAACGACTTACAAAGGGTCATGACCTCAGTTTCACTAAATAATAGTATCACTAGTATTATTGCTACTAACAGCAACAGTTAACATTTATATATATTTACTATGTGCTGGGGTTTTTCAAACTAATTTGCATATATTAAACTCACGGAACCCTCATAGCAACTTTATGATACAGGTGGTCATGATCTCCATTTTGCAGATGAAGAAAATGAAGTACAGAGTAATTTATCCAGAGTCACACACTTAATACGCGGTGCACTTACATGCAATCTGGCTCCAGACTCTGTGCTCTGAAACGCCTCCTGCCTTTCTAGAAGATATGTAAACTGAAAAACCTTACACAGGGGAAAAACTCGAATTAAATATATGTCTTTGTTGGGGTAAAACTGAAGGTGTTTTCTTAAGGTTTCTAAGGATCAGACTTATCAAAGCTGTGTAGAATATCTACAACTATCCGTTATCTTTGCCCTCAGAGCCAAAAATGCAACTGTCCCATATAATCTATACTCAGGAACAGCAGTGAAAAGACACCTGACCAAAAATAAACTACAAAAGCCCTGTGGAGTAACATAAGAACACCACTGGCAGCAGCTCTGCCTAACGCTATATTAATGCCCCTACCTATAGGTAAGACCAATTTTCACTAACTAACTTAGAAACTATCTGGTCAAATGGAATGAACTGCTTTTCAGGGTAGTAAAGAGGCCTATTCACCAATTACATACACTGGGAGGAGCTAAATGTAACCATTTCCAAATGCATCACTTTTGGAAATCTCAACAGTAACACTCCCTTGTCAAATAGCATACTCATTCATTTCCTTTTCTACCATGTTTCCATGGTGTGTTATATATTAAGAAGAAGAGATTACAATCATCAGGCCTTGGTGTTATAAAAACCAATGGGGTTATGAAGACAATAAATAACGGGGCAGGCACAATCTGGCAATTCCTACTTGCTTGGAGTTCAATCATTATTGAGGAATCTAATTATGTAGTGTCTTACTCTTTTCTCATTCTAATAAGATTACTATTCTGTTCTTTGCCACTCAGTGAGAGGTTTTTATTTTAAACAACGACATGAAGGATAAAAGACGACTTTAAAAAAAAAAAAAAAGAGGACTAGACTTTACATAACCGAAAATGATCAGCAAATTACCTTGAAAGCATCATCATTTTGAGTTTGGTTATAGTAAATCCGGCTTTGTTTATCATTTCAATTATTTCTCCAGCTTTTGATATTGCGTCTGGTTTAATCAGAGCCAATGTTCTGTACAGATATAAAGAACAGGTTTGAAAATAAAAATAGTTCAGTTTTTACTTATAATTCCCAAGCAGTGGTAGTTTCCTTAACAATCATCCTAGATCATCAAATACCAAAATGAATTATAAAAAGAAGTATATTAAAGGTCTCCGAAAAACTTATACAAAGTAAGCTTACTATTTTTCCCAGGGAAATAAAAATTAGGTATCCAATCTAAAAATAATAATAAAAGCTTAGGGGGAAAAAAGTTAAAATTGTAATGTTTAATATGTCCTACTAAGGTAGGGAAGGAAAAATTCTTCCTCTACCCTTCAGGCAGTTCCAACTGGACTAGAATTAAATTTACATGAGACAGATTAACAAGAGAAAAAGCCAAAGTTTTATTACGTGTGCATGGAGGCCCAATAATGAAACTGAGACCCAAATAAATGACCAAAACTGGCAGTTTTTATACTTCCTGGACAAAGAGACAATACATTTGTGATAGATTGACAGGATAAAGAAAACAGATGTTGGGAGCCTGGCTGGTTCAGTCAGTAGAGCACGTGACAGTTGATCTCAGAACTGTGAGTTCGAGCCCCAAATTAGGTGTAGAGATTACTTAAAAATATTTTTAAAAATGTTTAGAAGCCTTAATTAGTAAATAATTCTAAATAGAATTTGGACCGAGGTAGTAGATTAGAAAGAAAGTAACAAGGTTTGTTTCTAAAACCTGCTTGGCTTTAAAGGTTCTATCTCTGGTGATAAGGATGTTTTTTTACTTCTTAGTACAGGGAGAGTACCATTCCTATGGGAGATTTATTTCCTGCATCCAGGGGGACAGAAGAGAGTCTGAGTGTCTTTGCACTGGCTGTTTCTTAATATAAAATAAAAACTTTTATTTTAAATAATTAATATGTCAAAGTGACACATCTTGGGGCACCCTGCTCTTGGTCTCCACATTAGAAAACACCAGTCTTTAAAATTTCTATTTCTTAGAACACATTTTATAAAAGAGGACAAAACTTTAAAAAATTGCATTTAATACATTATGAACTTGATTTTTGATCTCTTAGACTTTAAAAAATGTAAGCTACCCTTAAAAAGTTAAAAATTGAACTACCCTATGACCCAGCCATTGCACTACTGGGTGTTTACCCCAAAGATACAGACGTAGTAAAGAGAAGGGCCATATGCACCCCAATGTTCATAGCTGCATTGTCCACAATAGCCAAATCATGGAAGGAGCCGAGATGCCCTTCAACAGATGACTGGATTAAGAAGCTGTGGTCCATATATACAATGGAATATTACTCAGCTATCAGAAAGAACGAATTCTCAACATTTGCTGCAACATGGACGGCACTGGAGGAGATAATGCTAAGTGAAATAAGTCAAGCAGAGAAAGACAATTATCATATGATTTCTCTCATCTATGGAACATAAGAACTAGGATGATCGGTAGGGGAAGAAAGGGATAAAGAAAAGGGGGGTAATCAGAAGGGGGAATGAAACATGAGAGACTATGGACTATGAGAAACAAACTGAAGACTTCAGAGGGGAGGGGGTGGGGGAATGGGATAGACTGGTGATGGGTAGTAAGGAGGGCACGTATTGCATGGTGCACTGGGTGTTATACGCAACTAATGAAGCATCAAACTTTACATCGGAATCCGGGGATGTACTGTATGGTGATTAACATAATATAATTAAAAAAAAAAAGTAAGCTAAGTAGTCAGTTCATCACTGATTTGGAAATAATTATAAATTCTCCTCTACATGCAAGCATAGCACAAGGGATGCACAAAAAACCAAATGTCTTTCTACCTGGCAACATATACAGATAGCAAGCACTGTGGTAACTTTTAAAATCATTCTTTCCTCTATAGGACAGGTAGGAGCAAAGCACTTTCCCCACTCTGAAGCCACAAAATTAGATTTCTGGAGATGGAGATCACCTGAATGCCCTCATTTTACTGATGAGGGAACAAGGCCCAAAGAGTTACACAAAGGTCACACAGCTGGTCAGTGGCACCTTCAGGACAGAACACCCAGCTTCCAAGCCTCCCATGTCTGCACTCTTTACCCACCACAAATAATGTCATTCTGAGTATCGTTAAAAGGGAACATAGTCACAAAATCCCCAAGGGCAATATGTGCTAATATAAGATAAAAATCAGATGAGTTGGAGTAACTCAGTTTATAGGACATGCGAAATTATAATGAAGAACTGCTGCCACTTTCCCTTCGTTTTTTGTTCTGACGTACGGGCATTCATTCAAGCATGGCTGGCCTCTTCATAGCTGGCTTTTTTCACCCACGAGACAAGCTTGATGGAGGATATGACAAAGATATAATAATCCAAATACCCTTACTTACCACGGGATGTAACTCATGGCTGGCTTTTAAAAACTTTCAAATAATAAAAACTGTTCATCTCAGTCAGTTTATTACAAGCTATGCCAGACAATCCTTCCCTCTATTTTGAAGCAAATGAGTTGCTGATAGTATTTCATATTGTTTGGCTTCATCGAAGAGACAATTAAAATTCTTCACATTTTAACTCACATTATAACACATTATACTCATATTATAAGCCAAACTAACCCATAAATTGTTTATGCTAAACTCTGGAAGAACCTCTGTGAACCACAGCTCTTAAAAAATATAAAACACATTGGCAGTCATCAATTTCTACGAACAAGAACCAACGTGGAAAATACAAAACTAACAAAACTTAATTTAAAATGCAATTTCATTTTCTCTTTAAATGCCTACAGGAGGCAAAGGGCTGATCACTGGGAGTAATTACTCTAAATAAATTTGCCTATCATCTTCTCCCTGCTTAATTGTTCAAAAGATAATAATTAAAATATATTTTGTACAGAAAATAAGACAGGCATGAGGAATCACATGTGTCATTTAAAAGTGAAGACAGCACATAAACAAAAGGACCACAAAAATATATTAATAGTGCCACTGTTCTCTGTTGCTACTTAATACACTGCAACAACACTCCAACCTGCTGGAAGGGTTAACGTGCTCCAAGCTTCTGCACTCCTCGTTTGCTGACCTAAGTCCCTTGGGCTGCAGCAGGACTAACCTACTTTCCCAGAGATTTGCAGGCCAATGGCCTTGAGAAGTGAAGGACCAGACTTTCCCAGAAGATAAGGCCTGAACACATCTGAAAACAGCTGCCACTGATGCCAGCAAGTCTGTTCAGGGTCAGGTCTCATGTCGACACACAATCAACTGCTTGGGCACCTGCTTCTCCTACACGTCACCCCCACCATTTCCACGTCTTCCCCTTTAAAACCCTGTAGCTTTGCCTGGACAGGGAAGATGGGCTTTGAGACATTAGTCCACCATCTTTCCAGGTTGCCAGCTTCCCCAGTAAAGCGGCCTTTTCTTTCCCACCATCGCTTGTCTCTGAAGCATTGATTTTTGAGTGGCGAGCAGCCAAACTTGAGTTGAGAACCTGTTCTCTGTCCAGGAACAAGACCACACCAAAATGCAGTGGCTTCAAACAACAATTTGTCAAGACTCTGTAGGTGGCTGGGTAGTGGTTTCACAGGGATCTCTCACACAGCTGTGTGTGGCTAGCGGGTCAGCTGGGACAGCTAGGCTTCTTTTTCCTTGTGGGCTCTCATCCTCAGGTGGTCACACCAGGCTTCTTCATAGACAGCCACATGGAGTCCAATGTGCAAACACTTATCAAGCATCCCCTTGAGACACATTTGCTGATGTCCCTTTGGCCAATGCAAGTCACATGGTCAAGTCCAGAGTCAACGTGAGAAGGGACTAGACAAGGACATGGATTCCGCTGTGAGGATGCACCACACAGTAGTCATCCTCTCACCTGGCATTGAGCAAGCACTGTAGGATGCAGCAGGAGATGCTCCCAGAAGAAAACATATATATATATATCCACTCTTTTACAACTTCTTAGCAATGGAGAGGGAGAAAATAGTTTGGCCAGCCTTTGCCAAACTCAGAACACAGAATTTGCAAAATAACAGTTTTCACAGGGCCATGCAAAAAAATATGTTCTCCATACACCAAGAGGCTCCGGGCAAAAATTGCAGCAAATATGTCCAGGATAAAGATGCTGTATAACCAACATCCTAGACAGCACAGTGCTATAGACTCTTTGAATGTTATCCACCTAAAGGAATGATTAGTAAACTTTAATCAATATTAATTTATGTAAATATTTCAAAAGTTATGCATATTGGCCTTAAGCATATTAAAAAACCCATTCTAAAACAATAGCCCAAAGCCAAATTTGTGGCTTCTTTTATGTTTTCTTTACAAGCGTGAAGCATGTGTTTGCCCCAAGGAAATTAGGAAAATAGTCTCAGATGAGGCACCTGTGGTTTGGAGAAAACCTCACTGAGCCAGAGTTTTCAACTGGCAACAAGGCAAAGTTATTCAGAGCAATGCTTCCCCTGAAAACTAAAAACAGTGGATAAGAATATTTAAAATATTTTTAAAGCAAAAATAAATTGAGTAGACACTCAACAATTATGAGTACAAAAGTGAAAGAAAAAGGGGACCCAGAAAAATGAGAATGAATGTTGTGTCGATCTTGCCAACATTGCCTTTGTCTGGCTAATCTGAACTTTAATCTGTACCACATCACCAGGAAAGGGGAACAGAACCCAACAAAGAATTCTCCCTCTAATAACTTAGGACCAAAGACTACACCCTAAGGGTGAATCAGAAAGAACCAGGCCTTGCACGGTCTGGCAGCATAAGGTCACATCACTTAGGTAGTCTGGGAACTTCCGATTTTCCACTTGGGTAATGATCATCCATATTGTGAATGCCTCCAGGCAACACTCAGAAGCAAACACAATTCTACCCTAGTAGGTAACTTCATCCTGTACCTCAAATAATTCATATAAAAATACATATTCACATATATCACACACATATACACATCCACATACATCCAGACACATGATAATCATCACCACAAAAAGATACACACACACACACACACACACACAAAAGTAAAAAAGACCAACATGAGGGAGAACCAGAAGACACAGCACAAAGCAGGTAGACCCACAAATAGTTCATTGGAACCGTCAGACGTAGACTGTAACATGACCATGCAAACTATGGCTACGGGAACAACTGAAAGGCAACAGGGAAGTCTAAGCTATCAACAATGGATACTTAGATTTGAAAAAGAAGCTACTAAAATAGCTAGTGATAAAAATACCAAAATGAAAATAAGAACCAAATGGTTTGACAGAAGACCAGAAGCAACTAATGAAAGAATTTTGAACAAATTCAGAATAAAGCACAGAGAAACAAAAACAAACAAACAAAAAAAAGACATAGATAAGCGGGCAGTTTCAAGAATGTAAGTGAAATAAGGACATTTTCAGCTGAAAGAGTTCTCTATCAGTGAACACACTATAAGGGAAATTCTAATGTAAGCAAAAGTAAAATAATCCCAAACAGAATGTCTGAGGTAAAAAAATACTACTACTAAAAGGCCAAAAGTGGTGAAGTCTAATTGTTAACCGATTATACAGGAGAGTAATAATAAGTCATTAGGTTCACAAAAACAACTGAAGAAATACACAACAGTAGGCAGAGGGAGAAGTAGAAATGTGTGTCAAATGTCATATGTCTACAGTCTAAGGGAACCGGAAAGCCAAGATTGGTTTGAGAGCTGAATTATCTGCATAACTGCCTCAAAATTAGCTGATAGGCACCAAAGAGATCAATTTTACTTTTCCCTCCTACTATTTCTTTCTTGTGTAAAGGAGTTGAGTATGAGGAATATAACAGGGATGTCTTGAATTCATAAATTATCCTTGATACCATACACACTGAGAACAAGACTAAGTTATAATTATTACATATAGGTTATTTCTATATGATCATGATAGACATACATGTATTTCCCCATATGCCTACCTTTTTGGTCATTTAAATGAAACTACATTTTTTAAACTTGAATTCTGAAGTTTATGTAAATCAGCCAAATGGTTGCTGGCTTTACTAGCCCACATGCAGTCAAGAAAGAATCAAAAGAGAAAATGGTGAAAAAAAGAGAGAAAATGGTGGAACAGTTTAAGTCAGTAAAAATACAACACTGCATATGTGTTCATTAATTATGTTTATAAACCCCAAATATTTAATTTGGTTCCTCCTCTTTTGGAATCAGTCCCACTCAACAATATTTACCAACATATTAATTAGAGGCTTAATAGTGAATAAGTTTGAGTCAAATGCAACAAGGTTAACTGGTTCCCTTGACTTTCTAGCTCTGTGACTGTGGCCAAGTTACTTAACTGTTCTATAAAACAGAACCAATGACATTCACTTTAGACAAATAGAATTAATATATTGGGGTGCCTGGGTGGCTCAGCTGGTTAAGCATCCAATTCTTGATTTTGGTTCCGGTCATGATCTCAGGGTCATGAGGTCGGGCTCCACGCTCAGCATGGAGTCTGCTTGAGATTCTCTCTCTCCCTCTGCCTCTGCCCTGCCACCACCCTCTCTAAAAATAAGTAGAATTTATATATCTATATACAAATTATAATTGCTACAGGCTTTATTGTTTTATTTTGATTGGGTCATACTATTAACCGTGTCTCCCTAATTCATTTACTTTTGTTAGTTTAAATGAAAACTTAAAGTAGTCTTGAACTGAGACTCATGTGAAGAGTGCCCATCACAGCACTCTGCACATAGCGTATTCTCAAAAAAATTAAAGCTATAAATATTTATTACTTGCAAATGAAAGAATTACGGTAGATGTTTCCTCAATCCCACAGACTTTCACCATTAGATCTCATGAGAGACTCTTATTTATCTAACATTCAAAATTTTTCCCCCATTTCAGAGTTATTCTGGAAGTGGTCTCTTTTTTTATGAGGCATTCACCACCCCTCTGAACCATCACCACCTGTGTACTAATATCCACAATGAGCACCAAACCACCTTGAGAATTATAAAGGACTTGTAAAAATGGCTACAAGAGGCTTGTAAAGAAGTCACAGAAAGAATATTACTACTGGAGTTATTCAGATATTATATAATCAGCTAGTTATTTTGGTGGTAGACCTCAAAAGACAGTTGGGCAAATTGAATGGTATTTGGAGCTTTTTATATAGATAGCCTTCCCTTCCACCAGTGGTCCCTACTTTTACTTATACAATAATCACTCCATAATGCAAGGAATCTCCCAAAACAATACAATATATAAGCCACAGAAACCGACCAACAAATATGACAAAAGAAGTGAAATTTCCATTCAAATACAGTCATTCTAGCCTCAGAAGGTCGCAAGCTTTTAAGTGTAGAGGTTGAAAATTAAAATGCCACCTTAGTAATATTGAAAATTGACATTCAGAAGAAAAACATTAGTAAAAAGTGATTGTTTTCAGTACAGCCTGATTTTCAGCTGCATCTCCAACATTCCGTCTCTCTTCTAAATCGTAACTGAGGAAAAGTCAGGATGACGCATGCAGCCCTGACAAACAGTGCCACAGCTTCTGGAAGGTACCATGCTGCAGCTTCTCAGCCTCACAGGTGGAACCACATGCAGTGGGCGGGAAGGGAGAAGCTGGAGAGGCCAGCCAGCCACCAGCTCTTCCTCCTGACATAACTATCTTCAGTGATGTAAACTCGCTCATCCATTCAATCATTCATTCAACACATTTTTGTGGGGCATTCCCTGTGATTAGTTTACTGTTTGGGGCATCACAATAATGGTCTTTAGGGATACAGTTGTGAACAAGACAGGTAAGTTTCTGTGTATCATAACTATGTCACTTTTTTGTTGTTTTTGTAGCAATCATTCTTCTTCACTTGATCAGTCAATATTTATCAGACATATATTATGTCTGTGTAAAAAGATCAAGAATAGACAACATTCATTACAAACAATCTACACAAAAACATCTTTGTCAACTAGCTCAAAGGTCATCATTTGTAAACGGAGGAAATTTTTTAAAAAGGCAAGAGCAGATAATGAGTTTTAAATTGTTATCCATTGATTCATTCGGCTAACACAGATAAGGCACTTGCCCCGTGTAAGGAGATGTGCAAGGTGCCAGATGACATGCAAGTGGATTGAGGCAGAAAGAGGGCAACCATTTTCCAGGTCCTCCCCGTGCTCCTGTGATCAAAGCCTCCCATTCTTAACTCACACTGGACTGTGGGCTTATCTTGCCCCTCCTCTTGCCCTTCAGCAAGCTACTTAACATCTCCAAGCCTCAACTCCCCCATCTGCAAAGTGGAGCTAATCATAATAGCACCTTTTTTATTAGGTTGTCACAGGACTCAAATAACCCATACAGATCATTTGAACACCATGCCTGATATAATAATAGCTAGCCATCACTGAGTGCTGACCATTACTACTATTCTGCTTCTATTAATCTTGCACATTTCTTCCTCTTCATACCAACTGCTACCATCCTAATTCAGGCTATTTTACTAATCAAAGTTTTAAAAAAATTTTAACCACAAGTCAGTCAAACAGAACAATGGGCTCTTCCCTGTACACGACATACAACTTTCTGCCATTGAACCTCTGTTTATATGTATTCCCATGACCAGCATTCCCTGCTCTTGATCTAACTGGGTAAAAATCCAATTCACCTTTCAGGATCCAGCTCAGATACCTTCACAGGGACTTCCCTGCTCTGCCACTCACTATTTTTTCCCCATAAGCCAGGTTTATTCTATACACCAATACTATTTATGTTCCAACATTCTCAGTTCCCAGTCAAATGCATGTTATGAAGTAAGATGAGGGCATATAAAAAGTTTAGATTTTTTTCCTCCAGAAGATAATCATTGCTTAAGACTATGAGCCTCTCTGTTATCTGAATGAAGAGCAAATCACTGAAACTACTCCTCAAAATCCTAAAAATGTCATAACACTGAATTGGGTCACTGAATTGGAAAAGCATCTATGCTGTAAAAACATAAGATAGAAACAAGAAATTAGAATTTTATACCAAGACATATATAATGTTTTAAGAATGAAGAAAAGCTTTTCTTACTTTTCTTTTCTACTGCCCAGTTGTCGAGCTGTGTATTGATCCCCATAGTCAATCAGCACCAGTTGTCGAGAAAAGATATTCACTTTGTTGCCTATAAATAAATCTTCCAAGTGAAGATCATCATATTTGGTCCGCTTTAAAAAGGTGCGATGATTCTTTACATCATGCTAGAACCAAAAACAACAACACAATAAGACAAATAACTATCAATAGACAATGTTAATCTTACTATAAATTAGAAATGATTCTTAATTCTGCTTTATTAAACATAGCTTATATTATTTCATTTTTGTTACAAATACAAATCATAGTTTCTTTTACAACTTCTGTATTTCCTAGTCCAATCCAGTAATAGCACAAAAACTTATTACAAATTTAATACTTTAAAAAACAATGAATAGAAAGATTTGTTTATTGCCAAATCATTACAGCAAATTAGTGCTTATAAAATCCCAGAAAAATTCCAAATTTCTGTTTTCTTGCCTACACAGAAAGCCAATACCAAAGAGATCTACCTGTAAGATGGCTGCAAATAAAGAGACACAAAGAAATAAGTGGAACTCTCTTAATCTGATCTTCTTCAATTTGACTTGTTGTAGAGATAACAGCTTTCAATAATGGTGACATACTTAGGACCATGATAATCTTCATCTGTAACAGTCACTTATTGACTATTGCCTAATCTAAAACATGAATAATACCACTTCAGTTTTCCAACCAAAAAATATTAATTACTATTTGACATTAAAGATAAAGGCACAAAGTTATCTCTTATATTGGAATTAGAATCCCAAAAAAAAGAATTCCCATTAAAAAAAGAAGAAAAATATATATATATATTTTCAAGAGCAACTATATAGAAAGCAATACTATTCTTCTCCCAATTATCACCTTCACTCCCTTTGCTAACTTTTAAGGAAGAAAAAAAGGCTCATTTACCATTTCAACAGATCCATCCCCTGGGTAAAACAGAAGTTCATAACGTCGAAAGAGTGAAGCATTTGGATCATACCACTCTGCAATGAAAACAAATCTTTCACCATGATTCTGCAAAGAAAGAAGAATTTTAACATTAACATATAAAATATAAGCACTCTTGTATAAATCATATAAGTTGAAAGCAAGATTTACCAAATATTTGTAACAAATAAATCTGTTACTACTTATTTATTATGCTGCTTTCAACAATATATTACTTATCAACATACCCTTAGAAATATTTCCTTCTAATTTCTCATTAAATATCCTTAGTTATCTCAAAGATGACTTACAAACTGCTTAATACTTCACAACCATCCAATCACCCTGAGTAAATTGAGTTTTTTTGAACATGAGCTCCTGATCTGTCTACTGTAATAATTCAGCCTTCTGAAAGCAAATCTACATATAAACAGACAATAAACTGCTATGAGAAAAAAACTGAGAGGCTAGCTCTCAATTACATGAAGTTTTAACCTTCCCAAATTTAAGAATCCAGCAGTTTGAGAATACTGTCATCATTAAAGTTAGAGTAAACATCTTTTTTTTTCCTTAGTAATTTCACATGATAGTATTTTGTTACAGAAATTGTGTGTTATAGAAATTGTGTGTTAGTCTAGAAGCAGACACCACGACAGGATTAAACATGCCAGAATTCTATTCCTGTAAGGGAAATTCCTATAAGAGAGAACAGGGAGGGATCCGGACGGTAAGACAAATCAGACCCGAAGGAAGGAGAGAGAGAAGGGAGCCATCATCCTGGACTGCTGTAAGATCTGAGCAAGACCAGCAGGCAGCACTGGAGCCAGAGGGCCCTCAAGAGCTCAAGAGTTCCTTGACCTCCAGGGCGCCAGCCTGCTTTAGTCTCCCTGCTCCTCTCAGGCACCCGCTAGGAGCAGCCCTTGGGTCTCCAGTGCCAGAGCAGCCCGGGATTTCAGAGCACAGTAGCTGGGGCCCTTGTTCATTGAAGCTCCCTCTAGCTGGAGGTCTGTGAGGTGCATTCTTACGCCTATCACACAGGAGAAAATGCAAAACATAAGTCAAAGATCGATCTTTCCTTGATTATTCAGCAGGACTTCCAATCATATACGTTGTTAAAAATATCTTGGCCCCAAAGGTCCTTCATTACAATAAGCAAAGGAGGACATATAGGACATATGAAGAAGAAGGGAATTTAGGAGTTTTAATTCTAAATATAACACCTGATTCTCTAGTTAGAGTATATGGATAGGATCCTTTTATGTCAATAATTCACTTATAAATTCTAATGGTAAAGTTGTATGTCTAGTTATGTTTATGATTATACTCATAAACTGTAGATAGTTTTAAGACACTATTTTATTTTTCCCACAATCATCCAAAAATACACATTTAAATAATGCTTATTAGTCAAGAGAAAATAAAGAAAATAAATGTGTTTTTTCACACATTTTTTTCACATTCTTACAAATACGGCTTTTTAAGGTTTAGGCTTCACCATGCATTCTGGTACTATAGAGTACTTGTAATATAAAATTGAAAATTAGTAGCTTATTAAATTTTTTTACTGTCTATATTAAAATAGTCATTCACTGAAAGACATCATTGAAAATTGTCTTCACTAAAATAAATAAATAAAACTATAAAATGGAAGAAATGGTGATACATCTAAGTGAAGGTAAAAGGGTATGATAGTGAGGTAAATGAAAAACCAAAGAAATTTGGCACTTCTATTTATCCAGCCAGCCTAACCACAAAACTAATGAATCCTCTCCTTAATTCTGAGGCAGGTAATAGGATTTTGCACAATACACTATACAGAAAAGAAAATAAATGGAGGAACTACGGTTCCTGACTGACAAAGTAGCTTACAGTTCTTGCAAACAAAGGCAAGAACATTTAGAAAACTGGGATATGAAAAAAGTCTGTCTGAGACCCTGGAGAGCCTTTAAGGCAACCAGGGTTTGATGAACCCAGATCTAGAAAGGCAGGAAGCTTCCTGAGGTAGCCCAACATTCTTTGTGCTGCTTTTACCTGAGTACACACGTTGAGTCTTAAGTCAACCTGGACAAGAGACTGAAAAGCTTAAGGAGCTGGTAGGGGAAAGCTGCCAAGAGGCAGAGAGCTTTCGACAATGTCACAGGGATATGAAGACAAAAACTGGACTATGGGGCTGCTAAAAGCAGCCAAGGTTTGAGGGACGAAGATTCTGGAGAGAAGGACATTATAGAGAAGTGAGTTCAAACCTGTGGTTGTTCTGTGGAGCCTTCAGTAGCCTCACAGCATGGGGAGAGAAAAATGAGAGTTCAAAGCCACTAAAGAGGTGATCTCTGGTACATGCTCTAACCTTTCTGTCGTGATCCCTGAAGCATTACGCTCTAGAAGCATGGGTAAACCAAAGGGTAAACTGACCCTAACAAAGTTTTCCAGCTTTAGTCCTTGACCATACTGAGGTGACATTTCTCCCATTCTAGCTCCCTGCCTCTCCAGAAGCTCCTCAACCTCAGTAATAGACTACCAGGTATGCCAAGAAAGAGAACCAAAAGAAAAAACAGACAATAGAAAGAGATCCACAAATAGCCTACTTATTATCTGAAAAAGGCTTCAAAATAACAAAGATAGGTATAAAAAAATATATCAAGATGAAGAATTTCACCAGAGAGCCAGCATCTATTTTTTTAAGTCAGGTGGAAATTCAAGAATTAAAAATAACGCTAACATAGCATTCTCTAACTAGGAAAAAAATTCCCTCCAAAAGATAAAGCTGAAATAAAGACATTTCTAGAAAGCAAAAAGAGAAAATGCATTACCAGGGTACCTGCATTAAAAGAAATTCTAAGGCAGTTTCAAAGATAAAAGGAAAATGATACCAGATAATTCAAGGAGTTGAAATCAGGGCTGAAAAAGAGTGGATATCTGGGTAAATCTAAATAAATAATATGCATGCAAAATAATAATAATGTCTTGTGGGATTTAAAATACATAGAATTCAGATGCATGTCAAAGAGAATATAAAGGGTGCAAAAAGTAGACAGTGTTCTTCAAATTATGTGAAGCAAAGAAAATATCTCCTACATCAGTTGCTCAGCCTATTCTCAAATTTCAACGAATATCGGTGAATAAGAATCTCTCTTAAAATAGTAGATAAACAAACCAGGGATGTTCTGTTCAGTTTTTCACCCTCTATTCTATTAGAACAAATCTTCTCCCTCTCCTACTCCTCAGACAATGGAAAAGCATGTATCAGAATGTTTAATAAATCAGTGACATTTAAACTCTAAAAATTATGGTTATTGTTATGATTAATGTCATTCATTTCTTAGAGTACCGACTAAGTGGCAGGCTCTTGACATGATCCCATTTCATTCTCACAACAGACAATGTAGGTAGTATCCCTATTTCATGGACAAGGACAGTAAAGCTCGAAAAATCTGAACACTGGTCCAAGGTTATACAGCAAAGAAATAAGTCAGAACTCAAACTTTAGTCCTTCAGACTGTGAAGGACTGAAGTCCATGCTTTGTCCCATTAAATAGTACTGCCTATGAAAAAAACGACACAAAAGTCACTATTAAAGAAAGTATCCATTCAATGGGTCTAATCCAATGATGAACTGAGTTATTTAACTACTCTCCCATGTAAAACTAAATAATTCTAAACAGGGTCAAGTTTTGTGGCTTTTAACAACCATCTAGGAGAAGGGAAATGGACTATTATGAAATGCAATAAGAGAATCATCTCACTCCCTGTGACATCAAACACATTTAACACCATTGCTCTTCAATTACATTCCAATTCCAAAGTCCTAAAAACTCAAGTCAGTGAAGTGTGTAAAATACCAAAAAATGTTATAACACAGATGTTATCTAGGAAATCACAGAAATTATATTCTGTGTTGCCCATGAATTGCTGCTTGAAAATCATTTTTCACTGTGGGCATTTGTTATTCTAATGTAGTCATAAGCTCTAAAGAAAAATAATAAAAGCAATTCTTTTTCTATGGTAAAGGGGAAAAAAAAGTCAACAGATAACAAAAGGTTATACTTCAATGGGAAAGGAATAAAAAGAGTTGTGTTATCTTTAAAAATTCCCTCAGAACAATCATCTAATAAGATGCTGAAGAGAGAGCTCGCAACACTACACGGCCCTTAACTAAATCTCTGATTAATAAACATCACACATAAAAAGAGACAGAAACTGTGTCCACAAGATTTCAAAAATGCTTAAGCTCTTCGATCGGACCTCTTGGATTCTAACCTAGAGTTTCACAACAGCATCCACATACAAAGAAGAAAAATCCTTCACATTCTCTTGAAAAAGTAACCCATTCCTTCATTTATAACTGTGATTTATCACAAGATTATTGAAAACTATGTAAAGAATAATCACAAAATTTCTATTTAGATGAGGAAACTAACTCTCAAGCAAGTACCGTTTCCTCTCTGAGAAAAGGCCAACTGTGCCAAGTACAAATTGTATTTAAATGTGATTTAAACTTAACTTTCTGATTTATCTTTGCAGTAGAAACACTGGTTCCTTCCTAGAGTCAAGGACGTCTAGAGGTGTAGCGATGGTACTTCTGGACTTGGCACCAACAGTGGTACCTCTGAATGTCCCATTCAGGCTAGCCTTTCCCCTCACTGCCTGATATACACACCCCCACACCCACACCCACACCCCTCCCCAAAGCCACTTTTGAAATTTAAAAAAAACTTTACTCTGAATTCAGCTAAATTGAGAAAAGCCTAGCAAAGAATGTGATTCATTAAATAATGTGATTCATTAAAATGATAATGATGTCAAAACTGAAAATCATTTTGTTTGAACCCTTCATTTTATGGATAAAGAAACTGAGGCCCTTCATTTTATGGATAAAGAAACTGAGTGAATCTCTATGACTTCCATCAAGTCAGAAAACGACACTTGCTGGGACTCAGCTATCTCCATAATACCACACCTCCAGGGCCGACTGGAGAGGGAGAAACTAACGCTGAAGCAGCACAAAAGGACAGTCCATTTTCTGGCCCCAGATCTGACGGGAATGTCATGACACGGTTGCAGGACAGTGAAGGCCTCAGCTGCCATCAGATACTGGCTTACACAGAGCTTTCAAAGATCGTACTAGAGCACAAAGAGACTTTTCTTAAAGTAGCCAAATCCTTTTCCTTCCTCTGAACATTTTAAATATAATTTATACACAGTCAGATAGAGGATCCCATGGGGCGCCTGGGTGGCTCAGTTGGTTAAGCAGCTGCCTTCGGCTCAGGTCATGATCTAAGGGTCATGAGATCGAGCCCCGAACCAGGCTCCCTGGTCAGCAGGAAGTCTGCTTCTCCCTCTCCCTCTGTGGCTTTCCCAGCCTGTGCGCTCTCACCCGTGGGCTGTCTCTCTCTCTCAAGTAAATAAATAAAATACTAAAAAAAAAAAAAAAAAAAAAAAAAAAGACAGAGGATCCCTCATACTCAAACTCAAGCACACCTTGTTTCAATTTCATAACTAATCACTAATGTACCATCCCCTTTTTTTTTTTTTTTACTATTGTAAGCAGCTATCTACACGATGAGGTTTAGGGCACACTACTCCCAAAATTTGGCACCTAGTGTATGTTGAATATTTTAACCTGAAGGAGTTTGAGAAAACAGCAGAAGCAGGAAGGTCACTTTGACCTTTACCCAAGCCTCTTCTCTGAAACAGGTTATAACGTCCTCGTGTGAGAGGTACCTTCCCAGAAGAAAGAAGCATCCTTATCTCTCGGGACAAAGGAACACAGGGAAAAAAATCCCAACAAACAGGCCTTGCTAAGTTTCTTCCAGTTTACCACACTTACCTCATACTCCTTAGTCTGTCACATTTCTCCATTTCTCCACATTTCTTCATTAAACCCAGCTAAAAATACCCAGGGCTGTTTCTTAAGGTCCTCGTTTCTTTATGAAGGCTCCCATGTCACATAAAACTTAAATAAGTTGGTATGCTTCGCTCCTATTAATCTTTGTCAGTTTTCAGACACAGCCAGGGACCCTCAGAGGGTCAAGGAAAACTTTTTCCTCCCCTACACACACTATAGCCAAAAAGCAAAGAAGAAATCCAATAAAATGGAACAGAAGGTTTCATACGCTACCTGGGGGGCGGGGAGGGGGTGGAAGGAGCCAATAGCCATATAGAGGTTCGGTAGCAGGAAGCACGGTGGTTTGCAAGGTGGCAAACAGTGAGAAACAACAAGTTGATGATCATGTAAACAACAGCTAAGTTTGACGCACAGCGGGGAAACTGTACTCAGTGTTAATCCGAACAATCAGCACTGAACAACGTAATCAGCATTTTCACTGCCACGGAACTTGGGTGATGATGACCCAGATCTTTAATACTCCATTTAAAACCCTAGTATAGGTAGGGAATAATTTTCCAGAAGGACATTCAAGAATATGTCAGAAGTAGCTGCCACCGGAGAGTGTGTGGAGTGTCAGGGGGCCCGGAGGGGGATTGGGGAGGCTACTTTTCAATTTACACCGTTCTGAACTGTTTTACCCCATTTGATACTTGTATTTTTTGTTATTGTTTAATGTCAAGAGGGGTTGAATTGTTTTCTAATTTGTAGTTTTCTTTATAGTTTAATTTTAAATTATACTGAAAAACTGAAGCTGGTTTTTTTTTCTCTTTAGTAAGAGTTTAACTACCTAAACACCTGACAAAGATTATCTGTCAGTAGACCGTTCTTCATATATCATCTAGAACCTTTCGAGTTCTCTTCTATTTACCACACTATAAAATCAGAATATGAAGACAAAGAAACAAACAAAAACCAAAACAAACAAGCAAAGGGTATAACGTGAATGTGAAGGAAATATCCCGAGTTTCAGCAGGCCTCACGATGTGCGCACTGAAAAGCATAAGGCAAGGCCGTCAGACTTTGTACATTATCTGATTCCCATCCATCAGTTCATTTCTTCAACAACTTGAGCACTTGCCATGTTCTACGTACTATGCCAGGTACTCAGATACGTCAAGATATGACAACACCGACGAGAAACAAACCTCACCCTTGTCTTCATGGTCCTTATAATCTAGCAGCCAATGGAGCAATTTCGAGGAACGAGAACTCCTGGCTCTGAATTTATTGTTCTTCTACTACGCCACAGTTGACTCAGTTAAGATAAGCCATTTAATTTTTTACTTAAAATCCATTCTACGCTGTTTATCTGACTATTCATCAGAATGTACTATACAGTGCTTTACGATTTTTATTTTTAATTTCCCTTTGATGGCATGCTTTTTCAAATGTAGAAAAACCTCAGGTTGTTTTTTCCAAACTTATTTTGTTACACCTAAAAAAGGAAAATGTCATTTTAAAATGTAGCATATGAAAATTGCATCTATTCAAATGCATTCCGGTATGAGTCATTCCCCAGTGCAGTCGTTTTTTTAAAATAGTCAGATTATACCATGCACATGCTAATTACGTAGGTAAGTTTCTTCCATTCATTTTGAAAACATTTTCCCTTCTTTCAATTCCTTCAAAAAAAAAAAAATAGGTGACAACCAACAGAAATAATAACGTTCTTTTGTAAAACAGGTAAAATTTAAAAACCGTATGTATATTGCTTATAAACATGATCATGACTGAACTTGCAGATGATGCTGGAAGAACGGACAGAATTCATACAGATGAGTGAGCCACATGTGGGCCCTTGCTATCACCTGGAAATAACCACCTGGTGGTGGTTCCACCACCAAATCCAGTGCTTCAAGCATTCTGTCTGTCCCCTGCCCACATCCTCCTGTCCTAGCAGTTAGGTTGTCCAACTTCTCCTTCTTTCCAGCTGAATGGTCCTTGCACACCTTCCCAAACCACAGACCTCTCTTTCCTTCACTTCCTTCTTTACCCATCTTAGTTTCCTTGATGCATCACTTCGATCATTCTCTTAACAATTCTTTTCATCCAAGACCCAACCCTCAATGAATTTAACTAACCACTCTGCTTGCTCTGTGCTTGCAGTGGAGTTCTCCGGTTTTGCATTTTACGTTTAGGTCTATGATCCACTTTGAGTTAATTTTTGTGATGCATGTCACAGAATCATTTCAAATATCACGTCACACAATTAGTAAGATAAAATAGGTGACTTTAAGGAAATTTCACTCCTAGTATTGAAATTCCAGGTGAAATGATATTTAAAGGGCAACCACGCCTTTGGAAAATCAAATCTCAGCACGCCCCTCTTGGTCACTGCTTAAGGAAAGTCCAAGCCCTACGTGGCTCATGTGAAACTAACAATCTTTTCCAGGCACATGTGCTTAAATAAAACCAGCCCTTAGTTTGAGTAAGTTGATTAAGCTTATGCCACTAAGTATAACTGTGCCTTGGCCTCACATACTTCAATAGTACTGGTCAGAAAGAGCCACTGGCCTCCTGATGACACTCCAACCATCAAGCACCACACGCTGGCTGCACCTGCCACTACCGGGGCCACGCAGTACAATGCCTGTGCCCAGCTGAGTCTGTGCCTGCTGCTGTTGGGGTTGCTGCCGTGCACTGGCAGGAGCTGGCATGGCCCTGAACTGCACTGCCTCAAGGGAAGACCTAGGAAACTACAGAGGATTTCCTTTGGGATCAGTTGGGGAATACTTCAGAATGGGTAAGAGCATGGGCTCTAGAGCATGACAGACCATTGGATAAGATACTCGACCTGTCTAAGCCCTGGTTTCCGTACCTGTAAAATGGGAAGAGTGATAAACTCTCTTCCCAGGGCAGATGCAGGGATTAAAGGCCGTAGGGTGCATGAAGCACTTAGGATTTCTGTTGCCTGAGGCTTCACAGCAGTGACAGTGGCCAGGAAGGCCATCTGTGACTTCAGAGCGGCCCTGCACACACTCACCTCTTGCACTGACACGCAGGAAGAGCCTCTTCCGATTTGCGATGCCACAGTCTCAGCTGCAGCTAATCCCAGTCAACCGGTTTTTTAAAGACCCTTGCAGGAAAATCAGTGCGAAGGGAAAAAGAATTTGTGAAGGACCGAAAAATAGAAATGTGACTGAAATTATATGTTATGAAAAGAAAAGCTACTGAATGCATATAGTTATTTCTGCAGTAACAAGGAATTTTTAATAAAGGACATGTTAATAAATCGAAGGAGTACAAAATCTTGCCTTTCAGAGAGCTCAAAGTTTTCACCAATAAAAAAACTGAGCAACAATTTTCTTTTTAAATTTTATAACATCATCTGTTACCCATTAATTGTTTGTATTATAATTCAAACTTCTCCAAGGAAGGGCACCATTGAAAAATTCATAAATTACACTAATCAACATTTAATTCCTGTTGCAAACTGTAGATGTGAAAAAATTAAACCCTGTACCTTCGCTTAGCACACAAACCAAAGCTATTATAGAAAATAACAATAAAGTATTCACATTTTATAGTTAATATTTAAAGTCATATTAGATATTGTACTTCCTTAACTGCTCAAAAGAGCAGGTATCATATTTTACCATTTAACTAACCAGAAGTTGCAAAATTAATTATGTGACTAGGTTTCCAGGACCAAAAAGGAATCTGAGGAGCTTCATTTATGAGCGATGTTTATGAAATAGGAATAAAATCTGAAGAGCCTGCCTCCAATTCTACAAAAATTTCCCAAGCAGAAATGTTCTATATTTTATTTAAGAGATAGAAATATTATAGATGAGAAAGTGTATGCCCAAGGCTTTTCTGATACCAAAAGTAAAACAAAATTTTTTCAAATAAATTACCAAAATCTCTATTTAATAATGGCTCAACAGTAAATTAAGGCATCTTTTCAAGTAAGTTTTTATTCCTGATAGTACTGAGGCTGGGGGAAAGGCAGAAAAAATTGAAAATCGTACTTCTCTAATACCACATCAATTATAAGTTCAGAAGAAACAAAATATTAACATGGATGGAAAAGTACTCCACCCAATTCACAAGTGCTTGAGGTGAAGGGTGAGTTTGTGTGTATACGTGCATTTGTGTGCAAATTAAGCGAAAATAAGTATTTCTGAATAATACATAATAGTATAAAATCATCTTTATTGCATTTTAGATATGTCCAATGTAATGGAGCCACTTAGCAGGAAAGTTCCTTATTCTTCCAGGAACCTTATATTCTGGTAAGGCCACAAGAGAGTATAGGAAAGTTAAGATAAGGTGTAAACTCAGCATATACTGACATAAACGTCATCACCTTTAAGTACTAAACATACAGAATATTTAAAAAGAAAGAAAAAACAAAAGGAAGGAAGAAAGGAAAGAAAAAAGAAACAAAGGCAGGCAGTGCCATTGTTTTTTTAGGGTACCAACTATTACTAGCTTGCACGAATCAGCAGGATCCATTGTTTACATTTGATTGCTTATACTTATGACTCATTCAGTGTTCCCTGAAGTATTATTTTAATTAATCTTTACAAATCTTATTTACCTCTCAGAACAGTTAGAACCAAATACTGAATATTAAGCAGGTAGGGAGGGACGGTGAGATAAGCTAACAGTACGTCAGGCATGTATTTAGAACCTTAACTCAGTTGATTCTTATGCCATACCTGTCATGGAAGTTCCCCCTCCCATTTCCACCAAGAGAAATAGGTTCAGAGGAGCCAAGGTTAATTACCCAGGGATGACACAGATCAAACACCTAGTCAGGGCCACAGCTGGGATTCAAATAAAGGTCTGATGCTAAAAATCAATACTCATTTCCAGACAATAAAAGCATTGAGTCAAGAAAAACATCAAGATTTCTGGATCAACCAAAAGAGCAACATTGATGGAAGAGAGTGAGAAAGGGAGTCTGTCTACAAGGTTCATCCGAGCACAAAACCAGATAGTGCTAAGAAATTAGAGATTACTAACAATGGAAAATTAGTTCAGCCTCGATCCTAGAAAGAATAGGAATCTTCTAGAGTTGTAGGAGGGCTCTGACAGGTTACTGAAGCATTTTTTATGTGTTTCTGGCAGTTGCACATAACATGTATTATAACAGCCAAAGTAATCTTGAGAAAGAAGAACAAAGCTAGAGGTATCACAATCCCAGATTTCAAGCTATACTAGAAAGCTATAGTAATCAGAACAGATCTTGCCACTTGTGACAACACAGATGGACCTAGAGGGTATAATGCTAAGTGAGATAAGACACAGAAAGACAAATACCACATGACTTTACTTTTATATAGAAGCTAAAAGACAAATGAATAAACAAACAAACAAAAAGCAGAAACCAACCAACCCATAAATATCGAGAACAAACTGATGGTTGCCGGAGGGGAAAGGATGGGAAGAAGGATGGGCAAAACAGGGAAGGGGAGTGGGAGATACAGTCTTCCAGTTATGAAATAAATAAGTCCCCAATAAGGATAAAATAAGTCATAAATAAGGATAAAATGTACAGTATCAGGAATATAGCCAATGGTATTATAATAGCACTGTATAGTGACAGATGGTACCTAAATGTGTGGTCAGCATAGCATAATGTATTGACTTCTTTTTTTTTTTTTTTAAGATTTTATTTATTTGACCGAAAGAGAGACAGCCAGCAAGAGAGGGAACACAGGCAGGGGGAGTGGGAGAGGAAGAAGCAGGCTCCCAGCAGAGGAGCCTGATGTGGGGGTCGATCCCAGGACTCTGGGATCATGCCCTGTGCTGAAGGCAGACGCTTAACGACTGAGCCACCCAGGCGCCCCAAGACTTCTTGAATCACTATGACGTACACCTGAAACTAATGTAACATTGTGTGTCAACTATACCTCAATTAAAAAAAAAAAAAAAGACATGTTGTAAGAGATTAAGGAAAAGGAGTTACAGAGTCATTATCAGATTTTTAGGGAACAAAAATAAGTTCACAAAATAGAAAAGCATACCTAAAAGAGAAAAAAACTGCAGCGGTAACAGTAATGACGTGGTAGTACACATTCAAAGACCTAGCAGATGTTAGACATCTATCTGGAAATGTCTTATTTCACACCTCCATTATTCTGAAGGGTATTTTTGGTGGTTATAGAATTCTGTGTGATATAACTAACAGCTTTTCAGGAATGCATCTTGAAAAACAGTACTCTGGATTCTTCTGTCCCAAAACAATAACTGAAGAAATCATCCCAAGAAACTTTAATTTCTCAAAGAAATGTATTTTTAAAAACCTGAGGATATTATATACCAGTCACCTATTACGTATCTGAAACAGTAGTGTACTTCTAGTTTCTCAAGTTGTAAACAATGAAATTTCTAAACAGTTGCTGCTTGCATATTTTACAATTATAGAACTCCAAAGGCTCATTGCTAAGATATAAATATTAATGGATAGTCATCAAAGTGTCAAACTATATAGTTGATTCTTAAACATCTTGGGGGTTAGGGCACCCAACCGTGCTCAGTCCAAAAATTGAGTATAACTTTTGACTCCTATAGGAGCCCAGGGCAGGCTATCCAAAATGTGCCACAATGGCATACTGATTATTTTGAATTTAAGCCACTTGGGAAACAGCCAGTGAGTGTCAGGACACTCAGAACCCCCTTCCCAAAACAGAAAATAATTTTTCCATATGAAAGATACCCTCCCTGTACTAAGAAGTTTTTAAAAAGATATCCTTATCACCAGAGATAAAACTTTAAAACTTGACAAACCTTGTTACTTTTTTTCTAATTTACTACCTCAGCCCAAATTCCTCTTAGAATTCCTTACTAATTAAAGCTCCCAAACATCTGTTTTCCTTATCCTGCCAATTCCTCACAAATGTATTGTCTCTTTGTCTAAAGAATATAAAAACTACCTGTTTTCATCATTTATTTAGGTCTCGATTTCATTATTGGGTCTCCATGTACATATACAACTTTGGTGTTTTTCTCCTGTTACTGTCTCATGTAAATTGAATTCTTAGTCCAGCTGGAAGACCTCGAAGCGTACAGGAAGAATTTTTCCCTCCTGTGAAACCTGACTACTAATAACCTACTATTGGCTGAAAGCTTCCCTAATAACACCAGCAGGCAATTAACACATATGCTGTATGCCGTATGCATGAAGTACTCCTACAAGACAGCGAGCTAGAGAAAAGTTATTTAAAAATCATAAGGAAAATACAGTATTGTACCTATATTTGCTGAGGAAAATCTGCTTAAAGGCTACAGCAGTGCTGACAACACTAACTCCATCTTTGGCCTTCCATCTTGTCCCCACCTTTGGCACACTGATGGCGCCACTTTAAGATAACCACCCTGTGACCTCAACACCATGTCCCTTGCTCCATAAACCTTGGGGATTAAGGTCCGGATAGGGGTAGAGAATAGGGGCAGCAAACAGCTGCCTAGTGTCCTGGATTAGCCCTCTGTCCAACTGCCCAATCCCCCGTCAGTAAATCACCCTGAATAAAACTCTATCCCTAATGGTATGGAGTGGCTTGCTTCGTTTTTTCAGTATTACTGGGATGCTCAGTCTGGAGGATCCATTCCTGACCCTCCTTCACCTTTTAACATAGGTGGACTGGGCTAGACAGGGGCAGTAGTGATGGCCCTGGCCCCCAAGGGTGGCCTCTGCTCATTAGGGGCAGCACTGGGGGCCGTGGGCAGTAAGAGGTGGCCTGGAGGTGTACTACAGCTGGCCCATCTGCCTGGAGGCATACCACCGGCCCATGGCTTTTGGCAGCTATGGAAGGCCACAGGACCAGTGCCACCAAGGAGCAGTTTGGGCCCACCGGTAGGTGGCCAAGGCCCCAGGCCAGCCCTGCACAGCCCTTCTGGTACCAGAAGACATGGTGGGAGTTAGGGGGAGACTCGAGCCTCGAGAGACAGGAGTATGGGATTCCGTGCACAGGGCCCTCTTGCCTTCGGGACATGTGCGTCCACTTCAGTCCAGGCTCCTCCCACCAGGCCCCAGCACTGGACCTCATCCCAACCTCCCACCAACAGTACATGGGGTGACCTGTAGCCCTCCTGGTCCTGGGGCCCCCAGGGGCTGCTGACAGCAAGGAGGCTTTCCTGGGTACTCAGAGGACAGCAGGCATGACCTCTGCAATAGTCACTTTCGATTTAGTCCTGTGGAGCCTGGGGCAGGCAGTTGTAAATAAATGCCTTGTCACTTTTTTTGCCAACTCTTAAAAGCAAACAAAAAATGCATAAGTGGATCCAGGCAGTTCAAATCCAAGTTGTTCAAGGGTCAACCCTATATTGAGCACAGAGGATAGGAGTGGAAAATGTTTACAAAGCTGAATGAATAAGACCATTGAAGCAGCTTAGAATCTAATTCAGAAAAAACTCATAGTTATTAAAGTTTTTTTTTTAATCACAGAAAGTACATACAATTTAGAAACAGCTACTTCTTATTATATCATTTCTTTTCTACATGCTTAAAACTCCGTTATACTGGTGGCTTTCAAACATTGAGTTATCACGTACAATTATAACTCCACATGATAACCCAATACATTCAAACCTGTAAATAAATTACTGACAAATTTCACACAGCAGTATTTATCCTTACTGCGTTCTGTGAACCAAAATTATTTTCTAGTCTACTTTTTTTGAAATATGTGGAACTGACTTCATGACCTACAAATAAGGTCAAAAACCTTTGAAAAACACCATATAACTGGCCGCGCTCTCCCTCCACACTCAGACTGAGAACCCCTAAAAAAAAAGTTTTTCCCATTTCCCAAGCAACATACCAGTCAGTAAAATAAATGTGCTAAATTAAAAACTGACTACAAAAGGGAACAATCGTATATTCAGAGAACTGGAGGAAATCATTTTTGAGGGCTATTTTAATTCACCTTGGCTACTGACCCACCCTTGCACTGATCAGAGGAGCAGCTCCGAGGGCAGAGAAAGCAGGAGTGTGCAGCTCAGTGAGGTTTTAAGGAAAGAGCACTCATGCTGCTACTGGGCCAGGACCGTGTGGAGCAAGGAGTCACACGGGTCACAGAAAGATGAAGGAAGAAGGAGGCACTGTTTCTGAATCACTGATCTAAGGCAGATCCAGTGGAAGAGCCATGCGTCACGTCGCCGGGATGCAGCAGTTCTAGTCTAGCCAGCGAGAACAATCACTTCAACAGAACCAGTTCCATAGCTGACCATCAAGTTTCAAATGTGTTCAAGGTCTTTGAATATTTATCTCTATACATTATTTGAATCTATGAGATCATAACTCAATGCCACACAGTTTTTCTCTCTTCCATCAAGCAGTGAAATACTAGGTGAATTTAAAAAAAACAATCAGATCTGTTGCAAGCTTTGTTAGCGTATTTCTCGTTACATCGTCTTACTTGCCCAAGATGGGGAGCGAACTTCTGCGGCTTCCCTCATTTCCTACGGCATCTCACAAGTCAGCCATCTTTACAGTTCAATACAAGTTTAACAAAGGATTCTCATTACTATTTAAAAAAATAATTTAGTGGACCACACAGAACTAGGAAATTTTGGCCAAAGTTATACTCATGACTGGACAGCAGTGAACAACCTCCATTGTACTTTGGTTTATCACTTAACATAAGGAAACGTTTAAGATTTAAGCAGTGTAAAACCGTTTACACATTTGAGCTTATTGTAGTCCTTCTACCTTCATCCTCTTTTCTACTCTTCCAAATTTTAAAATATGTAACATTGAAACAAACTAAAATGTCTTCAATTGAATCCTCTGTTTATTGAGCAAAAGCTATTAAAGAGAGAGAGAGAAAGAAGAAAATCTATCACACACAGGTTTGCCAAAATAAAAGCCCAACCACTCAGGAAAATGGTGGGCCTTCTATCTAGCTACACTCCTTGCCAATGAACTACAGAGCTGTTACCTCCTTCTTCTTTTGAGGTACCTAGCTACCATCTATGCAAGGGTGGGTCAATGGCCAAGCACAAACTGTTATTCACAGAGGTGGGGGGGAAGGGGTGTGGGAATCAGGGAACCAGTTCTTACCCACCATCACATCCTAGGATAAATCAGCTGGCTCCTTCTGGATGATGAGTAAAGATGAGTACAGGTAGATTCCATAACGATAGTAAGTAAATAACTGGCCTATTTAGTTTTTCCAGGGACGAACCAAAACAGGATCACACTTCAATTCTGAATGTTGCTCACATAAACACTTAAATACACTACAGACCTGAATCAATGATATGTATATTTCTTGTTATTTATGGTACTTCTTGTAAAACTTTGAACACCCTCTCTCAGTTCCTTCAAAATCTTCTCACATTTTCTTGTCAAAGACACAATTCAAATTCCACTTGCTCAATAACATTCTCCATGAGCCTCCCAAGTCAAAGATATTTTTCAGCATTTTGGAATCCCTTTGCACTTTATCTGAGCCTTAGGAAGCATATTTATAGTTGTTTACATACACAACTTATCTTTCTACTATAACGTAAGTTCCTGAGGACAAAAATGAGGGCATCATTCATCCTTATATCCCCCGAAGCGCCTACCCCAGTGCCTTCTACAGGCTGGCACTCAGCCAATACCTAATCAATGTTCTAATATTAGATTCCCAGAATAATCAATTCCTATTGGAAACTGTTTCTTTCAGTATCTACTACAGCATACTTGAGCCAGGTGTTTACATGGCTATTTTATCTGTTATTTACTGCAAGATTACAAAAGATTCCATTGTATATGTATTTTTTACATCTTACTATTTTGCTTCTAATTTTTAAATGCTTTACCTTGCATATCTATTAATTTAGGGGATTATTCATGTTAGCTAGGTGACTAACATATTTACAAGTTCTTTTTAACATGCATCAGCCACGTCACATACAGTTTTTGCACTCAAACAACCACGAGTTTAATCAATGAATAAACAAAGTAGTACCTTCTAAGCTCCTACAAGGCCCAGGCCCTTTGGATGACAAGTGAGGCAGCTGCCCTCAGGCATAGGCACTACACCTGACTCCTCCTTCCTAAAAGTTCAACATCAGATTTTTCAATCAAAAGGCATATAAAATATGCTGACAGTGTGGGTTCCTTTCACATGGGATGATCTTCAGCGGCTCTATGCAGACCGAATTGACAGAGGGATAGAAGAAGCACCCTTTTCAACTCCACCCTAGGTCCTGGGTAAGAGAAAGGGGCATCTACAGAATCACGATCCAGATCGTCAAGTGCTTTGCAATCATTCTAACTTGACAAATGAAGGCCGATACACATGAAACTACAGCAAAAATATAATAAAAAATAATTCAGAGGTAGGCTGTGTGATACAAAACAATAGGTATTTGAAGAGCAGTTGATACAAATATGACGACAGCCACAAGAGAACAGACCTGGGAATAAGGATGTGTTCTTAGAAACCCAGGAGGATAGAGCGTGCAAAAGGACACAGAAAGAGGACACACAAACATAAGCAATATGCTTAAATTCTAAAATCAAAATGAAAATAGTGAATCACCGTGCCCGTGAGCAGTCTGAGTAGAGAAATATGACGATGAGGCTAATGTTTAAATAATATTCATCTTAACAGTGATATGGGCTCTTAAGGGAGAGGCTGCATTGCTGGGACCTAAACAATTATCTGGTAAAAGCAGATGTTCAATAAATGCTTTCCACTATAATGGTTGGACGGATGGATGATTAGATGAGAGCAGAGTCTAAATCAGGGAGACCAATTAGGAGACCAACCTGATGTTTTAATTCAGGCCTAAAAAGGGTAACAGTAAGAATGAAGAGGAAACGATGGATATAAGACATTTCTAAGTAAGGAGTAATAAGTCAGTGAAGGAAAGGAAGAGATATGGGAATAATAGATAGAGATCAAGGGAGGCTTTTTTAAGTTTCAAGCCAAAGTGAATGGGAGAACGGAATATCTTTTTCAGGATAAAAATGATGAGATTACATCTAGGCCTGTAGATTTTGAAGTGAAGGCAGAACTTCTAATTATTATAGAAATCATTTGGGATTGTAGAACTAGACTTTGAGCAAGAAAACAGAATTGATTACCTAAGAATCTAAAAACAAACAAACAAACAAAAAAAGAATTAGATTATATAAAAGCTAGCAATTTCATGAAAAATTCCCAAAGGAAAAATACCTTCCATAAAAAATCATCATCATCATCATTATCGTAGCAATAACATAACTCCAACTTATGTTCAGTATTATTATTATAGCAGCTAACATTTACTGAGCCCTTATTATGTACCAAGCACCATAATAAGTTATTTGCATATATTATTGTATTTAATCCTTACAACAAGAGGTTGTAACTGGGGCGCAGAGTGGTTAAGTAACCACATTCATTAAGTGCCAAAACCAGGACTTAAGTTCAAGTCTGATAAAAATACCTTTCTCTATACCAATAGTCTCTATATTTCTGTATCAAGTAGTCTCTAAGATCCCACTGGCAGATAGAAAGAAAACATCAACATTTCCATTTTCTATTTTTTCATCTGAACTATTAAGGTTCTTATTATTGTGTATTATTTATAATATATATAACGTATTAGTAGTATATAAATTGTAATTCAGTACTATGAGGGAGGGAGGGATATTGCTTTTTCTAACAATGTGAGATCAAAACAGCTTGGAGGTTAAGTATTCCGCCTCCTCTCCACCTTTGTTCCCTACAAAAATTCACTGCTAAACAGTTTTATCTTTTTTCTTCAAAAACAGACCAAAAGAATTAAAAGCAGGATCTTAAAAAGATATTTATATACCCATGTTCATAGCAGCATTATTCACAATAGCTAAAATGCAGAAGCAACCTAAGTGTTGGGTAATGAATGAAAGGGTAAAAAAATGTAGTCTACACATACAATGGAACATTATTCAGCCTTAAAAAGGAAGGAAATTCTGACATATGCCACAACATGGATGAGCCTTGAGGACATAACGCTAAGTAAAATAATCCAATCACAAAAGGAGAAATACTGTAGGATTCCATTTATATAAGGTACCCAGCATCACAGAAACAGAAAGTAGCGGGGGTTGTCAGGGGCTGGGAGAGTACAGAGTTCCAGTGTTACAAGATGAAAGGTTCTGGAGATGGATGGTGGCAATGTTTGTACAACATTATGAATGTATTTAATACCACTGACTTATACACTTAAAAATGGCAAAGATGGTAAATTTAAGGTTATGGGTATTATACCACAATTAAAAAAAATGGGGAAAAACCAAACCACAGATGATCAGATACTCCTCTCATGCACTTACTTATTCAGTCCAAAAATATGTATCAACTGCTTATTTTCTGCCAAGCCCTGAGGTTCATTCTGTAAACTCTAAGCAACAGTCCCTGGCTTTAAGGAAATTAGTAACATAAAACCTAAATATCTAAACACATCGTTACAAGTCAACAGGACAAGAAGAGTAATAATGATAGTCAAGAGATAGCACTTCCCCTGGGCACCTGCTGTGTGCTAAGTACCTAGTCCTGAGCACTTGTGTGTTTTAACCAAACAACATTATGAGAGGGAGGTACTATTATCTCCATTCTACAGATGATGACAGTAAGGCTCAGGTAAGCTAAGAAACATGCCCAAGATTACACAGCTTATAAACAGATGATTCCAGATCCCATGCTCTTCACCTTTCTCCTCAGAGTGGTGAAAAGGGCCTCTGAGCGAAACAGGACCAAGCAGCCTACATATATATGCTGCTCTGTTTGCTAGGTCTCCAGAATCCCCAACTAAACCTTCAATTGAATTGCCCATTAAAACAAATCAGATCTTAAACAGCAACACCACGATAAAAATCGGGCGACACTTATCAGACTTGCAATTCCAACAATGTGCTGAAAACGTACACTATACTCTATAATGCTATATTCCAGGAAAAATTACTTCACAATACACAACAAAATGTTTTTGTTCATAGAAAAGTGCTCCCTTGCTTACATCACACAGAAATAGACCTATATGATACATCGTGGAGAACAGTGTCGAGCTAAGTAGAAATCAGACTTTCAGAATTTGCATATTTAAAAGTCTGTAACTGATCTCATTTTAAGCCAATTATCTGCTTCCAGACATTCTAGATGAACTACACTGATGATAAAGTTTAGAGTTCAACAGACTTCTAAAGTTTAATCCAAGTCTCCATGTACCCTTGATGGCATTATAACAGACATCAATAGTATATGGGAAGCTGCTGCCTCAAGCCAGCTGCTTCCAGTAAGGTTAGTGAAAAATTAGTTTCCAATGAACAAACTTCACTTTGCCTTGAACATTCTGAGAACACAGTAGATCATTAAAGATGTATTACCTGACGTAGCAGGCAAATAAACATAGCGGTTCCTATCGCTTTACCCAGAGGCCACAGTGTCAACTACAACAGAAATGAAAAGACAACAACCAAAAGGTCTCTATTTTCCTATTACCACAGAGCCAGACTTAAAGCACTGACTTGTTTTGTACTAAACTTTGACCAAATAGATTCCTCCAGGGCTTCTTTCAAGGAGCGAGTATTCTCTTACCCCGGACTGTGTCAAACATTAACCTCACTTCAGGATGGCCAGAACCAGTTTTGAGCCTCTCCAGATTGTGCTCGGAGGGCTTTTGCTTGCTCGCTCATAAACCCACCTTGAAGGGCAAACACAGGTGAGCTCAAATGAAAAGGGTCTTCATGTGGAGAACCTAATTTACTAACTCCAGCTTAGTATTTCCCATTAATAAAGTCAAACAAACAAATTACACTAGGAAGAGGTAGGCAAATTGTTAAATTTAATTAATTATTTTATTCCACTTAAATTCTTTTAAGGACGAAGTGAAACTATTACAATTATTTTTATCTTAAAAAAAAATTCAGTTTAAGGCCAAATGTCTTCTACCTTGGTGAAAAATATGATGTTTGACATGAAAATTCCACGTTTCTAAGATTTTATTTTCTTTTAAAAAAAATCATTTTGAGGCAGCATCTCAGAAGTTGAATGCATCATTTGTCTTTACAAAAAAAGTTAATGCTGCAGTAAACAGAGCTCCAACTCAGGTGTTTCCCCACCTATGATACTTAGGAATGCATTTGCAACCTAATTCCTGCTTAATTTTGTTCAAGCATGAAAAATGTCAGGAAAGAACCGTTTCTACAGTGTGAATGCAAATCAGGAAACTAATCAAACAAGATAGAACCCATTTTAAAAGGCTCGCATTGAGTATCAGGAAAGAAAAAGCTTTTTAAAACCTTAGCTTGGCCTGTCCATCCTTGGAAATCTTCCTTCTCGGACTTCTAAGAGAACACTACTGTAAATTGAGGGCCAAACATTGTCATGGAAAAACACAATGCTATAAGCTGTCTACCTGGGGAAAATCTTCTCTTTGGAAAGCAAGACTGAACTTTTTTTAGATCTCTTAAAGGAAACAGAATCACTGTGAAGTCTTCCAAGACCAACTCCACCCAGACAACTGATATTCCTGTGCTTGGAATCTGATTTTCACTGAATTTCAGAGATCAAAGGAACATTGACTGTAAGAAAGCAGAAGCTCAAACAAGTGACTTGGCAAGAGTTTTGTGTCCTGTTAAGTAGCAGAGCTTAACAAAGGTCCTAGTTTCTTGATTGGCTAGTTTAACGTTCCCACAGTAGAACATGGGGTCGTCCTCTGGCAGGTCTGCATAATAGAAATTCTCTCTCTAATCAAATTATGAGCTTCCGGAAAATAGAACTACATCATTTATTTCTTTTGAAATTCCAGAATGAATTTCCTAATTCTTGGACCTTAAAAATAATCAAATAGCTACTACCAAAATAAAGATCTAAAGGAGTAAATAAACATGTTCAGTACTAGGTCTTGATAAAATGGCAAAAATCTGCTCTAAGATTCAAAAAAACCCCAACACTCTACTATATGTTTATTTATATTTCCGGAAAGATTTTGAAAGAGGACATCTTTTTTAACTTTTTTGGGATAAGTATGGCTTCTCTGATTAACACCTTAATAAATACACCTGATAAAGTATTAACTCAGGGACAAGAGGTCCATCAAGGACCACTTTCACCAATTAACTGAACCACAACACTCCAAAAAGAGAAACAGATCTAACCAAATAAATAAATACATAAAAATAAATAGAACAGAAAATCCAGAAGTGAACCAACAGTTCTAGGTCAATTACTCTTCAACAAACCAGGAAAGAATATCTAATGCGAAAAAGGCAGATTCTTCAACAAAAAGGGCTGGGAAAACTGGACAGCAACATGCAAAAGAAGGAAACTGGACCACTTTCTTACATCACACACAAAAATAAATTCAAAATTGATTAAAGACCTAAATGTGACACCTGAAACCATAAAAATCCTAGAAAAGAACACAAGCAATAAGTTCTTTGACATTGGCCATAGCAACTTCTTTCTAGATATGTCTCCTGAGGCCAGGGAAACAAAAGCAAAAATAAACAATTGGAACGAGATCAAAATAAAAACTTCTGCACATTGAAGGAAATAATCAACAAATCTAAAAAGTAATTTACAAAATGGGAGAAGATATTTGCAAATACATATCCAATAAAGGGTTAGAATCTAAAATATATAAAGAACTTATACATCTCAACACCCAAAAACAAATAATCAAAATAAAAATGGGCAGAAGGAGCACCTGCGTGGCTCAGTCGGTTAAGTACCTGCCTTCAGCTCAGGCCATGATCCCAGGGTCCTAGGATCGAGCCCCACATTAGGCTCCCTACTCAACAAAGAGTCTGCTTTACCCTTTCTCTCTCCCTCTCCACTACTTGTGCTTGTGTTCTTATTCTCTCTCAAATCAATAAATAAAATCTTTTAAAATCAATCAATCCTTTAAAAACTAGAAGAAAATTTTTTAAAATATATTTTATTATATAAAATATATTATATATAAAATATATATTATATATATATATAATTATACATACACACACAGGGTCCAGCTACAGTAGCAAAATAATATTTAAGCAATTTTACACTACTCACTTAATATTCAATTACAAATTGGGGGAAACTTTGCTCACTTGCATCATATCTAAGAAGGCTTTGTCTAACCCAAGGTCATGAAAATTTATTGATTTATTCCTATATTTTCTTCTAAGAGCCTTACAGTTTTAGCTTTTACCTGTAGGTCTATAATCCATCTTGAGTTACTTTTTATTTTAGGGTCTAAATTTATCTTTTTTGCATGCAGATATCCTACTGTTTCAGCACCATTTGTTGAAAAGACTACTCTTTTTTCTTGAAAATCAACTTACCATAAAAGGTTTATGTCTCCATTTATTTAGATCTTCAGTTTTACTCAGCAGTGTTTTGTAGTTTTCAGTGTATACCTCTCACTTCCACTAAAAATTCCTATTTTATTCTTTGGATGCTGTTGTGAATGGAACTGATTTCTTAATTCCCTTTTCAGATGGTTCACTGAAATACATAGGGAAAAAAGTATATAGAAATACAACTGGGGGCGCCTGGGTGGCACGACGGTTAAGCATCTGCCTTCAGCTCAGGGCGTGATCCCGGCGTTGTGGGATCGAGCCCCACATCAGGCTCTTCCGCTATGCGCCTGCTTCTTCCTCTCCCACTCCCCCTGCTTGTGTTCTCTCTCTCGCTGGCTGTCTCTGTCTCTGTCGAATAAATAAATAAAATCTTTAAAAAAAAAAAAAAAAAGAAATACAACTGATTTTTGTATACTGATCTTATATTCTGCCAACTTGCTGATCATATTAGCTATAATTGTTTGTTTTTCAGATTCCTTAGGATTTTCTACATATAAGGGTCATGTCATCTATGAATTAAGACAATTTTACTTCTTCCTATTGTATCTGGGTGCCTTTTAATTCTTTTTTTCTTGCCTGACTGCACTGGATAGAACTTCCATCACAATGTTGTATGTGTATAAAACTGCCTTGTTCCCTACCTTAGGAAGAAAGCATTCACATTTTCATCATTAAGAATGTTGTCAGCTGTAGGCTTTTTGTGGATCCCCTTAGTCAGGTTAAAGAAGTTCTCCTCTGTTCCTAATTTGTTGGTATTTTTTTATTACCAATGGTATTGGATATTGTAAAATGTTTTTGTGTGTCTATTAATCATCATAGGAGTTTTATCCTTTATTTTATTAATATGATATTTATTTTCAGATGTTAAAACAATTCTGCATTCTTGGTGTAAATCACATGGGTCACGTTGCATAATACTTTCTATTTGTTGCTGGATCCAGTTTAATATCTTGTTACGGGTTTGTGTATCTATATTCAAAGGGATATAGGTCTGTAGTTTTCCTGTGACGTCTTCTCTGATTTTGGTATAAGGGTATTATCGGCTTCATTGAATTAATTGGGAAGTATTCCCTTCTCCATTCTTTTCCAGAAGAATTTGTGAAAGACTGGTATTATTTATTATTTAAATGTTTGATAGAATTCACCAGAGAAGTCACCTGGGCCTGAGCTTTTCTTTGTGGAAAGATTTTTAATTCCTAATTCAATTGTCTTGCTCAGTATAAATCTATTCAGTTTTTCTATTTCTCCTTGAGTTTGTTTTTACTAATTTATGAATTTCAAGGACTTTTCCCCCTTTTCATCTAACTTGTCTATTTTGATGGCATAAAGTTGTTCATACTATTCCCTTATAATCCTTTTAATTTCTGTAGGGTCAGTACATATGTTTCTCTTTCATTCCTAACTTTGGTAATTTGTATCTTTGGCCTGCTTTTCTCGGTCAGTCTAAATAAAGTTTTGTCCATGTCAACCATTTCAAAGAATCAGTTTTTTGTTTCATTGACTTTCTCCATTGTTCCTGTTTTCTATTTTATTGGTTTTCACCCTAATCTTTATTTTGATCCTTCTATTTGTTTTAGGTTTAGTTTGTTCTTATTTTTCCCTTTTCTGGTTTCTTATGGCAGAAGTTTAGATTATTGATTTGTAGTCTCTCTTCTTTTCCAAAACACGCATTTCTCCTTGATTTCTTAATGTTAAAGTAGTAAGACCTGGGTCTTTGGACCTCTTGTCTCTACCTACACACACTCTTTTGATAATCTTGTCTGGTCTCAGTGGCTTTCAATACATTCTATACACTGACAGCTCTCAGGCTAGACCTCTTCCTCTAGGTTACAGGGTCATATATCCAACTACCTCTTACGTTAGATATCAAACAAACATCTCTAATTTAACAGGCCCCAAACTCCTGCTTCCAAACTCGCTCCTTCACCAATCTCTCACATCTCTGTTTATAGCAACTCCACCCTTATAGCTGTTCCTGCCATAATTCAAGGGTTTTCTTTTTTTTTTTTTAATGTTTTTTTATTATATTATGTTAGTCACCATACAGTACATCCCTGGTTTCTG
>NC_048225.1:73824427-73870650 GCF_002007445.2 Ailuropoda melanoleuca
AAGGGACCTCCACACTGTTTTCCAGAGTGGCTGTACCAACTTGCGTTCCCACCAACAATGTAGGAGGGACTCTATCCTTGACTCACTCTTTCTCCCAGATCTCAAATCCAATCTATCAGAAAACTCTGTTAGCTCTCCCTGCAAAATACATACACTTTAATCACTTCACTAACTCCACTGCAACCACACTTCAAGCCACCAAACTCTCTCACCTAGATTATACCTTATAACTGGTCTTTTCCAACCTTGACCACCCTACCCTACATCTATTCTCGAAAAAGCAGCCAGTGGGAGGGACCCTGTAAAAACTGAAATTGAACCACCTCACTCCTATGTTTACAACCTGCTGATTCAGACTTCCTATTTCTATCACAGCAAAGTCAACCATTTTCAATGGCCTACAAACCCCTACAAGATCTGGCCTCCAACTGCCTGTCTGATCTCATCCCCCACAACTGTCAGTGTTGCCTACTTTGCCCTAGCCACCCTGTTCCCTGAACATCCTTAGGTGGCATCCTCCCACCTAAAGCCTCTCCATTGGCTGTCTTCCTTCCTGGAATACTTTTCCTCCAACATCCATGTGACTCACCCTCTCTCACCTTCAAGTCTTTGCTCAACTACCACTTTCTCTAGGAGACTGACCCTGGCTACATCCCCTTAAACTGCATTCACCACTACTGCCAGCACAATGTTTAGCAGTCTGCTCATTGGCCCTATAGCATTTAACACCTTCAAATATCCTGTATATTATACTTCATAGTTTATTATTCATTCTATATCTCCCCCAATAGAATGTAAACCCTTTTAGGGCAGAGATTTTTGTCTGTTTTGTTCATAGATGCATTCCCAGAGACTAGGTATAGACATGGTAGGTATTATTAAACATTTGTTGAATGAATAAATATATGTAAGCAGAATTATAAAATGAAAAAGTATAAAATGCCTGAAAAGTTGAATTTCTTCATTTCTTCATTCAGTCAACAAAAACTGAGCTCCTTCTGTTTGCCAAGTAGTGCAGCAGACACTGGGGATACTCAAGACAGACAAGGTCCTGTTGACATGGAGCTTGCTTACTAATTTTGTCTCTCCTCATAGGATGTAAAAATAAATAAATAAATAAAACACAGTATAATTCCTGTAATAATAAATGTTACAAAGACAACAGAATACATAAGTAAATGTGTTCATGACTAGAGACAGAAAGATAGGGATTCTCCCTCCAGCCAGAATGGAAAGGACAGCCCTCTATGAGGAGACGTCATCTGAAGTAAAACCAGGATGAGGAGAAGGCGTTCATGCAGAAACCTGGGGAGTAAATATTGCAGGGAGACAAAAAGCATAAAGTTTCGAGTGGGAAATGCAGTTAGGTAAATTCAAGAAACAAAAAAGCCAATAGGACCTGAAGGTGGTGTTGGGGGGGCACAGAGTGGGACAGCATCCTGCCTCTATTGCGGAAACCCTAAACCCACCCCGACATTTTTAGCAACTGAGATGCATCGGGAATGTATCTTTACATCACATTCCCTCGCCTGTGCTCTCTCTCCTGCTCTTCTATCCTTCTCAGAGAAGTGCCAATGGCACAGATAACCAGTGTCAACAAGATGACAGTCAAGAAGTCTGTTCGCTAGCGGACCTCGTACTTCTGGGTAAATCTGAAAAGTTGTGCCTTCCTCAGAACATTTTGCTCTTAGAAAAAATATTTAATAAACAAGTGTATCTCCGACTCACTCGTCATTGCGCAGTGCAAACACTGCACAGCAGGATGCAGTGGCCCTGGTGGCAGAGACAGAGGAGGACAGCTTTATGCAAACCAAACGGGTTCCATAGTTCCTGTTTCAAATACTGAATTCTGCAGATGCTACACACACATGCAGATTTGCATGCATTGTAAATGATTACTATTCAGCATTAGTTATCTGTCTGCATTACCCTCGTGAGAAAAGGAATGAATCTGAGTATTGTATCAATGACTGGAGAAAATCTCAAGTACAAGGTCGAGTCTGCAGATGCAAGCGGCTGTAGCGTGAACATGCCTCTAGAGAAGCGGTGAAAGGCTCCCCTCTTTCAGCAAGTGTTAGTACTACTAATAACCTATCTAAGTCTATCTAAGGAGCTCCGTGGGGTAATCTCTTCTACCCTTTGGAATGCTTTTGCCTGTATTATATTATGGGTGAATATAATATGGGCAAATAATCATATAAGGATACATGGGTTATTTTAACTTAGCAGTTTACTGTCTTAGGATTTTTTTTTTTACAAGAGAAAGCATATTTTGGTGGAGTAACAGATTCTAAAAAATTCCAGTTTAATTGCAAAGGAGGCCATTTTTTTCCATAATTAAGGCTTTAGCTTTCTAACTTATGAAAGGAAAAAATATGTGTCTTTGACCTTACGAGAAATAATCTGTACTACTGTGTACTCTGTTCTTTCTAGATGAATGGTATTAATATGCCACATCGATATGACTGAAATTAATAAGCAACTAACAAAAATCCATAAAGGAGATCTTTTCCTGAAAGAATGTTTCCAATGATGGGAGAGTGCCACCTACTGTTCAATGTGGATTTCAATGCAACCCAGCCACACAGCTGTTCCACATTAAATCAGAGTAATTTTTCAGAGGCCCTTAATTATCAAAATATACATTATGACTTTTTGAAGAAATTTTTTTCACTATGTGCTCTAGAAATTGAGTTTTCAAAAATAAGTTAAAAGTCCTCACTCGTAAAAAAAAAAAAGTCTTCACTTATCTCTATAGCTACAAAAAAAATTATTACTAAAATAATTTTGAAAGATTTATTTTAGAGAGAAAGAGGGAGAATGAGTGAGTGGGGTAGGGGCAGAGGGAGAGGGAGAAAAAGAATCCTCAAGCAGACTCCTCACTCATCAGGGAGCCTGATGCAGGGCTCAATCCCAGGACCCTGAGATCAGACCTAAGCAGAAATCAAGAGCTGGCCACTTTAACAACTAAGCCACCCAGGCACCCCACAAAAAGGATTTTTAAATGCTAAACATCTTGGCCCCAAATGTGGTTGACAACAAAAAGCATGAGCTTCTAGGCCAAACGGGTTCAAGTCTGGCCTCTGGTATTTTTAAACCTGAAACTGTTGACTCATATGAAAAGGACTTAATAGGCAGTAGACATTCAATAGATTAGAGATACTAACTACTAAGAAAAATAGGTTTCCCACTCAGATTTGTAAGTTAACAAGTTTCTTTTGGCTTTTCATGTACCCTCCGGTCATCACCACTTTAAGAAATGTTTTATTTAAAAAAGGCAACCGTTCCAGGGCAACAATTTTGTCTTTAATCACTTGCATAAAAAAGGACCTAATCTGAGTTGTTTTTTGGTACTCCCCCAACCAGCCCCAAGTAAGTTTAAAGCTTTTTCTGTTAGCCGCTGAAGAAATGATCAGGTTCAAACAGCCACTCTTAGAGAAGACGAGTAACATTCAGTGAATTCTCGTCACTTGCTTTCTCACATTTAATAAATTACGTTAACAGGGCTTTAAGCAATTAAAAACAATGATTTTTTAAATCATGCTAAACTATTTCAAGAATATCTTCCTCATGACATTAAAAAAAAGGGTTTACTCTGGGTGTGTGTGTGTGTGTGTGTGTGTGAAAGAATTTTTTTTTTTTTTGAGTATAGCTGACAAACATTACATTAGTTTCAGGTGTACAACTTAGCGACTTGACAAGGTTATATATTACACTATGCTCACCACAGGCACAGCTACCATCTGTCCCATTACATCGCTAACACAGCATCACTGACTGTGTTCCGTATGTTCTGCTCTTTATTCCTGTGACGTATTCATTCCATAACTGGAGGCCTGTATCTCCCTCTCTCCTTCATCCGTTTTGCCTCATCTCCCATTCCCCTCGTCTCTGGCAACCAGTTTGTTCTCTGTGTTTATAGTTCTGATTCTGCTTTTTGGGTTTTTTGTTTGTTTTTTGGGTTTTTTTTTTTCAGAATCTGTTTATGAGTAGAATCATATGATATTTGTCTTTCTCAGTCTGACTTATTTCACCTAGCATAATACTCTCTAGGTCTATCCATGTCGTCTCAAATGGCACAGTCCATTCTTTTTATGGCTGTGTAATAGTTCATTGTGTATATATACCACATTTTCCTTATCCATTTGTCTACTGATGGACACTTAGGTTGCTTCCATGCCCTGGCTAAGTTTGTTTAACCCTTGGATTAACTTGATCAAATTTCACTAATTTACCCTTGCAAGTCCTCCAAAATTAAGTCTCTTTTGAGCCTAAACCTGTCTTGAAGATTATAGATTTATTGTTTGTATAAGTAAGACTTTAGCTATTTAACACATAGGAACAGTCTCTTAGCAGCTCACTGTATTAATCAAGATGGTGTTTTAAGAAAACTGTTTCTCAGGGCCTCCCTGTGCCAGGCCTCAGGATAGTAAGGAGCATAAGAAAGAAACCGTATCTCCAGGAGCTCGCTCTCTTCAACACATTACTGAGTTCTCACTCTGAGAGCCAGAAGATAAGTTACAGAAGTGAATGCCCAGTGTGTGTTTCCAAGACACACATTCTCTGCTGGCACTGCCTCCCCAGGAGACTAGGCCCTTTAGGAAGGGGCAGAGGGGATGGGATGGCTGAGGCAGCAGGAGGGATAGGCAGGAACAGAGATGTCACTACTTCTGTCTTGCTTTTGACCTTGATTGTTTCTTTTCTCGCCTAGAGTTTGGATGTCTCTCTCTCTCTTCTCTCTCTCTCTCTCTCTCTCTCTCTCTCTCGTTCCTGGATTTCTTTCTCTCCCTATCTCTTCCCTTTGGACAGCTTTCTTTCCTGGAGAAATAAGAGGGTATTTAAGAAAACAGAGAAAGTAAAGGAAAATAAGAGAGTATAAAAGAGGATCATAAAACAGAACTGAAGTGGGTCCTTCCTAATGTGGTATTGACTAAATAAAGCTTTTAATTCCTTCCCTTCACTTGTAAACTAGACCCATGGAGTCGAGTCAGTCACACCCATACAGATATGCACGCTCACTGACTCGGGAGCACAGTACCATAGGAAGAGTGCCACGCCAAAGAAGAACACACGCGAGCCTTTGAGTATTTCCCAACTTAGTTTCCTCATCTGTACAATTCGGCGTAAGACTAGGTCAGTGACTCACAAACACTTTTTTTGTTTATTTGTTTTTGCCAGAACCTATGGTAAGAACTACATTTTCCTTTAGAACCAATACACACACATATCCCCCCCATGAAAAAAAAAAAGTTCTATGCAACAATTCTTCTCCTCAGTATGTGCAATTTACTAATGTTTTATACTGTTTTTTTATTTTTATTTTTTTAAAAGATTTTATTTATTTATTCGACAGAGATAGAGGCAGCCAGCGAGAGACGGAACACAAGCAGGGGGAGTGGGAGAGGAAGAAGCAGGCTCATAGCGGAGGAGCCTGATGTGGGGCTCGATCCCATAACGCCAGGATCACGCCCTGAGCCGAAGGCAGACGCTTAACCGTTGTGCCACCCAGGTGCCCCCCCATACCGTTTTTTAAAGGCTAGTTGCCAGTCACAATTCATAGAGTTCACAGTCTACCAGTGAGTCACGACTTCAGTTTCAGAAGTACCAGTCTTTCAAAAATCCAGTCCTCCAGTTCTAAGACTTGATGAATTCACATCACATAGGGCCTGTGTAATCTGGCCTCAAGCTATCTGTCAACCACATTCCTGCCACTCTCCACCTACCCTCTCTGCTCAGAGCACACTGGCCTCCTGGCTGGTCCCTGGACAAACAAGCAGGCTCCCACCATAGAATCTGTGCCCGCTGCTCCCTCTGCTGGACAGTTCGACTGCTAGCATTACCAGGGCTCTGCAACACCAACTTCATTCTGGCCTCCATTTGGAGAAGCCTCCCCGACCACTCAACTAAATACCAACCCCCTTCAGCTTCCTTCACTCTCTGTCCCCATAACCTGTTTCATTTTTTCGTAGCACTTATCAATACCTAACATTTCCTTATATGTCTATTTGTTTTTCTCGCGACTCCCTACCCCCCAGAAGTCTCAGCTCCGTAAGGGCAGGACTTTGCCATTCATTGCTATCTCCTGGGTGCCTAGGAGAGGGTCCGGCACATAAATAGGGATTTAAAAATAACTGATGAATGAGTCTAGAGTTCTCTCTCAGAGTAAGAGAGTCCACTGTTCTTGATTTAGAATTCTAGAGTTTCTCTGGTGGTGAAAAGCTGTTGCTCAAAAACAGTTCCCCGGTCCTGGTCTCTACCAAGTGACTAGCAAGGAAATTCAGTGGAAAGTTAACTTCCCTTCTTTTCACCTATCTTTTCAGAGCATTCTTCTCCTTCCCTGGACATTTGTGCCTCTCTGCTCTCCACTGATATTCATCTCTCTTCTCCAAACATGCAATAGCTATCTCTAAAGGACACTATGAATTAGTTAAGAATCTTAAATGCCTTAAAATATGGGAAAATGTTGTATAAATGTCAGGCACTATCATTAGTACAACTGCAGCTGGGCGGTGCTTTTGTCAGGCGCTAAAGTGAAACAAGAGAAAGGGGAAGAGGAAGGGGAATTAGAATAACCGGAGGTGCTAATTTAGATACGGTGGGCAAGGAGATCCTCTCCGGTGAGGTGACACGTGAGCCCAGGAAGCCGTGAAGCAGCATTCCCGGCAAAGGGAATAACACATCAGCTGAAGTGCACGTAAATGTGGGGGGAAAAAAGATGTAAACTTTTTTAAAAACGTGTGTCTCAGAAAGGTAAATCAAAAAGAATTTGCTTAAAAATTATATTAATAAGAACACCTCAAGTACTTCTGGAGAGTCACAAATGTGTATGTCCCGTGCTCAGTCATAACTCACCCCAAACAGACTTCTGGGTCAATAAGCAAAATGTTCAAAAGGAAGAAAAAAAGCATTTGTTAGGCACCTCATTGTAGAGGGCGCTAGGCTGAACCCTGAACAATAAACCACAGTGACGTAGTTTCCTACTCTGTTTCAAGATGCTTTCTGGTACGTTTAACGAATCAGTGTCGATATGAGTATGCATAAGTTTAATTTTAAATGTATAGATATGCACAAGTTAAAGGAAACCTGAAACTCAGTGAATAAAAAATAACACAGAACATGCCGTAAAGTTAACCCCTCTCGTTTTTCACTAACACTCCTCCACAGTGATGAGGCTCTCCTCTCTGTTCTCATACTCCGTTAAGTCTCCATTTGATGCCTGTCAGTAACAACAGTAGCAGCAGTAATGACAGCTAATACTCAGGGTGCCTACAACGTATAAAGCATCAGGCTAAGCACCTTATCTCATTCAATTATAAGACTATCTAGTAGTAGATGCTGTTACTACTAATTGCTAACATTGCCAGTGTTATCATCACATAGCTCAACCTATGAGTGTATTGGGAAATAAGAGAAAATCTTAAGGACATCATTAGATTGTAAATGAAAATGCTGAGGGGAGAAGTGATCATATTTTAGGAGCCATCCTCCCTTTGGATATAAATTTTAAAACCATTTAATTATGAAAAACATTCAGATACCTGTAACATACAAATATTCACCTTTCAGAGATTTGGGCACATACAATAAAAGTTAAAAAGCAAGATGATTTAACATAATGATAGACTTGTACTTGCCACTAGATGGAGGGGTTTTCAGTTTCTCCAAAGCCATATTTTCTAGGCCTATGTAGCAAAAAAACAGATTAGGCCTGAATGGGCTCATTGTACTTTCAAATCAAATTATGGAATAATAAAATCTCAGCTACCACAAGTAAAAGCAAATGTTCCCACCTAATCTATTTAAGCTGAGTAGAAATTCATGGATCTCGAATCTAATGCTCACTAAATACATAGCAGACACATCCAGCTATCCCTTTCCCGAAAGTGTAGGAGAGTTACTGAAACCTGTTTCTAGTACTGTTCCTGCCGTCTCCCATCTTTCCCTCCCTTTTCCCTGACCCTTTAATTGTTTCCATCAGGAAAATGACTCTATAACATAATTAACAAGGAATTTAATATATAAAAGTAAATTTTTAAATAGCCACAAAATTGGACAATAACATCACTAACCTCAAATATTTATTTCTACAACTTGTTTTAGATTTTAGTCTCCTTCCATTTTCCCCAGCTTGTTCCATTCGACAGCATTCTGGTTACTATGAAAGTAATATACTTTATATGTATAGTACATTACAGTTTGTAAGTTACTTTCATACACATTGGATCCTCACAAAAAGGCTTCAAGCTATTCTGAACAGAAATTATCATTCTGATTTTATAAAAGGGAAGTCAACTGCCCAGAAGGATTACAAGTCACATAGTAAATACATGCTGAAGCCAAGAATGCACTAGGATTGAAAATTTCAGGTTTCTAGCTCTACACCCATTCCTTTGTGCTACAACAGGCTACTTCTTCAAAACAAGTAACCAGAGAGGACGGAATAATCCATCTGTGAATAATAGTGTAGGAAAGGTTACCTCCATCTTCCTCAGTATATACTGGTAATAAATTTAGAATTCCAACAACTTATGAAAAATGGCAAACAGTAATTATAGAAAAACATTTTAGGTAAGTATTAATCTACAGAATATATTGTAATTTATAATCTTAATATACTATTGGGTAAAAAAGGTGAAATTTTTATTAAAAGTTCAAATCCGTTGTGAGATATATGTAAGAAACATATGGCAATACTAGGTTAGAGCTTAGAAGAAACAAGCACCATGGCACACTGCTAGCAGAGTACAAGTGGTAAAACTTTCTGGAGATAATTTGGCAATGCGTATCGTGAAAACCTCAGAAATGCACACAGCCTCTCTCACCCAGTTATTCCATTTCTAATTTATTCTTTTCTTTTTAAAGATTTTATTTACTCATTTGAGACAGAGGGATACAGAGAAAGAGAGAGAGAGTGAGCAGGGGGAGCAGCAGAAGGAGAGGGAGAGGCAGACTCCCCACTAAGCTGGGAGCCCAACACGGGGCTCGATCTCAGGACCTGGAGATCATGACCTGAGCATAAGGCAGACCCTTAACCAATGGAGCCACCCAGGCGCCCCTTTCCAATTTATTCTAAGGAAATAATTATGGATGTATGGAAAGCTATGCTTGTAAAAATATATCAATTATGGTATTAAAAGACCAAGTAAATAAATGGATTGGTTATATCAAAGTAAATGAAAGAATAAAATGTAGCTTCTAAAATTGATCTGGAAAATTGTATAAGATATATTAAGTAAAAAAGACAGATCTGAAAACAATATATACAGTATGAACACATTCTCAAAGATATATACATATATATACATGACTGGTATATTATACTAAAATATTAACAGTGATTGTATTTAGTCAGTGATATTACAGATGAATTTAATTATATTTACATATTTGCAAATCTCCAGAAATGATTGCTTCTACAGTATAACAAGTTAAATATTTGTTATATATACAAGATAAATATATATATGCTATATGTATTTTATATCTATTATGTATTATGTATATGTTACAAATGTATCGTATAATGATATATTTTAGACAACATATAAAATGCATACAGCATATGCATTATGTGACTTGTATCAGAACTACCAAAAACAGAAGATGAAATTGAAATTTACATATATCAGAGAACTCTGGAGCCATTATGCATTCATATGGACATAAATTTTAAAGAATAAAGCACTATGAAGAAGGCACAGTACATAAGATGAGTCAGGAGAGGTAACAATAGCAACTTAATTAGACAAAATGCCTAGTATCAGAAAATAAACTTGAATTGAGCAGTACATTTTAATGCTACAATTTCTCACATCTAAGAAATAGAAAGTCTTAAAATATCAACAGCTTTCGGAAGTGAAGTAGTTTAAACAGATTTTGCAAGAAAGTGAATATAAGGTTAATAGAACTGTTGAAGAGATTTCTGGAAAACAAGCTACTTCAATCTTACGTTCTAGCACCATCGAGAAAGACATTAGGTGAAATCACAGTAGAAAACATAATATCCATGGAGACACAATGATGCCATGCACTCCACCTGCCACATCCTAGAGAAGATATTATGGAAACAAAGGGTCCAGAAAAGGGCAATTCAATTTTTTTTTTTAAGATTATTTATTTGAGAGAGAGAGTGAGCAGGCACAAGAGCAGGGAAGGAGGAGAGGGAGAGGAAGAGAATCTCAAGCAGACTCGACTCCCTGCTGAGCACAGAGCCCAACATGGGGCTCCATCCCAGGACCCTGAGATCATGACCTGAGCAGAAACCAAGAGTTTGAGGCTTAACTGACTGCGCCACCCTGGTGAAGGGCAATTAAATTATTAGAAGGCGATTATAATAGGAGAAAACAGGAGTGTTTGATCTTCAAACATAAGATCTGGACAGATAAATATTTTCTAAAGTTTACACAAAAATATTTTCCAAAGTATATAAGATCATGAATGCTACAGATAGGATGAAAACTGTCACTGAAAGACCAAACGAATACGGTTAAAGTTTAAATAAGGCAGATCCAAAGAAAATAAAATATTTTGATGGAATAGGAAAAATGTATGAGATGCATTATCCCAGAACATTTAGAATGAAATCTAAAATCCTTCCCAAGTTGCATAAGCCCAGTAATCCTGTCTGCCTCTTAGATCTCTTGTCCTCCTGTCCTCCGCACCTTCCCCAGACCCCATCCGCACTGGCCCTCCGCCATGCCTCCAAAGGGCCTCTGCACTTGGCTGTTGTCTGCTCAGAATGCACTTTCCCTGGATCTCTGCCTGGCCTGCTCCTTTTTTCTCACTGAGATTTCAATTTAAAAGCCATGTCCTCAAGAGGACATTCTCTAATTGTCCCTCCTAAAGCTAGCTTTAGCTACCTGCTCTTGGAACCAGCCACTATCACGTTACTAAGTTTAATTTTGCTCACATTGCTTAGACCATATGAGGTGACCCATTCATTTATTTGTTTCATGGCTTCATTCACTTATGTGTTTAATATACTGTATGTCTCCTCCACTAAGGAAAAAAAGGAATTTAAAGGTTAAACCATCAAAGAGGCTTTCCCTGACCACCTGGCTAGGTCAAGTCACTCTTTTTTATTACACATTTTGACCTCAACTTGTCATTTTTCTTTTGTAACCCAACTTACCCCTGTAATTTATCTTCTAATATCTGTTTTTCTCAATAAGTTCCATGGGGTACACAAGGTAAACAGGGACCAGAGAAGGTCTCAAATGTCAATTAAGAAACTTGGGCTCTGGGGCACCTGGGTGGCACAGTGGTTAAGCGTCTGCCTTCGGCTCAGGGCGTGATCCCGGCGTTATGGGATCGAGGCCCCACATGAGGCTCTTCTGCTGGGAGCCTGCTTCTTCCTCTCCCACTCCCCCTGCTTGTGTTCCCTCTCTCACTGGCTGTCTCTATCTCTGTCAAATAAATAAATAAAATCTTAAAAAAAAAAAAAGAAACTTGGGCTCTACTCTATGGGCACTGAGGGAGGGCAATCTTATTAATCAATGTATAGCCAGTGCCCGGCACACAAAAAGCACTCAATAAATACCCGTTTGAACTGATGAATAATTGGTGAATAAGAAAGAATGGATGAGGAATGAAATTGGACTTCTACCTTACACCACTCACAAAAATTAACTTGAAGTGAATTAAAGACTTAAATGTAAGACTTGAAACCATAAAACTCCTAGAAGAAAACATAGGGGATAAACAACTTGACATTGGTCTGGGCAACAGTTCTTTGACTATGACACCAAAAGCATACAGAAAAAAGCAAAAATCAGTAAGTGGGACTACATCAAACTAAAAAGCTTCTGCACAGCTAAAGAAACAATAAACAAAATGATAAGGCAATCTTCAGAATGGGAGAAAATATTTACAAACTATATATCTAACGAGGGATTACTATCTAAATTGCACATCCATACATACACCTGAATAACAGATATACAAACAATAGGATTAAAAAGATTGGCAGAAGAACTGAATAGACTTTTTCCAAAGAAACATACAAATGGCCAATAGGTACATGAAAAGGTGCTCAGCATCACTAACCAAGAGAGAAAAGTACGTCAAAACCCACCATAGCTATCACCTCGCACCTGTTAGAATGGCTGGTCTAAAAAGACAAGAGGCAGCCAGTGTTGGGGAGGATGTGGAGAAAAGGGAACCCTCACGCACTGTTGGCGGGAATGCAAAATGGTGCAGCCACTGTGGAAAGCAGCATGAAGATTCCTCAAAAATTTGGAAATAGTACTACCATATGATCCAGCAATTCCATGTCTGTGTATTTATCTGAAAAAAATGGAAACATTAACTCCAAAAGATATATGCACCCCACCATGCTCAATGCAGGACTATGTACAATAGCCAAAATATAAAAACAACCTAAGTGTCCATCGATGGAGGAATGCATAAGGAAAATGTGGTATGTATACAATGGAATATCTTTCAGCCATGAGAAAGAAGGAAATCCTGCCACTTATGACAACAGATGGACCCTGAGGTCATTATGCTAACTGAAGTAAGTCAGACGAAGACAAATACTGTATGATTTCACTTGTACGTGGAATCTAAAAAAGCCAAACTCAAAGAAAAAGAGAGTAGAATGGAGGTTACCAGGGACTGGGGAGAGGAAAATGGGGAGATGTCAAAGGGTAAAAATGTCCCGTTAGAAGTGACTAAGTTCTGGGGACTCTAATGCACAGCGCCGTCATCATAGTTAACAACGTCGTATTACGTACTTGGGAGTTGTTAAGAGAGTAGATCTCAGATGTTCTCACTGCAAAAAAAGTAATGGTAATTATGTAATGTGATACAGGTATGGGCTTAATACTAAGGTGGTAACCATTTTGCAATATATGTGTATCAAATCAATACTTTATACACCTTAAACTTATACAAAGTTTTATGTCAGTTATAGCCCAATAAAGCTGCGAGAAAAAGAAAGAAAAGATGAAGAAGGCAGAAAAGGACAGAAAAAGATAAAAGAGCTACATGTGAGGAAAATGTAGGGCATTATATTAACCCATTGCTATTCAGTTTTGCAACTACCAGTTCCTATTAAAGAAGAAAGTAACTGGCTCCAAACTGCATTTGTAATAAAAATCGTTTAGTGGGGAAATCATTTGTTTGGTTTCAGGTTTCTAAATTAGGCGCTATACTTTCTGATTCAGTTCCAGCACATGAAATCCTGCCTGAGGCTTTGGAGTTGCAGTCCTTCGGAATTAGCACTTCTAGTAACAAAGGGAATCCTGGAGAGTTAAGAAGTACTTGCCAAAGAGAAAAACAGTAAGCCTATTTAGAAGAAACTTTATAAAGCTGGAAACCGACAAACATTTCCTGAAAAAAAATCTTGCTCATATTTAGCCATCGTGAAACTCTCTTTGAAGTCTCTTTTACACCAACAACTTTGAGACATTTGTTTAGTCTAATTCTTGCGGAACAAAGCAGATAACCCTTAAAGGCCTTACGTTATACTAGCAGATCATCTTGGTTAACAGCATTCAAGCTGATCTTCTATTTTAGAAGATATGTAACATTCCTCTCTCTTTAGTAGTCAAGAGTCTTGGCATTATCTCCTCTATTCTCTATGCATTAAAGTAAATAAACTGATGACTCTAGCATATTCTTTATCTTAAATAACACGTATGTGAGATATATTAAACTACATTTGCCTATCTCTGCTTCGCAAGGCAGGGGCAGGTCTAGAATTTGTAGTCAGGACCTAATTACGGTGCTGGAAGCTATAGCTGTTAACAAACCAGATGCAGACAGAAGCAGACCAGATAATGTAATTGCAGCGGTCAGGAAGACACACCAGCAGAGGAAACAAATTCCACCTTCGGCCACTGGGAGAGAGACCAGCTGCCTTTCATAGAACACACACGCCAGAGGGGAGACTGAACAAAGAGAAAGGACACCAATTTCTCCCTGGTTTTCAAAAGGCCTCTTCTTTCTCATAAAAGACTGACAGCAACTGACACAGGAGGGAGATCTGGGTGCAGAAAGAAACTGGAACATTCTGCTTTAGTCAATTTTAGGCTCTCATTAAATTTAGAGCTTCTCCTGCCACAATACGATTGTCACCAGGTCAAATGACGAATAAGAAATCTGTGCGCCTTGAGATCAACTATTTTGCCTCTTGAAGTATATATTGTCCAAAGTAAACCAAATCTTGAACGTTGTGGATCATGACTGACAGGAAGGAATGCATGTTATATCATAACCCAGTACACATAAGACACACAACTTAAAAGTGTTATGGAAGTTATCCATAGTGCATACAATCAATACAGTGTCTGCTTTATGTCATCTTCTTTTTTGATGCTGGCTACGAAGAACAAATTGATTTCGTGACAGAGTGATGGGTTAGAGCCTAACCCAAGAAACCACGCTGTAGTACGTACACGTGGGCTGGCCTCTGCCGCCCTCCCTAACTACATTTCATGTTATTCTCGGCCATACTTTCCCCACTGTTGCTGCCCCCACCCTGCCCCAGCACCCAATTTCTATTATTTTTTGTTTACATTAAACCACAAGATCACTTCCTGAAATATGCCAACCACTTTGCTGCCTCAGGGCCTTTGATCCTGTTGCTGGTGTTGCCTGGTACACTTCCCCCAGATCACTGCACTTCATCACTCAGGTCTCAAGACAGAAGTCAAGTCTTCAAAGGCGCCTTCACTGAACACCCAATTTGAAAGAGCTACCGCACACAACTCCAGCTGGAGCAGAGGGTAGGTGGAGGAGTTCACTGCTTTTAGGGTAGCTGGGAAGTCTGAACGACAAAAATATAAGACAAGCACTAAGAAAACCAGCATCCCACAAATGTCACTTTCCATCTCTCTATGCTATTGTTCAGGCCATTGAATTCTAGCTATGGAAATTCTATCCCATTTGCTTAATGATGGCCTTTCTGACTCTGAAAAATGAGGACTCCATCCTCCAATATCCCCCGAGTACTTTGTAACCTCTCAGGGCACTTGCCACATTCTTATTTTTTTCTTTTTTCATTCCACAAATATCTGAGTGCCTAATATGGTGTAAGCAATAGTAGCCAATCAACTATGAAGAAACTGAGTCAGTGATAAACAACCTTCCAAATAATAACACTCCAGGCCCAGACGGTTTTCCTGGGGAATTCTACCAAACATTCAAAGAAGAAATAATACCTATTCTCCTAAAGCTATTTCAAAAAATAGAAACAGAAGGAAAGCTACCAAACTCATTCTATGAGGCTAATATTACCTTGATCCCCAAACCAGGCAAAGACCCCCTCAAAAAGGAGAATTAAAGACCGATTTCGCTAATGAATATGGATGCCAAAATCCTCAACAAGATCCTTGCTAATAGAATCCAACAGTACATTAAAAGGATTATCCATCATGACCAAGTGGGATTCATACCTGGGATGCAAGCATGGTTCAACACTCGCAAATCAATCAATGTGATACATCATATCAACAAGAAAAGACTCAAGAACCATATGATCCTCTCAATTGATGCAGAAAAAGCATTTGACAAAATACAGCATCCTTTCCTGATTAAAACCCTTCAGAGTGTAGGAATAGAGGGTACATTTCTCAATCTCATAAAAGCCATCTATGAAAAGCCTACTGCAAGCATTATTCTCAATGGGGAAAAGCTGGAAGCCTTTCCCTTAAGATCAGGAACACGACAAGGATGCCCACTCTCGCCACTATTATTCAACATAGTACTAGAAGTCCTTGCAACAGCAATCAGAAGACAAAAAGGGATCAAAGGTATCCAAATCGGCAAAGAAGAAGTCAAACTGTCTCTCTTTGCAGATGACATGATACTCTATATGGAAAACCCAAAGGAATCCACTCCCAAACTATTAGAAGTTATAGAACAATTCAGTAAGGTGGCAGGATACAAAATCAATGCCCAGAAATCAGTTGCATTTCTATACACGAATAACGAGACTGAAGAAAGAGAAATTAGGGAATCCATCCCATTTACAATAACACCAAAAACCATACGTTACCTTGGAATTAACTTAACCAGAGACGTAAAGGACCTATATCCTAGAAACTATAGATCACTTTTGAAAGATATTGAGGAAGACATAAAAAGATGGAAAAATATTCCATGCTCATGGATTGGAAGAATTAACATAGTTAAAATGTCCATACTACCCAGAGCAATCTACACTTTCAATGCTATCCCGATCAAAATACCGAGGACATTTTTCAAAGAACTGGAACAAATAGTCCTTAAATTTGTATGGAACCAGAAAAGGCCCCGAATCTCCAAGGAACTGTTGAAAAGGAAAAACAAAGCTGGGGGCATCACAATGCCGGATTTCGAGCTGTACTACAAAGCTGTGATCACAAAGACAGCATGGTACTGGCACAAAAACAGACACATCGACCAATGGAACAGAATAGAGAACCCAGAAATGGACCCTCGGCTCTTTGGGCAACTAATCTTTGATAAAGCAGGAAAAAACATCCGGTGGAAAAAAGACAGTCTCTTCAATAAATGGTGCTGGGAAAATTGGACAGCTACATGCAAAAGAATGAAACTTGACCACTCTCTCACACCATACACAAAAATAAACTCCAAATGGATGAAAGACCTCAATGTGAGACAGGAATCCATCAAAATTCTAGAGGAGAACATAGGCAACAACTTCTATGACATCGGCCAGAGCAACCTTTTTCACGACACATCTCCAAAGGCAAGAGAAATAAAAGATAAAATGAACTTATGGGACTTTATCAGGATAAAGAGCTTCTGCACAGCCAAGGAAACAGTCAAAAAAACTAAGAGACAGCCCACGGAATGGGAGAATATATTTGCAAAGGACACCACAGATAAAGGACTGGTATCCAAGATCTACAAAGAACTTCTCAAACTCAATACACGAGAAACAAATAAACAAATCATAAAATGGGCAGAAGATATGAACAGACACTTTTCCAATGAAGACATACAAATGGCTAACAGACACATGAAAAAATGTTCAAAATCATTAGCCATCAGGGAAATTCAAATCAAAACCACACTGAGATACCACCTTACGCCAGTTAGAATGGCAAAGATAGACAAGGCAAGAAACAACAATTGTTGGAGAGGATGTGGAGAAAGGGGATCCCTCCTACATTGTTGGTGGGAATGCAAGTTGGTACAGCCACTCTGGAAAACAGTGTGGAGGTCCCTTAAAAAGTTAAAAATTGAACTACCCTATGACCCAGCCATTGCACTACTGGGTGTTTACCCCAAAGATACAGACGTAGTAAAGAGAAGGGCCATATGCACCCCAATGTTCATAGCTGCATTGTCCACAATAGCCAAATCATGGAAGGAGCCGAGATGCCCTTCAACAGATGACTGGATTAAGAAGCTGTGGTCCATATATACAATGGAATATTACTCAGCTATCAGAAAGAACGAATTCTCAACATTTGCTGCAACATGGACGGCACTGGAGGAGATAATGCTAAGTGAAATAAGTCAAGCAGAGAAAGACAATTATCATATGATTTCTCTCATCTATGGAACATAAGAACTAGGATGATCGGTAGGGGAAGAAAGGGATAAAGAAAGGGGGGGTAATCAGAAGGGGGAATGAAACATGAGAGACTATGGACTATGAGAAACAAACTGAAGACTTCAGAGGGGAGGGGGTGGGGGAATGGGATAGACTGGTGATGGGTAGTAAGGAGGGCACGTATTGCATGGTGCACTGGGTGTTATAAGCAACTAATGAAGCATCAAACTTTACATCGGAATCTGGGGATGTACTGTATGGTGATTAACATAATATAATAAAAAAAATAAAAATAAAAATAAATAAAAAAAAAAGTGAACAAAATAAAGATCGGTCCCTCTCCCCGTTCAGTTCAGTAAGAGTGACAAACTCATAAACAAGTAATTTCAACTGAATGTGGCAAGTAAATAAGAGAGATGTGTACTATGTAAAGTTGTGACCAAAAAAAATGAAAAGTCAACTGTCTTTGAATAGAGAAGTAAGACATCACAGAAGAAGAGACACCTAACCTGGGTATGGAAAGATCAAAAGGAATTTGGCCGGCAAACAAGGGGATAAGGGTAACTCATGTAGAAGGAACAGCATGTGCAAAGTTGAAGTTGCTTAAAATGTTCAGCGAAAAACAAGCAGCTAAAAGGAGTGTCTAGGGAATGGAGAAGCATGAAAGAAGCTAGACACGTGAGTGCTATAGATGATGGAGGGCCATGTATGCCATTCCAGGTACTTTGAATTTTACACTATTGAGTATAGAGAGTCTAGAGTTTTAAAGAGGTGAGTGACCTCAAAGATTTGGGTCTTAAAAAATTCCTTCTGGGGCACCTGCATGGCTCAGTCAGTTAAGCGTCTGCCTTCAGCTCAGGTCATGATCCCAGGGTCAGGCTCCCTGCTCAGCAGGGAAGAAGTCTGCTTGTCCCTCTCCCTCTTCCCCTTCCCCCCACTTGTGCTTGCTCTCAAATAAATAAATAAAATATTTTTTTAAAAAATTCCTTCTTTTAACAGAGAAAATAATGGATTGAAGAACTGCCATACCACACTGTTAAAAGTCCAGGCAAGAAATACTTCAACAGTCTAGGCAAGAAATAAGGGGAGCTGACACTAAAACAGGATCTAGTGACCATCTGAATATGGGAGGCATAGAAAAGGAATGGACAACAACTCCGGTTTCTGGTTTAGGTTATATATAATACATAATACCTATAATATTAAAGTTATATAATATTAAAGTTATACTATAGGTTATAATATAGTGATATCATTAATTAACTTGATGGAATTAGAGAAATCAGGTGGAATGATAGCAAGGTCAGTTTTGGTCATGGCAAATTTGAGAGGCCTTTGGGTAACCAGGGAGAGGTGTCCAGGTAGAGGGCTAACAAGGTTAGCCCTAGCAGGTGTGAGATGAAAACTGAAATTTAGACATGAATGCTTCGGCACTAGTAAAACTCACGTGTATGGATGAAATCACCCCAGGAAAACGCACAGACAGAACTGAAAATATTAAAGACTGAGTCCCAGAGAAAGGCATTTGGAAAAGCAGCAAGGTCGGGGGCGGGGGGTGATGAATACTCATGAACTTCAGCTGTTGCAGAAAAGCTAAATAAAATAAACTTTGAGAAGAAATTACCAGACTGGAACTGAAAAAGCCATGAGAAACTTAGACAAGAGCAACTTCACTGAAGCCATTCAAGAGGAAGTCAGACAACAAGAGTACTGGAGATGAGAAAGAAGGGGCAGTTGAAGGAGGTGAAACTACTGTGCTTTCAAGCAGTTTACTGATAGATGGGAGGATTGGGCAATCACTGGATAAACACAGCATGGGGGTGTGCTTTGTTTTATTTCATTTTCTCAAGATATATGACCAGACACCGGGAAGCAAGAAAAGGAGAAAAAGGCTGAAAGCCCAGGAAGGAAAAAAAGATAAGCAGAAGCCAACGGTCTTATAATGGATAGGAGGAAATGAGATCTAGGGGAAAGGTGGATTAGCCTTCAACACCACTTTCATAAACCAGAAACACAAAACCAAACGATGGGTAAAAGTATAAACTGATGTGTAGGTTGGGGGCCTGAGGTTGAAGAAAATGTCTGTTAGACTCTGGCATCTGTTTAGAAGGGTGGAAAAAGGAGGGGAAGGGGCGGGATTTGGAAAGTGTGAAAAGAGCTCTACAGGAAATGCACAGGGGCAGATGTAGTTAAGGAAAGGATTGCTGTGGAGCAATGGAGAAAGAAGGGGTGGTGGGAAGGTTGCTAAATTCACACTTCTTCCCATCTGACCACAGTCCTCTTTCTAACCCCCAGTCCATTATTCCTAAGTGTTTAAAAGATTTGCCAGTTCTGTGAATTAACTAGAATCCCAATGTTCTCAAACACGGGAGTGAATCACCTACAGGCTTTTTAAAATTTAAAAATGCAAATGCCAAGCCCCATTCCTACTGATTCAGAATTCCTGGGGGTGAAGCTCAAGCGAGTGAATTTTCCAGAAGCTCTCCCAAGAAATCTTCAAAGCATTTCTGTTAAAAAGCACCTACCTATAAGGTAATCAACCGGCCAGAAGAGAACTGATGCAAATACAGCTGTTACCATATGGCCCTTAGACGGGGTGCGGAGAGCACCCACTGCAAGACCTAGGGAGATTCGGGTCAGTGTTGAGACAGTCACATACACAACACAATACTCTTAAATTAAGCGCGTTAAGGTGAAGCTGAGAACTTGGAAAATGCAATGATGAAAAACACAAACATTTAAAATGTTTGTTCGAAATGACGTCTCATCTCAGGGTATTAGACCCAGTGTTTGCCCCTACACTTTCTGTTACCTTACTATAAAGGCTCACCAGTACCAAAGTGGAATTCAGGGTGCTGCAAGAAATAAGAAGAGGAAGAAACTGCAGAAACAGCCCCTGTAAAGGGAGAAACATAATGGGGAGAAGGTGGAAGAAACCGAGATGCCTCTGAGCGTCCCTCCGCACCAGGACCTGGGACGCCACGTAACCAGGACGCCGAAGGCGTTCTTCTGGCCTCGCCTGGCACTCACCATAGTCTCAGGATCTCGGCGCAGGGAAATAGGTACCTTTGCCACAGGCAGACACCACCTCTACAACGACGTCCAGTTACTCCGGCAACAGAGCCCCGCCTACTACCGGACGTGCGAGAGCGCCACCGCCCCGCCCCTTCGTTCCTAGTGGCTAGGAGGACTTGAAGCTCCGCCCAACCGCGGACAGATCCGCCCCTCCATGGCGACGCTTGGGGCGGCAGAACACTGCCTACCTCTTTCCAGCATCATCACTTAGGTTTGGCTGGTAGGTGACCCGGAAGTTAAGTGCATAGGCGGCTAGAGCGCCAGATAGTCTTATGTTTTATTTTTAAGTTGGCATCTATCCTTTTTCACTTAACGAAGCCTTATACCGTAAGTGCTGTGTTCCTCGAGTTTTAAGACACCACAGAGTGTATTTACCTTTCTCTTTGGGGAAATTATTCCGGAAACGAAACCCTGAGAACAGGATGTGATTAATAGTGAGCGAGCAGCTGGATGTCAGGAAGGCCTGGGCGGGTCGGCTCGGTCATGAAGAGGAGTGGGCGAAGTTAACCCCGGGACGCGGAGCCCAACAGTCTGTAACGTGAAGCCCCCTGAAATCCGAAGAGTGAGGAGCCTGGGCGGTAAGTCCAAGAACCGGCTTGTGTAACCGAGGAGGGTGTTGGAAAGGGACGGAGGTCTGGGTTGGAGTTTGGAGTTGAGACGCTTTGGATTTACAGGAAGGTTGCCTTTTGTTCTGGGATAGGTCGTTCAGACACGGACGGAACTTCGGGTTCGGCTCCCTGGGACGGCAGAGGTTGACAGGCTTGTCGTTTCCACGCTGTTACCCACTCCACACCCTCCCCTGCCTGGGAGGGGTACTTGCGGGAGACCCTCGCTGTGCGTGTGCCGTGCGCTGCACAGAGTCTGAGCGCCGTGGCAGGGCTCTCTGCTCTTGCGACAGGGTCTCTGGATACGTTTTCAGAGTAGAAGGAGGGTAGTCATGGAAGACCCTGTGCCGAGTTCGATCGAGTCCGCTTTATGGTGAAACCAGTTGTCATCTAATGTACAATTCTTCATATTCATATCACTGCACTAGCACCACCTTCCCGTGTTCTCATAAGAGAAACTCATAAGACAGCGAATCTTAGTCTTTACTGCAAGGCCATGCATACATTTCTGAAAGCATATGTTATACCATTTTAATTTTTATTTCCAAGAAAGTGCAAATTAAGTTATGAGTATTTTTGTCATATGTTTAAACATATAAACGGAAGCTCCTCTCTGACACATATAGTGAGCAAATTCGTATCAAACATTAGTATCACTAATGTCCCCTAAGAAACTAATTACTTTAATTCCTTTTAAATTCCCGTTGTCTTATCAGTGATATAAAAGCCCCTAAGGTAATGTCTCTACAGTTCCTTAACCAAAATTCAGGACACATATCTGATAGAGTGTACTTGGTGAAACAGTGAAACAAATTTGAAAGTAAACCATCAGTAATTTTTTGAGAAATTTGTTAGCCGTTACAGTATCACCTGTGAAATTGCATTTTGAAATGCTTGTGTACTAAATGCAAAAACAAGTAGAATATAACATCTGAATTACAGGGACTTAGTGAATGTCTTTATATGGTATTGTTTTAATTCTTTCCTTTTATCCATTTTTAGGTTTTTCTGTAGAACTTTTGAGGGGCATTTTCATTGATTAAAAAAATGACGACTCTTGAAAGTTTAGAAACCAAAGGTAAGTGTTCTTCTTTTCATGATAATTGTTTTTAAAGCATGCAAATTATGACCGTAGGATGAAGTCATGTTTGAGCCAAGTAACTCATAGAGCTCTTGGGAGCCATTTGTGTTTCAGATTTCTTCATGCTTGTTTTGTAATGCAGTGTTTACATTACAGCACTCACATATACACCAGAATATTAACGTCAGTGGGTAGTATTCATTACTACTATTAAATTACTGTTAAACATTTAGTATAAAAGCAAAGTTTCGCAGCTATGTTTTCTATCCACTAGAATAGATATTGTTTCAATAAACAATTAGATATATTTTTTAAAGATTTAAGCAACTAGGAGGTCTAAAAGACTTCTTTTTGGTGTTGTTTTGCTTGGGCTGCTATAACAAACCACCACAAACTGAGTAGCTTAAACAACTGAAATTTATTGCCTCACCGTTCTGGAGGCTAGAAGTCCAATATCAAGGTGCTGGCAGGGCCATGTTCCTTCTGAAAGCACTAGGGAAGGATCTGTTCTAGCCCTCTCTCCTAGTTTCTGGTGGTTTGCTGGCAGTTTTTGGTATTCCTTTTTTTTTTTTTTAAGATTTTATTTGTTTATTCGAGAGAGACACAGAGCACAGGAGCATGGCAGTGGGGGAGAGGGTGTGGAGCAGAGGGAGAGGGAGAAGCAGACTCCCAGCTGAGCAGGGAGCCTGACATGGGGCAGGATCCTGATCCTGGGACTCCAGGATCATGATGTGAGCCTACAGCAGATGTTTGACTGAGCCATCCAGGCACCCCAGTTTTTGCTATTCCTTAGCGTGTAGATGCATCACCCTAATCTCTGCCTTTATGTTTACATGGCATTCTTCCTGTGTTTGTGTCTCTGTGTCCAAATTCTTCCTTTTTTATAAGGACATCAATCTATTGAATTAGGGGCCCACCCTACTCCAGTATAATCTCATCCTAACTAATTACGTCTGTAATGACCCTGTTTCCAAATAAAGTCACATTCTGCGGTATGGATGGTTAGAACTTTAACATATGAATATTTGTGGAGGGGGGACACAATTCAGCTCATAACACTTGCTAACTACAGTACTTACTTTTTAATCCTGCTTTGCTTGTCCTTTCTCTAACATTTCATATATGGATCATTCCCACCTTTTGAAATACTCTGTTTCCTTGATTTCCATGATACCACTCTTGTTTTCAGCCCTTCACTGTCCAATGCAGTAGCCACATGTAGCTATTTAAGTGAATATTTTTAAAAATGAAAAATTCAGTTCCTCGGTCACCGCAGCCACATTTCAAGTACTCATTAGCCACATGTGGCTGAGTATCTATTGCATTAGAAAATGCAGCTATAAAACATTTCCATCACTGCAGAAAGTTCTACTGGACACCACTGCTCTAGCAACATTTTCTCTGTTTCTTTTTCATCCTCTTCTTCTGGTTTATCTTTTAAATATTAAAATATTTCAGCCCTCTTTCTCTTCTGCTCTCAGGGCTTCAGTAATTATCTGTAAGAATAACTTCCAAATCTATCTATAGCCCAAATCTCTTCCCTTGTGATTCAGACCCTTATAGCCTACTGACCATGTTCGCATAGGCTTTGGTAATGGTATTAGCATGTCCCAAAGTGAGGGCCTCCTAACTTGGGCAGATTGAGTTCCAGAGGTTGGGGCTATCAGTGAGAGATGGGAAACTACTTTCCAGAAGCTAGCTTTGCAGCAAATATACCTCCAACAACAAACTCTTTAAAAGGCATTTAAATTGGGGCACCTGGGTGGCTTAGTCCACTAAGCGTCTGCCTTCACCTAGGGTCACGATCCCAGGGTCCTGGGATGGAGCAGATGGAGCCCTGCGTGGGCTCCCTACTTACGGGAGATTCTGCTTCTCCCTCTGTCTGCCCCTCTCGCCCTGCTTGAGCTCACTCGCTCGCTCTCAAATGAATAAAATCTTTTAAAATGGAGGAGGTGGATTTAAATCTGTTTAGGAAGCAAGGAAAAGAAGATCATGCCAATAAATATTTAATTGAATTTATTCAGGTGTGAACAGCATTTCAGAGTCACCAGAAAGCTTTTATAGTATTCGAATAAGCAAACCAGAGAGCGTAATGAAAGTAATAAACTGAGGATTAATGAGAAATAGAGCAATTAAATGGTAACTAAGGTGAAAGCCATGATCATGGTGCTGGGCAAAAAACAAAACCTAAATACAATATTATCATTAGTGATTGCAAGTTAGTTATTGCAAGGCCTCTGTGAAAGTAAATTGTTTTTTATTTGTTATTACCTGTTTGTAATGAAGATTAGAGTTATAAAGCACTTTCACATACATTATTTCATTTGATCTTAATGTTACAGTAGGGTACATAGTTCAGTTGTTACTCCACTTCCTACTTAATATAATGTTAACCGTTGTTATGAACAAAAGTTCCTTGTATTGCATGGCCTAAAAATAGGTACACTTATGGGGCGCCTGGGTGGCACAGGGGTTAAACATCTGCCTTCGGCTCAGGGCGTGATCCCCGCGTTATGGGATCGAGCCCCACATCAGGCTCCTCTGCTATGAGCCTGCTTCTTCCTCTCCCACTCCCCCTGCTTGTGTTCCCTCTCTCACTGGCTGTCTCTATCTCTGTCAAATAAATAAATAAAATCTTAAAAAAAAAAAAATAGGTACACTTATTATGGTTGACATTTGTCGTTGCCTGCATTTCCTATAACTGCCTCACAAAAAAAACAACATTGGTTTATAGCAACAGAACTTGCTCTCAGTGGACATTTGACCAAAACTGTCCTCATGAGAGGGATACACAGTTGCTGCTAGGGCTTCCTTTGAATGGGAGACATGCAATAAAGATAAACAACTCAAAAATTGGAATTTGAATCCAAAACTTTCTTGAGAGCAAGATTAAAATTACAGGTATTAAAGTCAGACTGTTTAGTGAAAGTAAACCAAGAAGGAAACTCTGAGACTTTTAAATATTTAGAATTCCATAAAATAGCCTAACTTTAACACTCATTCTGTGGAATAACAGGTATTAGGTGAAGAAGAAATCCCTGGGCAGGTAAATTTGGGAAATTCTGGATTAAAGAAGAGATTATTCTACAGGCCTTCCCAGAGCCTTTAGCGTACTAATGTGCACTGTGAAGGGCAGAGAGATGTAATGCTCAGCCTCGCCCCCACTTTCTTGACCAGGGAGCTCTTTATTCATGGAGCCTGTGACAAACCGAATGTTTAGATTCCATGTCAGTGAACGGGAGCCTAACTCTTAAGTCCACTGTCTATAACATTTTTCTAATATAATAGTAACTAAACCCGATTAACTGATATTGATGACATTTAAAGGAATATTGATTTCAAGGCGCCTGGGTGGCTCAATCAGTTAAGCGTCTGCCTTCAGCTCAGGTCATGATCTCAGGGTCCTGGTATCAAGCCCTGCATCGGGCTCCCTGCTCCATGGGGAGCCTACTTCTCCCTCTCCCTCTGCCCATGGCTTGTGCTCTCTCTCTCTCTTACTATCTCAAATAAATAAATATAAATAAATAAATAAGTAAATATTGATTTAAAATTACTGAGTGACAATTCCTAAGTTGTTTAACTGTTTGATAGCTGAATCTGCATATATTCTGAAAAGTTCATCAGACTATAACTGAGTTAGGAATTAATGCTTGGGTATAGAGGGGAAAAAAGGTAAGCAGTTTTTGAATGAGTTAGTGGATGTTAAAATGAAATCTTAGTAGCGCATTAATATCGACGGACTTCAGAAAGCACTTACTCATCTTTTCTGTGCCAAGCACCATCTCATTAAGCTCACAATACAAAGATTGGGAGGCAGACCCTGCCCTGAGGAGCTCCCAACAGTCCAGTCTGTGAGAAAAACAAATTATTCTCAAACACTCTGATATTTGCATTATTCTGAAAGCACTGAGGGATGAGAGGAGAGTAGGGGTAAGTGGTCTGCCCAGAGTCACACAATGTTTAGCAAATTGGGACCTAGGGTATCTTGACCCAGAGTCATACGTTCTTCTTCCTTCACCATCCTATGGACTTAGAGTATCTGTCTTCTTAGATTTACACTTTTATGAAAAAAGAAGAACTGTTTCTTTAATGACAGACTATAAAATCCTATTCTTTTTGCCTCAGTGTTCTAGAGCAAGGGTTGACAAGCTATGGCCCTCAGCCTCAAATCAGTTTGATGATGGGGAACACTAACTTTGAATCCCACTTAAGCCAGGGGTTATCCCAAATTAAAAAGAATTCTATGCTTCTCATTATTAGACCTATATTACAAAGAAAAAAAAAAACTTTACTCATTTCTTATTATAGTTTGAGTTTCATCTTTGAAAATGAGGTTTTTTTCTTCTTTGCATAAGTACCTATCTCGTATCCTCCATTTTGCCTCATGGTCCACAGAACCTTAAATATTTATCTGGCCCTTTATGGAAAAAGTTTATCAACTCCTGTTATAGAATATTACTTGTTCTTTCCCTGCATTTCAGTAATCTTTGGGGAAGGCAGGAAGAATGAGCCATAAACTTGAGATACATTTTCATTCTTTGATAACTGATCACAAGTAGAAGTAATGTTGATGAATAATTGAAGAATCGTCCTGTTGGTTCCCTTCCAAGACTGGGGAGCGGGGCTTGGTGTTTTGCTTTACTTACACATCACTCCTAATTGTGGAGCCGGAACCAGGGATCTTTGCGAAGCTTCCCACCTGAGAGACGGTGACTGCTCGTGAGTGTTCCCTGGATTGTGCTTAGTGCATACGTAATAGAGGTTTCTGTGTGTGTCATAAGGGAAAACAGAATGATGAAAAGCAAGTTACCGGGTGAGAAAATGGAAAGCCCTGCCGCCCACTCACCTCCTTGCCCGTGCACATGAGCTAGAAGGGTAGCTACTGCAGAGTTGTTACAGCTGCCATGGCAGGTGGTGTACAGTTCTCGAGCTCATAAATGCTTCAGTAAGTACAACCGTTGACATAAAGTTAAGAGTAAATTGAGGCTGAACCAAGCTGATAGAATTTCTTCACTGGCATTTTAGGATGTATGTCGTTTGAAAAGAGATTTCTTTTAAATACCCATTAATGTTCCTTTGCCTTTTAGATTTAGCAGTAACTATTTTGTGATTTGTTCTTGAATCTCCATTACCTAAAATTCCAATTCAAAAATGTTGTGACTTGCCTAAAAATCCTGTTTAATCACCGCAGAGTGTCACACCTGCTTCTTATTTCTTCAGCGTCAGTGGACCTGAGTGGTTTTTCAATTAATCTATAGTTGATTCATGATTCAGCATGACTTCTTAAATGACAGTGTCTTAGTGACAGTTAAATTTGCTTTAGATAGAGTTAGAACTTTTTAAAAGCAGATTTTAAGAACACGGGAGCAGGCCTTCATTCTTGAAACAGCTCAGTGGAAGATGTCCTCCTAAGTGCTAACGGGCTACAGCATGACCTGAAATACCAAACTCTTTATTTCACTTTCTGAAGTAATTCCTTTGTTCGTCTTTTTGAAGGTGGAGTTAGTCCTAAGGCCCAAGTTAACATTCAATATGGAAATGACAAAATATTGTATTCTAATGGAAAATGTTTTTGTAAAATGGCAGCATTATACACCAAATGTCTTTCCATCTCCCCTCTAACATAATTCAAGATTCCTAGTACACTGCTACATACGTAGGAAAAACTGCCCCCCCCAGAAATCTGTTAAATGAAAAAATAGTTCTAAAGGCTAGTGATGTACTTTTGGAAGACTTGAGCATAAGAAAATAAAAGAATTATATTTGATGACATAACTTAAGCTTTCTCCCTTTAATCAAGATCCAAAGTTTATTAGGGTTTTTTAAAGAATAATTACAATAGCAGTAGAAGCTAACATTTGGTTAGTGCTTACTGTGCCAAACACCATTCTAAACACTTTACACGTATTCTTATCTACTTTTAATTATTGTATGAAATCATCCGTGTTGAACATACACAAAGTTTAAAACCAAATAAGAACTTAAGACGTGGGTCTACTGATAAGATTGTGAGAGTTGTTTCGTGAGGCAGTTTGACAATACAGATCTTCACCTGGCACATTAATTCCATTCTTGAGAATTTATTCAAAAGAAATAATCCAGAAATTGAGAAAAATCTGTAGGCATAAAAGTATTCACTAAAGCATTATTATAGTGAAAAGTTGGAAAAAGCATAAATATCCAACAACAGAATAATCAAGTAAATAATGTTATATAACCTGAAGAAATAATGTAGTCATAAAATGAAAAATATGAAGAATACAGCAAAATAGAAAAATAGATTAAGCTTTTAAAGTTAATTATAATTACAAACATATAAAATAATGAAGAAACTTGAAATAATGAAAAGTTATTTTAGGGTGATGAGAAGATAGGTAATTTTTTCTTCTTATATCTTTTAATAATGTAATGTTAAAAACCAGAGGACACATGTGTCTGTGTGAAGATGATCTGTTCTGCTCTGCAGTTTCTGCATCTGAATAACAAAGTTTGTGAGACAGAAGAAAAGTAAGCTCATTAAAAAATAGGAAACTAATAAATGAATCCCAGGAAGGTTTTCTTGTTAGGTATTTCCCTTGCTAGAAAAGATCTTTATAGGTAATTTTTTCATAGTGTTTAAAAACAAAAAACCCACATCATCCTGGGCAAACTTATCATTTCCTATGGTTCTTTGCTGGAGAATTCTGTTTCCAGGACAAGAGTTCAGGAATCAAGGTGACAACAGTCTTTGCTTGATAGAATATTTGTATGTTAATGTGGTCTCTTTTTTAATATGGATTTGTACTTCAGAAATTCCTAAGAAAGGTTTAGTTTTAATAAGACCTTATTATGGCTCTTACCAAATTGTTTTCCTGACTTCATGGGTTACAGTGAAACATGATTAGTATTTAATTAATAATTAAAATTAATATTTAATTGATCAAAACATGGTACTGATATCTAATAGAAATTGAGGCTAAGGACATACTTTGGCTTTTTTTTTCTTTTTAACTAGGAATTCTGTTTCCTGTCTTTGCCTTAGACAGTGTAAATATAAAAATATAATAGAAATGAATTCACTAAAGATTGGTCCATGATTGTTCTTAGTTAACATTTCTGTAGAAATAAAATTCTGGTAGAAATTTTACACCACATATTGCACTCTTATTATCTATTACCCTCTAATACATGTTATCTTTTTATATGTATGTCCTGTCTCCTAAATTAGATAGTAATTTCTTGAACATAAAAGTCCCCACTACCTCAAACAATGTCGGGTCAATAGTAGGCACCAAGCGGCATATTTGCTGCCTGTGACTACTCAGAGGTCATCACCATAACCACTGACACATGCTCATCCTGTGCCCCTCCCCTCAGCTACACTGTGCTGGCTGCAAGGCACATTACTCATCCCTACCCTCGTGAGACTTAGTCCTAGAAGAAGGCACAGACATTGTATAACTAGTTACACTGGGAGGAAGAAAGTCCATTTACCATTTTGATAGAAAAAAGGAGAAATGCAGAGTCTGTCCTCAGGTGCACATGAACAGGGAATCCAGCCTAACCTGGAAAGGTTAGAGAGAGGCTTCGCTTAGAAAGGCACACACCAGCGTGCCACGTGCTCGATCTTACTGCATCCTTTCTTACCACAACCGTGGAGCACAGTTGTTACTATCTCCACTTCGCAGAATATGAATTAGAGGTTTGTAGAGGGTTCACTTGTTTACCCAGGGTCTTACTAGGAAGTAAAAGTCAGAACCAAATACCCTGATTCCCAAGAGAGAAACCATTTGCTTAAGGAAAGTTGGAACCTCTAAGACTTCTTTCATGTTAAATTGACACCTGATTGGTTTGAAAATTAACTTTTACTCTAAATCTTTTGTATTCTTTTTAGTGCCAGTAATTTTGAAGGTAGGATAAAGTATGTCTTGGCATTTTCTTTGGCATTTCTTTTTAGCAAATAGCTCATGTTTTGTTTTCTCTTTCGTAGTCACCCTTACTCCAGCCCCAGTCCGAGGAGCAGGAGATGGAATGGAAACCGAGGAGCCGCCTAAATCTGTCGAAGTTACCTCTGGGGCCCAACCCATAAAGCATCACATCCTTCAGAATCCACGGAAGAAAGCCGTTCCAGGCGAAAGCCCAGGAGTTCTTCAGCTCGGGAAGATTCTTACTGAAAAAGCAGTGGAAGTTGAAGCCGTAAGAATATTAGTTCCCAAAGCTGCTATAACCCATGATGTCCCCAACAAGAATGCAAAGGTGAAGTCTCTGGGACATCACAGAGGAGAATTCCTTGGGCAGTCAGAGGGAATTGTAGAACCCAGAAAGGAACTATCAGAGATAAAGAATATATTGGAAAAGCTCAAGAACTCTGAAAGAAGGTTACTACAGGACAAGGAGGGTCTTTCAAACCAGCTCAGAGTACAGACAGAGGTAAGAACAAACAGCTTTAATGAGCACTGCTCTTTACATGTGGACCTTCAAAGACTGCGTGTTAGAAAACTGTATTTCCTCTTGGAATGTCATTTATTTTGACTTGTCATTTCTCTAAAAAGTTTCCTCTTAAATTTCTCTTTCTCTGGTAGAGCTAGTATATGTTGGGAACTTATCCTCTAAAGTTGAAGATGAAAGTGTGAGGTGCTTTGGACAAGACCACATAAGCTGTAAAGGAAGTCATAGTTATAAAATTCCGCACCAAGGACTGAGCAAGTTAGACTTTGAAGTTGACTAGTTAACAATTCCTGTTTTGAGGATCCATGAGTTCCAAGTATATTTGCTTACGTGTACATAATACTTGGGATAAAGGGAATGGTGGGTAAGCATTGGTATCTTCATTGTAAATGGAAGATGATCTATAGTGCTTAGTTGTGTTTCTTTCATCTTTACATGTTAGTAAACGTTGCCTTACTCATCTTTTGTTTCTCTCTTAGACCCTTCATCTTTTTGCTAGATGTTAGTCTTTATAAGTGACACTGTAGTTAGTGGTTCTTATCCAAATATATCTTTAATATTTTTAAATAATTTATAATTACAGAAATAGTACATATTTATTTGTAAATATTTTAGAAAATACAAAAAATGAAAATAGTACCAACTATAATTATACCATCTAGCTATAAATGAATAATTATACACATTGAGTTCATTTTTGCCTTTTTTAATATTTTACTATGTCACAGAATATTCTATTACAATATCATTTTTCATACCAACAGTGTTCTTCCATTGCTGCACTGTATATCAGTAGCTATTATTGAACATTTATGTTTTAATTGTTCACATTTTAGATAAAGTAAAAGACGTGCTTGTAGATATCCTAAATTGCTTCCTTTGCTTAAATTCTTGAAAACCTATGGCACAAGGGTGTGGGGGTGGCTCAGTCAGTTCAGCGTGGGACTCTTGATTTGGGCTCAGGTCATGATCTCAGGGCCATGGGATTGAGCCCCACGTTGGGCTCCACCCTGGCTGTGGAGCCTGCTTAAGATTCTTTCTTTCTCCCTTTGCCCCTCCCTGCTCATACTCTCTCTTTCTCTCTCCCGCTTAAAAAAAAATGAAAAAAATAAAAAAATCCTGTGGCACAAAGAAATTAATTTTTAAATGCTGAAAAAGATTTAAAAACACTAAAACATTCTGTCATATTTTTTGGCAAAATTTATTGGTTTAGTTTTCTAATTTTTTGCCTTCATGTGCTGACTGGAAGCAGTTTGTAACTGTTGTGATAATTGTTGGGACTCTTACTAGAAGAGGCTCAATTTATAATCACATGGACTGTAGATATAAATATGTAGACATAGAGACAGATGGTTTATATAGATTTTGAAACTTAAATATTTAATGTTGTTTTTTGATATGCACTTTAAGTAAAGGAGCTCCATATACATGAAACACGGTTTCTCTTTTTTCGTTTGGCTACATTAAAGTCACTGACAGTACTTTAATAAGCTGGTTGTAAAGGTCATGTTTTCTTCTAGGTCAATCGAGAGTTAAAAAAGTTGCTAGTGGCTTCTGTTGGGGATGATCTTCAGTATCATTTTGAACGTCTAGCCCGTGAGAAAAATCAGCTTATTTTAGAAAATGAAGCCCTAGGTCAAAACACAGCTCAACTTTCTGAACAGCTAGAACGTATGTCAATACAGTGTGACGTATGGCGGAGTAAATTCCTCGCAAGCAGGTATTTTCTGTTTTAAATAATATTTCAGGGGCACCTGGGTGGCACAGCGGTTAAGCATCTGCCTTCAGCTCAGGGCGTGATCCCGGCGTTATGGGATCGAGCCCCACATCAGGCTCTTCCGCTATGAGCCTGCTTCTTCCTCTCCCACTCCCCCTGCTTGTGTTCTCTCTCTCGCTGGCTGTCTCTATAAAAAAATAAATAAATAAATAAATAAATAATATTTCATTTCCTAGCTTTTCCTCTATCAGATTTTTTACCATAACCCAAGAAAGTAAACGGTAGTGTGAGAATTCCTGACTTCGATTGTCAAAGTACTTCATATATTTATAAGTATGTACGGACTGTCCTTCCTCTGTGATATCATCAACTTCTCCCTCACTCCAGAATTCTAGGTTACTCTTCTGTAGTGGAAATCACTCCTACTGCAATGTTTAAGAAACAAAATTAAACTCAGACCTCTTATAAATAAAATAAATAAAATCAGAAACAAACCAAATTATTTTTCCCCACCTTCTATCTGGAAAACTCAAATATTGTTTCTCTTCCGTGCTCTGTTCTCATAGCTCTTTTAACTGTATTAACTATATAAGAGAGCTTCCCAGCCTTTTTCTGTTCATGCACAAACAAAAAACAAAATTATTTGTGTGGTATACTGCATGAGGCTACTCTCCAACAGAGGTGAAACCCCCAGAGCCCTCACCTAGGCCCATGGATACACTGGTAGTGGGAAACTCTGCTGTATATTGTGTCTGGGGACTATTTATCCCCCTCCTTCCAGCTCTGACTGGAGAACAGGGCCTAGGTATTATCCATCTCTGTATTTCCAGTGCTTAGCCACATGTTTCGCACATAGTTTAGTAACTCTTGATTTAAATTCAGTGATCTCGGGGCGCCTGGGTGGCACAGCGGTTAAGCGTCTGCCTTCGGCTCAGGGCGTGATTCCGGCGTTATGGGATCGAGTCCCACATCAAGCTCCTCTGCTATGAGCCTGCTTCTTCCTCTCCCACTCCCCCTGCTTGTGTTCCCTCTCTCACTGGCTGTTTCTATCTCTGTTGAATAAATAAATAAAATCTTTTAAATAAATAAATAAATAAATAAATAAATAAATTCAGTGATCTAGAGATTTCTTACACGACACCAGACGTTTCCAGGCTATATGTTAAGAATCAATGATTGTGATGAATAATTTGTAGGACAGTATTTCTTTATGTCTTAATGTCTGTGATACTTTCCAGTAATTACTTTCTTAAAGTCCTTAATTGTTTTCTAATTACGCTTGTATAGGATGGATGTGGAGAAATGAATGTACTGTTTATTGACTTGGAATGAAAGTTCATGCCCACTGAACACGTTAAGAGGCAAATCATGCATGTGTCATACAGGTTATTGCACTATGTAACTTTCTCAACATCCTTATCAGTGCTGACAGTAACATTCTGAGGGCAATAAAACTTAAATTCAACTTTAAAGATATTTTAACTTATTTAATCTTTGGTCAGTAATCACTATCGTCCGAGACTTTTAGTTTTAAGATTTTCAGCTAAATAAGCATACTTTAAAATTTTGCTTCAATTCTGTTAATAGAGAACTGGTTATATAAATTTTGGTACATCCAATGAGAGGAAAACATGAAGGTTTTGTTTTTGTTTTTTTTTTTAAAAGAGAGATATGGGGCGCCTGGGTGGCACAGTCGTTAAGTGTCTGCCTTCGGCTCAGGGCATGATCCCAGCGTTATGGGATCGAGCCCCACATCAGGCTTCTCCACTGGGAGCCTGCTTCTTCCTCTCCCACTCCCCCTGCTTGTGTTCCCTCTCTCACTAGCTGTCTCTATTTCTGTCAAATAAATAAATAAAATCTTAAAAAAAAAAAAAGAGAGAGAGCTCTGTATGTGCTAATATGAAAAAAAAAAACCAAGATAAATTATTAGATGAAAAAAACAAGGCATAGAAAATTTTGTATTAAATAATCCCTTTTTTGTTAATAAAATGGATATATTTATTTTTAACATATAATCTTGACATATCCATAATTTTTTTTCTAGAGAAATATGTAAGAAATTTTATTGGTTATTTTATTGGTTAAAAAAGAAGGATGGGGATGCTGGACAGCAGGAAAGACTTAGTTTCCCTTTTTTATATAAGCTTTTCTCTATTATTTAATATTTTTCTAAGGACAAGAAGGTAACTAAGTGATAAGAAAGCAACTCTTTTTTGTTTTCCTCTAAAATTTCCTGTATTTAAAAACATTTAATTAATGTTAATTTTTTCAAAATTTGGCCAATCTGGAGTAAGAATGAGGTACATTCCAAAAGTCCCTCTATAAGAAAGTTAAATAACTTTTCCTTTGTCATTTTGTAAACAAATATTTTTTAAATCCCTTCAATGAGTTCTAAGATCATAAACATTTTAAATGCATTTTAATGAAGATTTAAAAACGGAGAAGTAACTTGACTGTGTTCAGTCTTCTTTGTAAGCTTTTGAAAATGAAGTTAGTATATTAACTTTTTTGCAGCGTGTTATTGTCAGAGAATTTATATGTGATATTTTCGTCTTTTCCAGGGTGATGGCAGATGAGTTAACCAATTCCAGAGCAGGTTTGCAGCGTCAAAACCGCGATGCACAGAGTGCCATCCAAGATCTCCTGAGTGAACGGGAGCAGTTTCGTCAGGAAATGATAGCTACCCAGAAGTACGGTATTTGTTCACAGTCTGAACTCTTCTTCTTTCTCTTGCAGTTTTTGTTATTGTGATACTTCTTTAGTGTTTCTACATTTAATAACTTTTATTGAGCATGCACTTCAAGCAGCATTTTATTTATTTTTTTTAAGATTTTTTTATTTATTTATTTGACAGAGATAGAGACAGCCAGAGAGAGAGGGAACATAAGCAGGGGGAGTGGGAGAGGAAGAAGCAGGCTCATAGCGGAAGAGCCTGATGTGGGGCTCGATCCCAGAACGCCGGGATCACGCCCTGAGCCAAAGGCAGACGCTTAACGACTGCTCCACCCAGGCGCCCCCAAGCAGCATTTTAAAACAGATGCCCAGGGAGGGAAGAAGACTAAAAAAATAACACTAGGTGCTTCTTCCATTCTTAATTGAGAGAGAATTAATTATAGCTATAATAGAAGAAATCTCTGGGTTTACAAGTAGTTTTTGATTATAGTTGTAGCAGTTTTGTATGATTTTTGGTAGAGGCCAAAAAGTGTACCCATCTTTCCTTTGGAAGGAGATCTTTTTAAGGACTATTCTACAGTGTTAGAGTTTATTTTCATGTCCATATGCTCCAGAACTATCAAAATAGATGTTCTTCCTTAAAAGTACTTTGTACTTCTAGACACAGATCTTCCTTGACTTATAGTGGGGTTGCATCCCAATAAACTCATCGGGAGTTGAAAATATCTTAAATCAAAAAATAATTTAATACACCTAACCTGTACATCATGGCTTAGCCTAGCCTACCTTAAACATATTCAGAACACTTATATCAGCCTGTACTTGGGCAAAGTCATCTAATACCAAGCCTGTTCTATCATAGTGTTGACTATCTCAGTACTTGAACCCTGCGCTGAAAGTGAAAAACAGAATGGTTGTACAGGTACAAAATTGTTGTATCAGATGTTTGCCCTCATGATCACGGAGCTCGCTAGGAGCTATGGCTCCCTCCCACTGCTCAGCAACGTGAGAAATACGGTACTGCATATTGTTAGACCAGAAACAGATGAAAATTCAAAATTCAAAGTACAGTTTTTATTAAATGTTAATCACTTTGACACCATCATTAGTCAAGAAATCATTCATCAAACCACCATAAGTCAAGGACTATCACTGATTTATTACAAATCAAATCAGTAAGAGTCAAAGAAATCACAGGGGAAATTATAAGAATGAAAACATAATACAGATGACCCTTGAACCATACAGGGGTTGGAGAGGCTGACCCCCTGTGCAGTTGAAAATCCTTGTATAACTTTTGAGTCCCCCAAAAATGTAGCTACTTATAGCCTACTCTTGACCAGAAGTCTTACCAATAATATAAATAGTTGATTTATAAACAGTTGATTAACAGATATTTTATATGTCCTGTATATTATATACTGCATTCTAACAATAAAGTAAGCTACAGAAAATAAATTGTTACTAAAATCATACGGAAGGAAAAAATAAAGTAAAATAGAATCATAAGGAAGAGAAAATACATCTACAGTACTATACTGTATTTCTCGAAAAAAATCAGCCTTTAAGTGGACCCACATAGTTCAAACCCATGTTGTTCAAGGGTAAACTATTTATCAAAATATCAAATTTCAGGGGAGGCAACTAAAGCAGTATTTAGAGGGAAATTTATAGCTTTAAATGCTCATTGTAGGAAAAAAAAAAAGGTCCTGTCGGTAATATAAGCTTCCTCTTTAAGAAACACAAAGAGCAAATTAAGCAGACGAAAGAAAATAGTATGAATGAGAGCAGAAATAAATGAGATAGAAAGCCAAATGCTGGTTCTTTGAAGAGATAAATTAAAGAAACCTCTAGGCAGTATGATCAGGAAAAAAAAAAAAAATACATTACCAGAATCGGGAATGAGGAAGGGGGTATATTACCTAGATTCTATAGACATAAAAAGATGATAAGGGGATATTATGAACAACTCTGTGCCAGTAAATACAACAATTTAAATGAAATGGACAGAGTCCTTAAAAGACACAAAACTACCAAAGAGTACACAAGACAAATAGCCTGAACAGCCCTAATCTATTAAGGGGTTGAATTTTTAGTTAAAAACCTTCCAGTAAAGAAAACTCCAGGCATGAATGGATTTACTGAAGGATACTAGCAAACAACTAAGAAAGAAATAAAGCCAAATTTACACAAACTCTTCTAGAAAACAGGAGAAAGGAATAATTTCCAACTGACTTTATGAGGCAGCATTATCTTCATATCAAAACCAGAGATATTACAAGAAAACTGCAGACCAGTATTTCCAATGAACATAGATGCAAAAGTCCTAATCTAACAATGTATAAAAAGAATATATATATATATTCTTATACATCATGGCCAAGTACATTTAATCCTAGGAGTTGTAAGTTGGTTTATCATTCAAAAATCCATTAATGTAACTCATGAAAAAACAAATACTCAATAGATACACAAGTCAGATCAATAGTCCTATTGCTACTAGATGAGTAAACTAGTATATTTTACATGTACTAAAATATGAGAACTAAAAAAAGTACTGTTTAGAGCACCTGGGTGGCTCAGCAGGAAGTACTGTTTGTTGAATGACTTCCAGATAGTTACCTGATAAATAAATAAATGCTTTCTGTAGTCTTACTTTACCAGAATTCCCAATTTATTGAGCTCTGAGAAAAAGATACGGGATAAAGATACTGCATGAGTTCAGAAGAATGTTTCTCATTTATTTGGTTTTCTTGATTTTCATGTTTTATCCTCTTACTAATATTCAGTGTTCCTGTGTGTTCTGTGCAGATTATTGGAGGAGCTCCTGGTGTCCTTGCAGTGGGGAAGAGAGCAGACTTACTACCCTAGTGCGCAGCCTCACACCACAGCAGAACTAGCATTAACAAATCACAAGTTGGCAAAAGCAATAAATGCTCATCTTCTGGGAAACGTTGGTGCTAACAGTCAGAAAAAGATTCCATCGACGGTTGAATTCTGCAGCACCCCAGCAGAAAAAATGGCTGAAACGGTAAAATATTTCTCTTTTGTGGACTGTGGAACTTCTAAGACTGTCCTCTTACTGAAAGGTGGTATTTTGTAATGCAGAGTGCTTGGCATTTTGGAATTATGGGATCTAAACCAGATTCTCATGCTAATGAGGTTGTGATCTTAGAGAAAATTATTTCCTCCTCTGTGCTTTAACTCCTGACACATTTGAACTCTGTCCTTAAGGAGCAAATGTAGTTGTTAAAGGGTCTGTCTTTAGCTACTGAATCACTGATGATCTCGTACTTGAGTTCATTGGGATATGAAAACTAGTGTAGGATTTTTAATTCAGTAATCGTGAGTAGATAATAGATTACTTCTGACATCAGAAATTTACTTGTCAGTACCCATATATAGATATGAATATGCCAAATGCTGCAGAATCAAATAGTGTACCCTGGTACCTAGAGTGCTGCATGAATTCAGGGTTCATGCCGACAAACTGTCAAATACTATGGTCTCCCGGTTCTACCAGCACAACCAAGGTCACCTCCATACATTTCAGTGTCTGACTCGTGTCTCCCTGTCTTAGGCCTTGTCATTAACCAGAACTGTTCCACTTTTCAAATCAGCTCTACACCTCTCTCCATGATCTATGCTCTCAACTTTTTTTCCAGCCCCAGTTCTTTATTCTGATTGCCCCTGTGATCACATAATTTTTATTCCCTTCATCCCTACATTTTTTTCTTTGTCTCATCAGCTCACTCTCCTGGCTTCTTTTCCTGCCATAGCTTGCCTAGATTTCATTCTTAGGTGTCTTTTTCCCTTATCATCCTTCTCTCAGGTACCCTGAAAACTTCAGTCCATTGTCAGTTCAGCTGCTTGCCTTCTTTGTTTCTGTACTTCTCAAACTGTGACCTCATATTCAGCAATGACTTTGTTCCTAGTTCATAGAAAAAGAAGGCCGAGGCAGAAAATTTCTTCAAGGTCCCACTTGATACCCAGAAGCCTACCTGTATGGCAACCAGCCTTATATACATTTCTCTCACTGGAAGAGGTGTCCCTCCTCTCCAAAGCACAGCTCCCTTCCAGGCTCAGCAGGCCTCCCCCATCATCCCTTCTGTCTGTCGGCTCTTTCTTCTTTGGCTTAAAACACGCCCAGGTGTCTTCCATCTAAAAAAGAAAAATCTTCCTCTATCCTAAGTTCTCTGATAAGGCCTTATCACCTTTGTAGGCGAGAACCTTGGACAAACCGTGCACACCTGTATGTACTCCTGTGCCATCCGTTCCTCAGGTCCTGCCGTCACCTACCCAGTAGCCTTCCAGCTCCTGTTCTCAAAACGTGCTCGGATGAAGGTCATGAATGTTTACATACTTTATCACCATATTTTATGTGTCAGCACTCCTTCCATATCCCCTTACTTTTTCTTGGTCCTCTCATACTCCCTCTCAGAGCTCTTCTTCCTCACCTTTTTTCCTCCTCTAAGTGTAGACGTTCCATAGGAATCTGCTCCCCGTGCTTCTCAGACTCCCTCGGTTTCTGCAGCACTGTACCCTGCCAGCGCCTCCCTACTTCTCTGGCCATTCTTTCTCAGAATTTGGCAGGGGGTGAGGCATCCTCCCGGGCCCACTCTTGAGCCTTTCCTCTCATAACAGACTTCCTAGATTCTCTAGGGACTATCCTAGTCCCACAGTTTTACGCTTGGGACTTTTTCAACTGAGACATTTGTTTCTGGTTTAAGGAGACGTATCCAGTGTGACATTTCCATAGGCACATCTCAAACAGCTGAAAACAGAACAACCTCTCTTCTCCTTCCTTTTACATCTATATTTCCCCTCCCCTCAAAAAGAAGAAAAAGAACCCACTTCCTTTCCCCTACTCCCTATCTTTTTTTTTTCTCTTTAGATTTTATTTATTTATTTGACATAGAGACAGCCAGCAAGAGAGGGAACACAAGCAGGGGGAGTGGGAGAGGAAGAAGCAGGCTCATAGCGGAAGAGCCTGACGTGGGGCTCGATCCCATAACGCCGGGATCACGCCCTGAGCCGAAGGCAGACACTTAACGACTGCGCCACCCAGGGGCCCCTCCTCTACTCCCTGTCTTAGTGAACTATACCACTATATAGATGTTTTGAGGATTTCATAAAATAATCCATATAAAGCTCATAGCAGATTCCAATAGACAGTAATTTCTCAGTAAATGATAGATACCATTTTTCTTTTATTTTCTTCAGCCCCATAATCCTGTTGATTCTACAAATCCTGTGGTTCCTTCTAATTGATCCCCTCTTCCAAGTTCACACGCCCACCCTCCAGCCTTATTACAGTAGCCGCCTCACCAATACCCCTTGCTTTTTACCTGCCTCCAGACCATCCTCTGCTGCCAGTTATTTTTAAAATGCCAGTCCAAAAAAAAGGGAAAAAGTCAATCCCACTTGTGTTGGTACGCCTGTTCAGACAGATCCCAGTCTCCCTAATTATGGAATCTCAAATTCTTTCATATTGTATAGAAGGCTTTTAAAAATCTTTATCCCGTCTCCTCTTCCCAAGGTTATTAGCCAGGTGTCCCCATCCCCAGCTCTTCAAATCCTAGCAGCGTGAACCAGTTTTCACTCCACAGACGTGCCAGAGTGTCTCAAACCTCTGTACATACTTACCTCTGCCCAGACCGCCCTCCCAGCACCTCACTACCTTTAAGAATCAGCCTTCCCTGAATCTCACTGGCAACCTTAGATGGTCCTTTCCCCAGGCTTCCATCGTGTTTTTTACATTTATCTGTTGCAGCTCTTTGCCATGTTAAATTGCAGTTGTTTGATTCTCCTTCTCTCTCCCAAACTGTAAGCCCCTTAAGGGTGAGGACTGTATCTTATGTTTCCTCAAGGTCTGGCAAGTAGTCCTTTACACATAGTAGGCACTCAGCTATTTACATAGTGAATCGGTACCCAAAACTAAGCTCGTTGTCTTTATCCGTTGTGTTCGCCTTGTGGGGAAACTGTCCCGGCCTCCTCACTTGCTACCAGTAGCATATGGTATGACTGCCCCACCTTTCTTGAAACACTCCCTTTTCTTGGCTTCCATAACTGCACACTCACCTGGCTTTTCTCTTTTCTCTGACCATTCTGTTTTACTGTCTGAAGTTGGGTATCCCCAGGGCTTGGTCTAGACCCCCTTTTCCCAATCCTTTATCCACCACATTCTCTTAGTTAACATTACTGACAGTCCTGCTTTCTTAGGGTCTCTGGAGCCTTTCAGCCCCAAGGTTCATTGCTTCAAGGTATCATTTCTTAGCTAGATTACTACAGTAAACTCCCTTCCTTTGTTCTTCCCTTGTCTGCTTTTAATGCCTGCCCTTTCCCCTATCTTCCAACTGTGTATGGCATGATTTCTCTGAAAGGTACCCTGCTCAAAATCCTTCCCCATCACCTCCAGGCTAAAATCTATTTGTACTGATATCTCCGTCTCCTTCTGCTGTACTCCTTTGGTATTTTGTTTCTCTCTCTACAGACATGGAATGTAATAGCATATAGAGAGTATTTCAGTACTTTTCTTATTTTCCCTTCCAAATTTATAAGCAACTTTAAACCCTTCATCTTTGCTTGTCCTCTAGCACCCAACCAAATTTTACAAGAATAGAAAGATCTCAAAAATTCAGTGGAAAAAACAGCAATATATTTGAAAAATAGAGGTCCTAAAATAGAATGCTGGCTCTTAAGTAGTGCCTGGACGTTTTTAAATTAGCCATAGCTCTTTGGGTATGGTAGTAACTGAGAAGGAAAACACACTGCTGGACAACATGAGAGGGAGAGAAACAGGCCTCTCCAGCCATATCTGAAAGCTCCTTATGTAAGGTATAGGCTTACATTAAAAAAAGAGTTCTTTCCCCTGCTGTTTTTCACAGTTCCTTTCCAACCATAGCGCCTACCTCATTTGCACCGTAATGCATTCTCATGTGATGATCGTTGGGAGAATATAAACTTAAGAAACAGGAGCTTTGAACAAGCATGTCATCTTTGCCCTTAATTGGAGAATTTTTTTTTCCCAAGAGTTCCTCCTGTTGTGGGTGTCAGTAAGGGAAACAGCAGGACAAGTCAGAGCAGAAGAATTAGGAGAGCATATTGTCCATGAAACCCAAGAAACAAGAACATGATTGTTAGCATAAAACACGGCATATTACATTAGGACTAGAAAGATGAAAAGCTATTGATTTTACAAGTAAATGATTAAAAACTTTGAAATAGGATTTCCTTAGAAGAATGCAGAATCCTGATTCCAGGCAGTTGAATGAAAGATCATAGAGGAGAGGCGGTGGGTGCTTTTGGTTAAGGATAAAAATTGACATCACTTAAGGTAGAATTCATATAACCATATTTTTTTCTGTGTTTTCATGTTTTTCACCAATATCCATAAAAGAACATTAATTTCATCATTTTTGAAAAATAGGTGACCTAGGTAATGTAATAACTAGACATCATTGTTAAATTTAGAGCTTTTTGGAAAAGGGATAAGTTCTCTAACCAAATTCATCATTCAGACGTTATGGGGCTTTATAGGTAGTTATATGGGCTTTGACAGTCCCTAAGCCATACATCTGACATTACTTCTTATTTTCCTTAGGTTCTACGCATTTTGGATCCAGTTACCTGTACAGAAAGCTCACCCAATACTCCATTTTCTGAGTCTTCACCAACTGCCTTACTTGCTACAAAGAAAAATATTGGACGATTTCATCCCTATACTAGATATGAAAATATAACTTTCAATTGCTGCAATCACTGCCGGGGAGAACTTATTGTCCTTTAACGTTCAGTACGTTGGCGGCATGCTACAGGCACTTGCTTCTTACCCGAGAGTCGTTATTATTTGGGAGCTGGAGTTCTTATGATGGCAGAATGTCACTTTCTATTTAAAGAATATATATCCCCAACAATGTTTCATGTACTGGACCACAGATTACCCTTTCTTAATAAATACCTCAGGGTAAGAAAAGAATGAAAGTAGACGATTCTTTCCAGGCATACATGATGCTTTTTGTAAAGGACTCTGAAAGAAAAAGATCTACCTTTATTTTAGGCCCTAAGTTATATCTGACTACATATTTAATATGAGCAGATTTAATTGTGGTAGTCTAATGCAGGGTGGGTCATATGCAGCTACACCCATTCATTTACTGTTGTCTGTGGTTGTTGGGTTTGGGTTTTGGGGGGGTTTTTTGGCACTACAGCAGAATTGAATAGATAAAACAGGGCTCGTATGACTTGCAAAACTTAAAATATCCTATCTGCCCCTTTACAGGACAATATTTCTGGCCCCTACTCTAAAGGAAGAATAGCTGGCAGTGGGATGGGTGGAGAAAGCATCTGTTACCTTTTTGGTGATTTACTTTGGACTACAAAGGCGGCTTATGGAAATACTGTGGGTGAAGCGACTTATATTTTAAAACTAAATGCTATATGTAAGGAAAATTAAAAGTATTTTATAGCCACATTAGCAAGTGTTTCAGCAAAACATATTCTCATGTTGGTTTTGTGTGGGGAATTCCATAGTTTGAATGGATGCAACTTGACATATATAAAATAAATAGAGCTCATTTTGACAAATGCAACACAACAGGAATATCCAATTTAATGTAAAATATAATGGAGAAAGTAGGCTTTTTCTGGAACATTGTATAAACTCAAAATGCAATCCATCATTAAGTTATATTAATATATATTATTGTTTGTTTATGATGGACCCTCATAAAACACCCTTTTATAAGCCTTTAAAAATATCCAAAATATGTTTATACCAAATTACACCATATTAGGTGTAAAATTGCCTATCAAAAGAGAAATCTTCTAAAGACAAATAACATTTTAATACCAACTTAATGATCTTTTTTGTCTGATTCATCTGAGTCATGCTTTGAAATGGCAATAAATTTCTCTACGTTCTTTATTTTGAATATTGATTTAATGTGCTTTTCAAGCCTTCATCTAACTTACACCATTTATAATTGATTCTTCAGCCTTTCCTTTAGGTTTACTTAGTATAAAACTTAGAAGAAAACATAGAGGAAAAGTTTCATGACATTGGATTTGGCAATGATTTCTTGGATATGGCACCTGAAGAACAGACAACAAAAGAAAAAATAGATAAACGGAACTTCATCCAAATTAAAAACATTTGTACATCAAAGGACACTGTCCACAGAATGAAAAGGCAACCTACAGGAGAAAAATATTTGCAAATTATATGGTTTATAAGGGTCTAGTGTCCAGAATAAAGCATTTATAACTCAGCGACCAAAAATCAAACCACCTTATTAAAAAATGGGCAAAGATAGACCGGTGATGGGTAGTAAGAAGGGCACGTATTGCATGGTGCACTGGGTGTTATACGCAACCAATGAATCATCGAACTTTACATCGGAAACCAGGGATGTACTGTATGGTGACTAACATAATATAATAAAAAATCATTAAAAAAAAATGGGTAAAGAACACGAAGAGAAATTTCTCTAAAAAAGTTATACAAAATGCCAATACGTGTATCAAAAGATTCTCCACATCACTAATCATTAAGGAAATGCAAACGGATATCACTTCATGCCCATTAAAATGGCTGTTATCAAGGAAGGAAAATAATGAGTGTTGATAAGGATGTAGAGAAATTGGAACCCTCGTGCATTGCTGGTGGGAATGTAAAATGGTGCAACCACTGTTGGAGACAGTATGTTAGTTCCTCAAAAAATTAAACATACAATTACCACATGGTCCCAGCAATTCCACTTCTAGGTAGATCTGCAAAACAATTGAAAGCAAGGACCCAAATAGATAGTTTTATACCAGTGTTCACAGCAACATTATTCATAATAGCCAAAAGGTGGAAGTAACACAGGTGTCCTTTGATGGATGAATGGATAAACAAAATGTGTACACATGCAATGGAATATTAGCCTTAAAAAGGATTGAAAATCTGATGTATTCTACAGCATAAATGAACCTTTAATACATTACACTAAAATAAGTCAGAAACAAAAGGACAAATAGTGTAGGAACATGAAATAATCGAATTCATAGTCACAGAAAGTAGAATAGTGGTTACAGGACATCAGGGGAAGGCAGAATGAAGAATTTTTATTTTTCTTAAAGATTGATTTATTTTTCAGAGTGCAAGAGAGAGCACAAGCAGGGGGAAGCAGCAGGCAGAGGGAAAAGCAGGCTTTCCACTGAGCAAGGAGCCCGATGTGGGACTCAATCCCGAGACCCTGGGATCATGACTGAGCAGAAGGCAGACGCTTAACAGACTGAGCCACCCAGGTGTCCCCAGAATGGAGAGTTTTTAATAGACACAGACTTTCCATTGGGATGATGAAAAATTCTGGAGATGGAAAGTGGTGATGGTTGTACAATATGAATGTACTTAAATATACACTTTAAAAATGGTCAAAATGATAAGTTTTTTATATATTTTATCACACAAAAAAATTGTGCATACACTCATAACCACAAACTAATGGCAATGGTTGGTTTAAGAGTGTCAATAATAGTAATAATAGTTAACTGAGCTAAACAAAACAAAACAAAAAAAATCTCAAATCAACAGCCTAACATTATACTGTAAGGAACTAGAAAAAAAAGAGCAAACTAAGCCCAAAGCTAGCAGAAGGAAGGAAATCAAAAGTAGAGCAGAGAAAAACAAAATACAGAACAGAAAAACAGTATCAAGGAAATCAAAAATTGGTTCTTTGAAAAGATCCACAAAATTGACAAACCTACAGCCAGACTAAGAAAAAAAGAAGATGCAAATGACAAATCAGAAATGAAAGTGGGGAAATTATTACCAACCTCAAATAAGTTAAAAGAAAAGAAAGGAATAACCATACTTAATAACTGCAACATAAACTAGATGAAATGGACAAACCGCTAGACATACGTAAATTAGCAAAACTGACTCAAGAAGAAACAGAAAATGTGAACAGACCTATAACAGATTAAATCAGTAATAAACTTTCCAATACCATATATTTTTATGACCATAGATGAAAAAATTCCTCAACAAATTACTAGCAAACTGCAACAGCATAGTAAAGGGATCATATACCATGACCAAATAGTATTTATCTCAGGAATGCAAGGGTAGTTCAATACAAGAAATTCAATGTA
>NC_048225.1:73871553-73895763 GCF_002007445.2 Ailuropoda melanoleuca
AAAAAAAATGGGTAAAGAACACGAAGAGAAATTTCTCTAAAAAAGTTATACAAAATGCCAATACGTGTATCAAAAGATTCTCCACATCACTAATCATTAAGGAAATGCAAACGGATATCACTTCATGCCCATTACAATGGCTGTTATCAAGGAAGGAAAATAATGAGTGTTGATAAGGATGTAGAGAAATTGGAACCCTCGTGCATTGCTGGTGGGAATGTAAAATGGTGCAACCACTGTTGGAGACAGTATGTTAGTTCCTCAAAAAATTAAACATACAATTACCACATGGTCCAGCAATTCCACTTCTAGGTAGATCTGCAAAACAATTGAAAGCAAGGACCCAAATAGATAGTTTTATACCAGTGTTCACAGCAACATTATTCATAATAGCCAAAAGGTGGAAGTAACACAGGTGTCCTTTGATGGATGAATGGATAAACAAAATGTGTACACATGCAATGGAATATTAGCCTTAAAAAGGATTGAAAATCTGATGTATTCTACAGCATAAATGAACCTTTAATACATTACACTAAAATAAGTCAGAAACAAAAGGACAAATAGTGTAGGAACATGAAATAATCGAATTCATAGTCACAGAAAGTAGAATAGTGGTTACAGGACATCAGGGGAAGGCAGAATGAAGAATTTTTATTTTTCTTAAAGATTGATTTATTTTTCAGAGTGCAAGAGAGAGCACAAGCAGGGGGAAGCAGCAGGCAGAGGGAAAAGCAGGCTTTCCACTGAGCAAGGAGCCCGATGTGGGACTCAATCCCGAGACCCTGGGATCATGACTGAGCAGAAGGCAGACGCTTAACAGACTGAGCCACCCAGGTGTCCCCAGAATGGAGAGTTTTTAATAGACACAGACTTTCCATTGGGATGATGAAAAATTCTGGAGATGGAAAGTGGTGATGGTTGTACAATATGAATGTACTTAAATATACACTTTAAAAATGGTCAAAATGATAAGTTTTTTATATATTTTATCACACAAAAAAATTGTGCATACACTCATAACCACAAACTAATGGCAATGGTTGGTTTAAGAGTGTCAATAATAGTAATAATAGTTAACTGAGCTAAACAAAACAAAACAAAAAAAATCTCAAATCAACAGCCTAACATTATACTGTAAGGAACTAGAAAAAAAAGAGCAAACTAAGCCCAAAGCTAGCAGAAGGAAGGAAATCAAAAGTAGAGCAGAGAAAAACAAAATACAGAACAGAAAAACAGTATCAAGGAAATCAAAAATTGGTTCTTTGAAAAGATCCACAAAATTGACAAACCTACAGCCAGACTAAGAAAAAAAGAAGATGCAAATGACAAATCAGAAATGAAAGTGGGGAAATTATTACCAACCTCAAATAAGTTAAAAGAAAAGAAAGGAATAACCATACTTAATAACTGCAACATAAACTAGATGAAATGGACAAACCGCTAGACATACGTAAATTAGCAAAACTGACTCAAGAAGAAACAGAAAATGTGAACAGACCTATAACAGATTAAATCAGTAATAAACTTTCCAATACCATATATTTTTATGACCATAGATGAAAAAATTCCTCAACAAATTACTAGCAAACTGCAACAGCATAGTAAAGGGATCATATACCATGACCAAATAGTATTTATCTCAGGAATGCAAGGGTAGTTCAATACAAGAAATTCAATGTAAGACACACACATACAATAGAACAAAAGAAAACCATGTGGTCATTTCACTTGCTACAGGAAGAGCATTTGATAAAATCCAACACCCTTTTATGATAAAAACACTCAGAAAAATAGGGATCAAAGAATAGGAATAAGTAGAATAGAGGAATAAGAATAGAACATCCTCAGCTTCACGAAGGGCATTTATGGAAAACCCCACAGCTAACGTCATACTCAATAGTGAAAGACTAAAAGCTTTCCTCCTAAGATCAAGAACAAGTCAAGAATGCCCACTTTCACCACCACTATTTTACATTATACTGGAAATCTTAGCCAAAGTAATCAGTCTAGAAAGAAAGAAAAGGAATCCGATTTGGAAAGGAAGAAGTGAAACTATCTCCATTTGCAGGTGATATTATCCTATATATAGAAAATTCCAAGGAATCTACAAAAAAAAAAAAACAAAAAAAAACTAGTGCTGATAAATTCAGCAAAGTTGCACAGTATATTGATACACAAAATTCATTTGTGTTTGATTTTGAATATACAACCCAAAAGCAAATTAAGAAGACAATTCCATTTGCAGTAGAATCAAAAGAATAAAATATCTGTGAATAAATTTAACCAAGGAGGCAAAAGACCTGTACAGTGAAACTGCAAAATTTTTTGCACTAAGTGAAAAGAAATGCTGTGCTATAGATTGGGAGACAATTTTATTAAAACGGCAGTACTACCCAAAACAATTTGTAGATTCACTGCAATCTCTCATCAAAATTCCAACAGTCTTTTTTGTAAAAAGTGGAATATTTAAATCTCAAAACTGGTTCTCATTATTAAAGGTAACTTTAAACAACACAAGACTAGTTATAATGAAATGTTAAATTGTCTGGTCTATGCTGAAAGAGCTATAAGAAGTTGAGACAGGATTGAATAATTCTCTGTTTTCTCATTTAGGGTCAAGTGATTAAGGTACAAATATCCAGTTGATAAGAACTTTGTCTTTTGAAGCTTTAACAGAACGCCTACAGTGATTCTCCAGCCTCCATCACACTTGGAATGTTTACCTTTGTCTTCCAACCTTTAAAGACCCTTACACATACCAAGAATACTGTTCCTCTACACATCAGATTCCTGTATAGTCTTAAATATTTCACAATATGTACCAAGGTCTGTAAATTTTATAATATGCCTAAAAGAAAGGATTTGCGATTATACAGGTCAGAGTCTGTGAGCAAACTGCTCCCTCTATACCTTAGTTTCCTCATCTGCAAAACAAGACCAATAGGGTTGTCATAAGGATTATATCAAATTATTTATGTAAAGCACAACAATACCATGATTCTAAACTTTCAATAAGAGCTAGTTAATTTTGTAATATAACAAAATTGGACGCATAATTGTCACTATCTTCTTTCTTTAAAGATCAGGAGGAAGTAAGCCTACCCTATTTCTTAGCTTGCCACAGCTATTCAAATTCAAAGTTGCCATAGACAGGATTTTGTATAAGGCCTTGAACCAGGCTTGTTTAAGATGTAAGAGGTCACGCCTTCAGCTCCATGAAAATGTTCTACTGCCATCTTTTTTTAATAATAATAGAAACTAAGAATAGAAATCTGTTCCTTTCTTGTGTTCTTTCCAGCCAGAAATGCTAAAATAATTTAGAAGTAAAGGAATCTAGAGTTCATTTATTGTTCAATTTGCGTCATGGACTATGAGATGGTAGAACACAATACAACACTGCGAGAGAAGAAATTTATTTTGTTTAGTGTTAAAAAAAAAATTCACTGTCAGTATTGCCAAAAGATAAATAGCATTTCCATAATTTAGAGTATGACCAAAGCACACAGGCCATTAGAAATGATATCCAAAATTTTGAGGATAGCAGCTTCCAAACGAAGTATTTAATAGATACTTTCAGTTATAATGATCAGTAAAACGAAAAGATTTGGCTTCTGACATATACAGGTGGCTCTGTAACTGTTTAGAATGCTTTGCTTCTAGTCGGAGCTGCCTAGTTCTCTCTCTGACAGCTTGCTGCTCTGCTAGTTTTTCAATCCGTTTCCTTCGCAACCATCTGTAGAAAGAGACGTGATCAGATCTGGTGAGTACCAACGCGAATACTCTTCTTGCTATAAAGTTATTGCTACAGACTATTAAAGGAAGTTGAATTTCTTCACATTGAAATGCTGTAGTCACAAACAAAATTACTAAAGTACTAACGAAAGTTTCAGGCTTATCCTTTAGGCTCACACAAGAAAACACGGTCACATTTGCAATCAAATACTTTATGTTTGCCTTAAAATGAGACTGCCAACTAAAAAAACTGAGTTTTGAGTAATAAGCGCAGTATTTTACATGTGATATTGGTCCTATTCTTTTTTTAAAATATGATACTCTAAGCAAACAAGTATTTGATAGATTCCAATTAACTTATTTTTTGCAACTAACTGTATTCCAAAACATGACTCAATTGGGTTAAGAATCCCAGCGTGCAGAAATGTTGCCTTGTTCCTGTTGGTTGGGACACTATGAGCTCTTGCTTTTTGGTGCATAAAACAGTTCTTCCCTAAAATGGAAATATAAGCCTAAGCATAAAAAAAACACCCAAAAAAGGTGAAGGAAGAATCCACATTCAAACAAATTTAAGTCTATAAACCTTGCTTAGGTAAAATAACTCAAAAATAACTGTACACACACATATCAAAGTGCATGAGGTGCTCATCTGTATATACCCGTTGTTTTCAGAAATAACCTCAACGACTAAATGTGTCGGAATAGAAGAGACTTAAGCATCAGAAGCCAATGTGGTGTGGTCCCGAATTGGACACTAGTTTGAGCAAATTAACTGTAATCATTTAGGGGTCCATTGGGAAAATATAATTATGGGTTGCATATTACATGAGATCATTAATAAAAATAAGCAGATTACAGAATAGTATACACATATGATCTCAATTTATATTTTAAAAATTATAATGTATAGAGAAATATCTAAAAGACAGTGATTTCTAGGTGATGAAAATGTGACTTTTTCCCCCTCCATTTCCACAATTCATATTTACTGCTTTTCTTATATTTATATGTGTTTTGGGGGAAAAAAAAGGAAGAAAGAAGCAAAGAAACAAAGAAAGATAAAGACAGGAAAGAAAGAAAGGAACTTCAAGCAACTGGATTCAATATTCACTACCTCCCCCAAGGGTTGCTGGCAAAATTATGAAACCAGTTCTGTTTTCTCACCATTAGTCAGGTAATATTAAGTCTGAACCAGGTAACTGAAAAGATCAGGTTTGCCTTAAATTACCATAGTATGTACCCAAATCTCTTTTTCAATTTGGTCTATACAGATCTTCCTTCTCAGCCTGACTGTCTTTATAGAAAAATATTTCTTGGGAAATGCAACTCTTTATTCAGTTTTTCTGAGGAGTACGTAGGAGTAGCTGTACACTATCTTTGGCCCATTTCTCTAAAAAATGAACAAAATAACTAACAAATAAATGGTAGGCTATCAAAGGTTATCAGACTGGTAAAATATAAAATAATTTTGGCATTGAAAATATCTTGAAGAAACAAAGAATGGTATATAGATATGCAAAATATGGAGCTAAAGAATTGTCTCACACAGTTTTAAAAGTGTGGATTTAAAATTGAATAGATATGTAATAAAAGATAAAATATTTTGTGGGGTTTATTGACTACCGAGCTCTCTGAAAGGACTGTGAAGAGAGGGAAAGCATGCCCGCCTGGCCTGTGACTTACTGTTTAAAGGCCCGCTCACGGCCCTCTGTTCCTTTAAGGAAGAATAAGCATTCCTCTTGCTTTCGTAGTTCTTCTGTCTTCCTTTCTTTCAACTGCTCTTCATGCTTTTTTTTAAGCCATAATCGAAACGCTTGCTGTGGATCTCTGTTTTCCTGCTGATTAAAAAAACAAGCTTTGTTTAAATAAACCAAAACTACTTTTTGAGGCCCTGCCTATAGGCCACTACAAGAATACATGTTCCACTCATCAATTTTTCCTAAAGCCAACCTCACTACCTGCACTCCTAGCAGCCAAACAAAAATATATTACCTTGAATCAGTAACACTGATTGACCTCTGTCAGAAAATTCTACCCTGAATTCACTGCCTTCTGGCATCTTTCAAAACTTACTGAGGTAATCAATAAATGAAGGTTTAAATGCAGTGATTTGCAAACTTTTCAATGAGGAGCCCTTTCACAAAATAATTTGTTACAATGGCACACAAAAAAATAAAACAGGGTTGAAGAAAGATTGGGATAAACATTATGAATGGAGTTGAGGTCTTTGTAACAATTCCTGAAGGAGCTCCCTGGAATGCAGTTTGAAAACTAACCATCCAACACTCCTGTTATTCATCCTTTCTTTTATTTTTTTTTAAAGATTTTATTTATTTATTTGACAGAGAGAGAGAGACAGCTAGCGAGAGAGGGAACACAAGCAGGGGGAGTGGGAGAGGAAGAAGCAGGCTCACAGCAGAGGAGCCCGATGTGGGGCTCGAACCCACAACGCCGGGATCATGCCCTGAGCCGAAGGCAGACACTTAACCGCTGTGCCACCCAGGCGCCCCTCATCCTTTCTTTTAAATTCTACCTTTGTTTTTAACTTTTAAGGGCATCTAACTGCCAAGCCCATCTCCAAACTGTAATTACTCTTATGGAGGGTGGCCATAAGAATTTGCAGCCATAAAAACTTTCTCATAACAGCCATGATGATTTTGTCATAAGTAAAAGCTAGTGGGAGTAGCTTATTGTATGGTTCCTTGAACTTCATGATGGATACTATCTTCAGGGAATTTTCAAAAGTTGAAAGAGCTCTTATTTGGGACACATTTGGGCCTAGGGGAACGAAACCATGCCTCATTATTTGGATGGCTGGCTAAAACACAAAGGAAAGGATACATTCATTTAATATTTTCTCCAAATATAAGCTCGATGATAAAGAGGACCATTTCCTACATCTTGCATTTTCCTTTTTTTTTTTTTTTAAGATTTTATTTATTTGAGAGAGAGACAGAGATAGCGAGCAAGAGAGAGAGAGCATGACGGGGGGAGGAGAGGGAGAAGCAGGCTCCCAGTGGGGCTCAATCCCAGGACCTTGGGATGATGACCTGAGCTGATGGCAGATGCTTAACTGACTGAGCCACCCAGATGCCCCTGCATTTTCCTTTATCTATTACTCACATTGCCAAGTATGTTCCAGTTTAATTACTATAATTTATGTAACCTAGGATCTTTGATGTACAATGCTGAAGTCTGTGAAGATAGCCCACGGATGACCTGAAGGATCATTGTCGAACACCTAGAAGTCTGGGAATGGCTGGAAATGACCAAAAAGTGTTCATTCGGGAATTACAGATCAAAAGAGGCAAGGATTCAGAGGTGAACAGGATTGACTGGTATCTCTGTTCATTTATTCATTCAGCAGATATTTGTAGAGTGTCGACTACGTAGAGTATCTATAGGCACATAGGTACTGGGTGGCTTCAGTGAAAAAAACCAGGCTCCCTCTCTCCTACAGTCTATGATTGCACTGTCCAAGGTAGTGAGCACTAGTCACAGGCAGCTGTTTAAATAAAGTTAAAAATTCAGTACCTCAGTCACATTAGCTACATTTCAAGAGCTTACTAGCTACATTGTGGCTAGTGGAACTTCGTTGGACAGCGCAGATACAGAGCATCTCCATCAGCCCAGAAAGTTGTACTGGGCAGCGTTATGCTAGATGAGGAGAAAGGTGATATGCAGACAGAAAGTGAGGGAGTAAGTTATCGGATATCTGGCGATAGAGTATTTCAAGCAGTGGTTCTTAACTGGTTATCATCCCAGGACTCAGCACAGAAGGAACAGGCCAAAAAGCCCCTCTCCCATTCTTTCCCTGAAAGAGGTCCATCTGCGTGCTTGAAAAACTGCTGCTTGCGGGTCAGGCTTCTAATTTAGAATGCATCTAAAGGCTAGCTTTCATCCTCCCCAAGGACCGAGAAAGCTGTCGACACCTCTGCTGCTCTCTCTCGGTACCTGCTCCAGGTGGCCAGGACCTCCCGTGAAGGAGATTTACAACATCTGCTGTACCCAAATTTTAACGGCTGCACCCCAAGAACAGATTCCTCGGTCACCTGGTTCTGATATCCCCTGGAACTTCCATTCATGAGTCCCACAAGATGGTAGCGATCAAATAAGTACATCTTAATGGGCACAGGAATACCCCCCTGCAGGTATACACCTGGGCCCACCGCAAACGGAACAGGAAAAACACCCATCTCGCGGTTTCTCCTTGGAAGGGGCTTAACCACCTAGCTGTGCCAGAGGGTCTGGCTTCCATTTAGCCTGGAAAATTATACTACCTGGCAAAGATGTCTAGCAGAATTGATGAAAAATAAGAGCTTTCAGACAAACAAAAGCCAAAGGTATTCATCACCACTCAACTGCCCTTGTAAGAAATGTTACGATGAAAGGAAAGGATGCTGATTAGTAGCAAAAAAATATATGAAAGTATAAAATTCACTGGCAAAAATAGATATAGAGTTAATATCAGAACACTCTAATGTAATGGTGGCAAGTAAATCATTTATAACTCTAGTATAAAGGTTAAAAGGTAAGAGTATTAAAAATAACTATAACCACAAAACACTGTTATAAATACAAGTTGTTTATGAAAGTCTCATGGTAATCATAAAGCAAAAATTTGCAGTAGATACACAAAAGATAAAGAGCAAGACTCGAAGCATACCACTACAGAAAGTCATCAAATCACAGAGGAAAAGAATACGAGCGGAACAGGGGAACAAAGTAATTACAAAACAACCAGAAAACATTTAATAAGATGGCAACAGTATTTCCATACCTATCAATAACTACTTTAATGTAAACGGACTAAAGCTGAATGGATATAAAAACAAGTCCCAATTACATGCTGCCTAAAGAGACTAAAGTCAGCTTTAGGACACACAAAAACTGAAATTAAAGAGATGGAAAAGATATTCCACATAAATAGAAACTAAAACAGAGCAGGGGTAACTATACTTATTTCAGACAAAATAAACATGAAGCCAAAACAACAACTTGTATGGTATTACCATAAAAAACAGATGCATAAATTAATGGAACAGAAGAGAGAGCTCAGAAATAACCTTACGTGTACATGGTAAATTAATTTTTAACAAAGTTACCAAAAATAAACAATGGGAAAAGGACAGTCTCTTCAATTAATGGATTTGGGAAAACTGGATTTACCATAATCCATAATTACTGGATTATGCAAAAGAATGAAAATGAACGTCTACCATACACTATTCAAAATCAACTCAAAATGGATTTAAGACTTGAAGGTAACCTGAACACATCCTAAAAGGAAACATTAGAATAAGCTCCTTGATATTGTTCTTAAAAACATTTTTTTTTTTTGGATTTGAAAGCAAAGGAAACATAAACAAAAATAAACAAGTGAGAGGACAAACAAAAACTTCTGCTTAGCAAAGCAAACCTTCAATAAATGAAAAGACAACCTGTGGAATGGGAGAAAAGATGTGTAAACCACATACCCAATAAGTCAACATGAAAAGATCATCAGTATCACTAATTATCAGGGAAATGCAAATCAAAATGACCATGAGCTACTGTTAGGATAGCTATTATCAAAAAAGAAGGGAAGGAAGGAAGGAAGGAAGGAAGGAAGGAAGGAAGGAAGGAAGGAAGGGAGGGAAGAAGGAAGGGAGGAAGGAAGAGGGAGGGAAGAGGAAGGGAGGGAGGAAAGGACGGAGGGAGGGAGGGAGGAGAGGGACGGAGGGAAGTTGAATTCATAGAAAGAGAGAGTAAGAGTAGTAGTTACCAGGGGCTGAGGGGTGGGAGAAATAGGGAGAGGTTGGTAAAAGGATACAAACTTGCAGCTGTAAGATGGAAAATGTCTGAGGATCTAGTGTTCAACATGGTGACTATAGTTGATAACACTGTATTATATAATTGAAATTTGCCAAGAGAGTAGAACTTAATCTTTTTACCAGAAGAAAAAAAGAAATATGTGAGGTGATGGACATGTTAATCAGTTTAATGGGGAGAATCCTTTCACAATATATATGTGTATCAAATTATCATGTTGTACACTTGAAATATCTTACAGTTTTGTCAATTATACCTCAGTAAAGCTAAAAAAGAAAAAGACTTAGATCACATACACAAAAATGTAAACTTAAACAAAAAACAACCTAAATTCTATGACTGGGCTTAATAGTAAACTGGATGCTGCAGAAGAAAGTGTCAATGGCTGAAGACAGATCAATAGAAATTATGCAAACTGAATAAAGAAAAATATTTTTAACTTTTTAATTTTAACAGAACCTTAGTAATATGTGAAATAATAGCAAGTCTTCTAATGTATGTGAAATTGGACTTCCAGAATAAAAAGAGCAAGAAAATGGAGAAAGAGAAAAAAAAAGTAAAAGTAATGGCAAAAATTTCCTAAATTTGGTACAAACATCAAGCTACAGATCCAAGATCAGCAAAGCCCGTTAGGCAAATGCAAAGAAAAGCATATGATATATTATTCATATAATAAACTGCTGAAATCCAAAGCCAGAAAAAGTTTATAGCAGCCACAGAAAAAAAGAACATTATGTACAAGAAAGCAATGATAAAATTTACAGCTGACTTTCTAACCAGAAGCAATGGGTGTCAGAAAATCACGGATGGGGCGCCTGGGTGGCGCAGTCGTTAAGCGTCTGCCTTCGGCTCAGGGCGTGATCCCGGCTTTCCGGGATCGGATGGAGTCCCACATCGGGCTCCTCCACTGGGAGCCTGCTTCTTCCTCTCGCACTCCCCTGCTGTGTTCCCTCTCTCGCTGGCTGTCTCTCACATAAATAAATAAAAAAATCTTTAAAAAAAAAAAAAATCACCGAACACCATCATTAAACTGCAGAAAGGCAAAAAAAACTTGTCAGCCCCAAATTCCATATCCAATAAAAATAAATCCTTGAAAAAATATATTTCTGATACATTCAGGAGATAAATACTGTAATCCCTAGAGCAATGATTTTTTAAAAATGATTCAAAGAGGCATAGCTAAGAACTTATGGAAAGCTTTACTGTAGGGAAATAAAAGGGGATATTTTTTAAATACTTGATAAATCCATAAGAAGGCAGAAAAAGTTGACTAATGGAACGAAAAGGAAATGGAACAAATACAAAACAAATATCCAGAAAGTAAACTTAAAACCTACCATATCAATAATTACAATTAAATACAAATAAACTCCAATTGAAAGGAGTAGATCTCTGGATTGGGAAGAGGCAACTATAAGCTGTTTGCACAAGTAAGTCTTTAAAGATAGATAAACTGAAAATATAAAACATGATATAACAATGCAAATGTTAAGTGTAAGAAAGCTGGTATGGCTTCAATAACGTCAAACGAAGTAGACTTCAAGCTCAGAGGGACATTTCATAATGTGAAAATGTCATTAATTGGAAAGAATAGAATCATAAATGTATATACATAATACTTTAAAATATGAAGCAAAACCCAAAAGAACTAAAAAGAAAATAGACCCAAACACAATGATCGTGGAAGGTTTAACCCCAATTTCCCAGTAATTCACAGAATAGGGGGAAAACAGTAAGGATACAGATTTAAACCACACTATCAAGCAACTTATCACATTGACATTAATACAACACTAAATCAAACACAGAATACAAAATGCATGCAAGTGTCCATGTAGAGTTCACCTAGATAAATGGACCATACGCATACATGTATGCAAATGTATGTCTATACATTCAGCACGCACATACCATCTATATATGTATCACTGACCAAGAGAAGCAAAGTTCATAACAAAGATGGAAAGACATTTTAACTGTCTCCTAAAATGGCAGTAAAAATTCAATCACCTAAAAAGTTTTTTTAATCCAATGTAAAATAGGTCATTCCATAATTCATATATTCTGAAGACACTTTCTAGAAACTATAACTCAGATGACACAGATACACAATGTCCCACAGAAATAACTAGCAAAATACACTTATTATCACAACGCATTAATAAGCCAAATCAATCAATTGCCAAATTACACTATTGCTCAGCTTTGGCAGTAGACAAAATTCACAAAAGTTCTTCAGAATACTATTCATTTTTTATATAATTTCTCATTAAAGTTAATTTTTGAGGAAAAATGAAAAATAAACATTCCAAAGGGAAATCTATAATCATGATGCCTTCTAACATGAAAATGTTTTGAAATAAATTCTGTTCAGTATGGTTCATGTTTTTAAAGAACACAATTCAAAGTTTTTATTTATAATCTCCAAATAGAACATAATAGAACACTGAAGTGTACATTTATTTTTACAAATACCCAATAAAAATATTATGTTCAGCTGAATGCCATGAGGTCTGAGGGCCCACCAGCCCCTGGGAAACTATTAGCAGTGCACTCACAGCTGTGTTTTTCTTGGTCATTGAAACATAAGGTCCTCTCGTCTCTAAAACTTTTCAACATTACAGCAATGTGCTGTGCCCCTACCCACCCAAGCCTGAATTCCCCACCTCCCTCAAAAACATTTGTAATTTATTCCTTCTAATTCCCATTCAATGATATAAAAACTCCCAAACATCTCCATTCTCCCAAGCTACCTGGCCTTAAACCTTCTCTTTTACCCAAATCCCGATTCTTCCCCAAGACACAGTTTTCCTTTCCCTAAATAGACTCTGCATTTTCTGCCATACTTCAAATACCTCACAGGTCAGGTGAAGAAGTCAGTCCAGTCTTCACTCCTTCATGCTCTTCCGAACTCTATTTCTCTACTCTTCTAAGTAAAGCCACACTCATTTGATATTTACACTGTTTGGCTCCATTAATTTAACAACCTCTGGTCTCTGGCTCAGTGTTCCTCTCCATCCTCATCCCAAGCAATCGAACAATAAGAATAAGTTCACAGTTTTGTTTTATTTTCTCATCTTCTAGGACTTTCTCCACTGTACTTGCCATCCAGTCCTTAGAGCCAGATCCACATCCCCACAAACTACTTCGTCTTTGAGGTCACTAATCTTATTCTCAACATGAACCATCAAACACATCTCTCCAGCCAATTTTCAACATCTTCACCTGGATGTTTCATAGGTACCTCAAACTCTGCAAGTGAAAAACTGAAAACAGTTTCCCCCGCTTGGTGTATTATCCTCTACTGCTCCAGTGAGTGGCACCCCCATCCACCAAGCTGCTCAGAAGAGAAACCTGGTATATTCTCCTTACATCTCATTCTCACCACACGTATCTAATTAATGACAAAACTCCTTCAGTCGATACTTGAAAACATGTCTTAAATTACTCACATCTTCCTCCCTCCCTGCTTCCTTCTTCCTCTCCTGTTATAATTCTAGCCCAAGTCACTATCATTTCTCACCTCATCGACAACTCTATCTGCTTTCTAATTCTCTCCCTACCTCTGCTCTTGCCCCCTTCAATCCATTCAGTCATAGTAATGCGTCTCTACTGCGTCACTCCTCTGTTTAGACAATTGCAGTGGCTTCCCATAACAGGACTAAATACAAATCATTATAGACAGCAACATGCCACATGATGGGATTCCTGCTCCCTCTCCAGATCCTCTCACACTTACCAAGTTACTTCCTGTCTCAGGGCATTCTCACATGTTCTCTTGACCTGAAACAAATTTCTCTCAGCCTTGGCCTAATTTTTACTCCTACTTTCACTAACTGAGAAAAATCTTTCCGGAAGAATCCATACACATTTATTTCCCTCATTGTGATCTCTCATAGCTCCTTTCATTTTCATTGCACCCATCACTATTTGTAACTACAAATTTATTTTATATATATATATACATATATATATATATTAGTTTTTCAATCCCTACTAGCTGAGTTCTGTAAAACAGAGACTAAACCTAGTTTGCTCAGGAGTACATTTTCATGCATGGAACAGCATCTGTCATATAGGAAGCAGGTAAACAATATTTATTGAATAGATAAAATTTTTTAATTGGCATTTCTTTAATTCTAACAAATTTGTATTTTTTCATATACTATGGCCATCTGCATGCATTCCTATGCAAACTTTCTATTCATTTCCTTTGCCCACTTTTCTCATCAGAAAATTCAAAAGCTTTACTTTAATAATATAAATATTAATAGTAACAATAACAATTATGACACCTACTTTAAAAATCCTCACCAGCTTTTAATGGAAATTACATTAAATATAATGATAAACTTGGAGGAACTCAAATCTTTATAGTATTTAGTCAATCCATGCAGGAATATCATATTTGTTTCCATTTGCCAAAGAACTCATATATTTATACTATTTATCCCACCCATCCAGAAATATTATATTTGTTTTCATTTACCAAAGTCATCTTTTTTGTCCTTTGCAATGCTGTATTGTATTCTCCACAGAGATCAGACACATTCCTGTTTAGCTCAAAGTATTTTATATATTCCTATATTCCTTCTCATTTTATATTTTTCTATGAGGTTTTTGCTACAGGAAGACTATAAATTTCTTATGTTTATAATGTAAATATCCACTCTGTTAATACTTTTACCTCGTTTACTTTTCACCTTAATAAATTGGCTAGAACTCTTAGAACGAAGTTATTTAATATAGAGGGGAGACTTACTTGTTTCTAACTTTAACGGGTATACCTATAGTATTTCCTAAGATAGTACTGATACTATTTTTGATACTTTATTAGGAATTTAAAAAATAAATTATAGTAAAAATAAATACCTTTTATCTATCTTTCAAGATAACCATATAGTCTCTTTTTATCTACTTATTGATGTGATGGATTATATTAATGATTTGTTATTATTTATCCATAATTTCCTTCCTAAAATAAGCCCTACTTGGTTATAGTATACTGTTATTTGACTACACAGTTACACTCAAATTTCTCAATATTTTCTCTTTTAGTTTATGGCTTTTGTGTCTTGCCTCAAAAGGTACTGCCTGTCCCAAGATTTTTTTTTTTAAGATTTTTATTTATTTATTAGACAGAGATAGAGACAGCCAGTGAGAGAGGGAACACAGCAGGGGAGAGGGAGAGGAAGAAGCAGGCTCCCAACCGAGGGGCCTGATGTGGGACTCGATCCTGGAACGCCGGGATCACGCCCTGAGCCGAAGGCAGACGCTTAACGACTGCGCTACCCAGGCGCCCCGTCCCAAGATTTTAAAAGCTAAAAATTTCCACAAATGGCATAGTAAACAATGTAAAAAATATATCATATTATCAGTCTAGGAAAATATATTTATGACAGATATAATAACAAAGGATTATAATCTCTAATATACAATGCAAGAAGAAAAATAAAACTGAGAAAAAAAGAAAAGACTACAAACAGGAAATTCAGAGTATACACGTGTTCATATGTACTCATGTATATGATTAGTCTGAAGAAAAATTAAGAAGATAAACCACATACAGTGTTAGTCAGGATGTGACAAACATTCACTCTAACATACCGTTGAAGGGACTGTAAATTGACACAACTTTTGGGAGGTTAATTTTTGCACATTTAACCAAAAATTTCACTCTGGACATCCAATAAGTCATAAATTCCACTCTTAAGAAACACTCCTACAGAATGAATATGTTCACTACAGCACTGTTAGTGAATAGAACAATATTGGAACCAATCTAAATACCCACAATCGAGGACTCAATAAGTTAAGTTATCTCTGAACAGAATGCTATGCAGCTTTTGGGGTTTTTTAAAAGATTTTATTGTTTGTTTATTTACGTATTGAAAGAGAAAGAGAGAAAGAGCATGAAAGCGGGGATGGGGGGCAGATGGAGAGGGAGAGAGAGAATCTCAAGCAGACTCTCACTGATGGGAGTCTCAATCTCACGACCCTGAGATCATGACCCTGAGACCATGTCTGAAATCAAGAGTTGGACACTTAACCGACTGAGCCACCCAGGCACCTCACACTATGCAGTTATTTGAAAAGAAATATCTAAATGTAAGGATGTAGAAATATATCCATGATGAATTAAGTGGGGGGAAAAAAGCAAAGTGCATAATAGATTTTTGACTTGTAAAATTGTAAATATAAATAACACTTGGAAGACTTGCACCAGACTGCTAAAACTGGTTATCACCAGGAGATGAGCCTGGATAGGGCATAGGATTCAATTTTCAATTTTTTCTTCATATGCTTTTTAGAAAAGATAGTAGGGATATGGATTACTTTTTTGCTTTCTCCTTGATTTTGTTTCACATCTTTTAAAATTAAATCATTTGGTGTCTTTAATTTGTTAGCGTTTATGTAAGAAAGCTACATAAATCTATTCTTTTTTTAAATTTTCCTGAGTATAGTTGACATATAATAATGTTACATTAGTTGCAGGTGTGTAGCAGTGATTCACCATCTCTAAGCTCACCATGAGTGTAGCTACCATCTGTCACCATACAACACTATTAAAATATCACTGACTATATTCCCTATGCTGTGCCTTCTATTCCCATGATTTATTCATCATAACTGGAAGCCTGTGTCTCCCACTCCCCTTCACCCATTTTGCCCATCCCCCTACTCCCACTTTCTTCTGGCAACCATCACTTTGTTCTCTGTATTTATAGGTCTGTTTTTCCTTTTTGTTTATTCATTTGTTTTGTTTTTTCAGATCCTACATACGAGTGAAACCATATGGTATTTTTCTTTTCTCCATCTGTCTATGTCTGTTCTTAAGTAAGACCATTCTGTAGGGTTTGTGTGTGTGTGCATGTGTGTGTGCTATCTTTGTCCTATTTTGAGTATCAAAGTTATACTATCCTAAAAAAAACATATTGATAGTTCCATTTTCTGTGCTATAAAAGTTTGAATAAAATAGTAATCATTTGATTTTCATGAGCCTTCTTAGAATTTAAATGTAAAGTCATCTCTATGGTGCCTCTTTTGCAAGGGTCGTTCTTGGACCACTTTTTCTACTTTCTCTATAGGTTCTTATTCTGATATTCACATTCCTTTCTGTAAGTAAATTCAGCTTTCATATCTGTATACTTATTTTTCATAGAGAAGTTTCACTTACTCTATTATTCATGTCTTCGATTTGCTTTGCTCGCTGAATTCTCCTCATTTCTACGATCTGCTCTCTTTTCTTTTGCAACCATGCTTTAAATACCATGTCATTCTCTTTTTTCTTTTCTTTCTCTTCTTCTATTTTTCGTTGCTCTTCCTGGTGGAAAGAATATCAAAAGATATTCATGAAAGGTGAATAAAATTGTGTATGAGTTATCAGAATAAAGAGATATATTTTGAGATCTGAAATTAGCATTCTCTGCTCCTAAAACTTTCCATCTAAAAATTGGGCTTCTCTAAAAAAATAGGGACTCTAATTTGCTTAGGAATAAAATGAAGATTTATCAGATAAATTAAACTGTAGGGATAAATTCTACAACTACATAGATGTACAATACATGCGTGCTGTTCAAGAATTCCTTGAATCTCCCCTTCATTTCCTAATTTAATTTTGGAATTAAACTCCTTAAATTGCAGCTATGCAAGAGAAAAAAAAAAGCCACCACACTCTAGAAGCACCATATGCTTCCATAAATGTTTGAAACATTTTCATGTTATTGTTAAATTTGTTAATTGTAATTAATGGCATTGTGGTTATGAAAGAAAATGCTATAATCATTTAGAAATATATATTAAAATGTACAAGTGAGCAATGATATGCTGCCTAGGACTTACTTTAAAAATACATCAGCCAAGAAACAGAGAAAATGAAGTATATATGCCAAAATCTCAATGACTTTTAAATCTGGGTGATGGGGACACAGGGATTATATGTGTTTGAATTTTTTATTATAATGTTTAAAAATATTTTTCAACTAGTATATATTCACAAAATAACTTTTGCTATCAGAAAAATATTTAGACAGTTAATTGTAGAACAAAATGAATTTTTATATGAATTATTCAACGAACGTTATAAAAGGGAGTTTCTTGAAGAGAGGTACTTAAATCAGTTGTATAGAGCTATAAAATAGTTACTAGGAGCAAAGCAGCATGTCTTAGTGGAAATCGTACTAAGTTAAAAGTGAGGAGATCTGAGTAACAATCATACCGCCATCAGACGATGTAGTTTGGGCAACCCACTTAACTCAGTATTCTCATCTAAAAAATGGAGTGATATTAGTGAGTTCTTAAGTCTCTTCCAATACCAAAATTTTATCTACGTAAATGAAATGAATTATACAATCCAACTTTCTTCAGATGATGGGATTCAGAGCTCTTTCCTTATATTTTGACAACATAGCAAGTCTTTCTAATTTCTTCTAATTGAACAAAATGTAACAAGGAATGGAAAAATTCTATCCAATTATCAGCACAGACTGTCTTTTAAAATATCTATATGCTGTTAAAGTATATATAATTTTGTGACAGAATCCTGGTGATAATCTCCTTTTAAAAATTTATACACATTATGTAAATAAAAATGAGGATTTCTATTTAAAAAGTACCTATATACTATTTCTAAGCCCTAAAAAAGCTTAAATAAAATGTGAATTTATCAAAGGTTAAATTTTACATTTATTCGTAATTTTCTGTTTATAAAAAAGACCTTAGATACTGTGAAAGGTGAAATAAAATCAATTCACTTATATCAAGGTATTTTAAAATGGAGCCAGTGGCTGTTAGTATGTGGGCCTTATTGCAAATCTTCACTGTGTATAATCACGAACTTTTGAACTGAGCCAAGCTACCAACATAACAAGGATTCTACCAGTACCTGCAACCTGCTACAGTAACGGACTGTTACTTAGTGATAGCCTTAGCAACCAATTATATGTAGCCAAGATTAGTTTCCTGCTGTCAACACCAAACAAAATTCTTTTTGTAAATAACGTATACAAGCATTCCTTTTTGTCTTTAAAAACTCTTGACTTTTTGTTCCCTAGTGGACACAATTTGAGTTGCTGTGCTCCCAAAATGCACCAAAGCTTTGCTCCCCAAATGGCCTTTCTGATAATTCAAATAAATGCTCTTATTTTATTTCAGTTCTGCCTCTTTTCTCAGTTGACAATACCTTGCATAAATATAGACAGTATGGTATGATGATTATCTTTCGGGGAACATTTAGACATATTACACAGAAGATATCAGCCAAAGTACAGTTAATGCAGTTGCCAAAGGGAACAATGAAATGATGCACTTAGGATAGATAGAGTCCAGCAGCCCAACCCAGCAAATATTTTCTTGGGCATAAACAAGGACAGCCTTCCCCTGAAACCAACTAAAAAATATTTAAAAGCCTTAGCATTTACATGCAATCTTGAGCAAGTATATAAATAATAAAGACCATGCCTTGAGCAAGTACATAAGCAAAGGGAAATTTAGTTCTGAGGATACTGACATGAGAAAAGTACATCCCAGCACCAAGAGTAAGTGACACCCAGAAAAGAGGATCAAAATAAAAACAAAACTATTTATGAGCCACGGCAGTTAAAGATTTACTTAGTTCATTAGTGAAGACAATGAAACGTTAGCCTCTTATATAACATTTATAGAAATATACAAATACACTTACACGTGTATGTGGGTATATAGCAACATTATATGGTTCAGTCATTCTCAAATATTACTTTGAATTGTCACAAAGTTCTGTTAGCAGATCCCTTTAAGTATTGTTACATACCTAAACTAAGTAAACTGAATCTGCCTGTTACAGTGCAGATAGTAGTGACCAAGTAAGCTAAACTTTCAGTGTGCATTTTTTCAGATTCCTGCCTGAGTATTCTATAGGTTACACACTCCTACTAACTTTTGTTTTTCACCTTTTTCTGGTAATATGGATTCCTTAAATGCCAGAAATTTCCCTGATAATCCCTACATAATTCCTACACCATTTCTCAACAGATGCCAAGAAAACAGATTTTGCCTCCAAGTTTGCTATAAACAGGCTGAGTGATTTTTAAAGTTAAACTTCTAGACTATAGTTGTCTTATCTGTAAAAAGATCTTTAAGGATCCTTCTAATTGTAGAATTCTATTTACCTGTGATTCTACTGGGTTTGGGATTTACAGTCATTTTGTGGTTCAGCTTAATACCATCAGGTATCCAGTAAAACAGAGAACTGGGGCACTGATTTAAGTAATTAGAGAAAATTCACCAGCATATTTAGTACCTGGAATTTTCAATAATAAAAGAGTTTTATTTAAAAGCTATCAAAAAAGATTCAAAATGAAGTAAGCACTGCTAAGAAAGTCACTCAAAATAGAGTTAAAAGGACACTGAGGAAGTGGGACCAATGCAGGTCTCCCCCTGTTCAATCCTCAGAACAACAGGAACTTTGGACTCTTGTCAATTGCATTCCAAACTCCCTCCTTCTACTTTGGACCGAAATGGAGATAATGTAACTATGTATTACCTAAATAGCCAATTGTGTATTAGATGGTCAGTTTAAACTATCTTTCAAAACAAGTTTTTGTGGCTTTTGTCTTCACAAGCCTGCACGCCCTGCTGACAAGTCAGAGCACTTTCCATTTGGGTTGACCCTGTTTCCCGGGTTGCAATCCCTAAGACTCCAAACAAATGCTCTGGTTGTTTCGCAGCCTCTTCTTCTTGACCAGCATTACTTGGCATAGTTGGTAGGATCCAGAGTGCCTGGACTCTGTCTCTGGTACCAAGAGTCCCCTGCAATCTGACGTATCCTTGGTGGCCTCGAGTCACAATGATAAATCCTCTTGGTCCTGAACCTCCACCTCGGTCAAGGTTCAGGCCTTTATTTGGGTGTCCTCTGTTGCTGGCTTCCGTCCTCACTCATTTTTGAGGGGGAGGATTCTATCTTCACTCATTTTGAACGGAATATTTGGGTTTCAGGCTCTTGGTAAGTACTCAATTATTGGAAATAATCCTTCAAAGGAGCTTCTACTAATCAGCCCCTTACTGCAACACCTGCAGTATTTTTGTTAAGGAATACGGCCCTTCTTGCTGTGAATTTTCCCCATTGGATCAAATTACCCAAGATGATTTAAAACTTCATCGGCCAAAACAGGCACTTTTCATATCCTAAAATTAGTTCACTTTGTATGCACAACTGGAAAAGGGTTATAAAGACAATCAAATGGGATGCCTATTTCAGTTGGTACCTGGAAGCTTTTAAACATATTCAGGATTCTAAAAATCTCTTCTTTACAAAATACCATTTCTAAATTAACTGAAGCAAACAAACAATTTTAAAAAGACCCATCCTCTTTTGGGTCTCAGGCACCATCTTCTTCCCTTTCTCCTCTTCCTTTGTCTCTGGTCACGCAACTGCCATCCTGCACCAAGGTCCTGCCTCTGGAACCATCTTCCTCTTTCCCTCTGCACCATCGTCACTTCCTCTGTACCCTCCTCCATTTCTTCATTCCAGTCTTCTTGCCAGAAATCTGGGGAGAGTTCTAAAAGGATCTTCACAGCACACAAATAAAAATGCTTAGTAAAGACTTTGGTCATCTTAGCAGTTAACCTTAAGTTAGTCCATCTGCCGGAACACAATTTGGATCCAGCTATTCTTTTCAGTTTTGTACCTGAATCATGGCATGAATTTTAAAATGACACTATCAGGTTTCTGTCTATATCTATCAATATGTCTACATACGTATGTTACAGTGATATGATATTTTCTTTCTCTGTTGGCATTGCCAAAGTTAACTTCTAAAAGAGTTCTATTTAATTGGCTTAAAGACAATGAAGCGCTTACCTAAATTAAGTATTCCAAAAATTCCCAGAAATAGAAAAACACTAACCAAAATGTTTTTCAAGGTCACATGATCTGAGATAATCTTTGATAAATAAATGCTAGTTTAACAGAGAACACACCGATGGTTACCAGAGAGGAGGTGGGTGGGGAGATGGGTTAAATAGGTGATAGGGATTAAGGACTGTACTTGCGACATTGTAGGAAAGTGTTGAATCAGTATATTATACACCTGAAACTAATATTACACTGTAGGTTAACTAACAGGAATTTGAATAAAAACCTCAGTAAGGTGGTGCAATCAGTTAAGCACTGGGCTCTTGGTTTCGGCTCAGGTCATGATCTCGGGGTCTGGGATGGAGCCCCACAGGGGGCTCTGTGCTCAGCGTGGAGTCTGCTTGAGGATCCTCTCTCTCCCTCTCCCTCTGCCCCTCCCCCTATTGTCTCTCTCTCACTCTCTCTCTCAGATAAATAAATAAATCTTTAAAGAAGAAAAAATAAAAACTTTAGTAAAAAGGGGAACCTGGGTGTCTCTGTCAGTTGAGTGTCCAACCCTTGATTTTGGCTCAGGTCATAATCTCAGGGTCACGAGATCAAGCCCCAGAGGGTGGAGCCTGCTTAAGATTCTCTCTCCCTCTCCCTCTGGCCCTCCCCCTGCTCGCACATGTGCCTGCCCTGTTTCTCCCACTCAAAAAAAAAAAAAAAATTAGTAAAAAATTTCTTTAAATGCTAGTTTAAGTTTGCTAGTTTAATAAAAACAGGAATGTTTTTGGCTATCAGCATTAGACACAATGGAGATACACAACTTTTTCTACCTGAGTTTACTTAGTCATAAAATCTCAGGTTATCTCTTTCAAAACCTGTCAATAAAAGAAATAATTTAACATGATGATTAGCTGTTTAATTTTCTAATCCAAGTATAATTGCTAAAAAAAAGTAATTTAAATAAATTTAAATGAGATAAAACTTTATGCTAAGTTAAACTAGATAACAGATGTTCACTGCCCATCTAGATCATTTCCAAATAATATAACATACTGAGATATTGATTGTTAAACCTTGTTTATTTAGTTTTGGCTTTAAAATTTTTTTACAGAGAGACAAAAAATATATAACATTTAGGTCTATTTAATAAACAAATTTATGCCAAAAAATTAAAATTACTATGAGGGGGGAATATACTTCTAGAAATTATGAAATGATGAAACATATTTATAAATTTGCCAATACACAATTGTTTATTCCTTAGGTTTTAGTAGGAATTAAGAATTATAAGGGTTGGGGGGCGCCTGGGTGGCACAGCGGTTGGGCGTCTGCCTTCGGCTCAGGGCGTGATCCCGGCGTTGTGGGATCGAGCCCCACATCAGGCTCCTCTGTTATGAGCCTGCTTCTTCCTCTCCCACTCCCCCTGCTTGTGTTCCCTCTCTCGCTGGCTGTCTCTATCTCTGTCAAATAAATAAATAAAATCTTTAAAAAAAAAAAAAAAGAATTGTAAGGGTTGAAAATTCTAATTAGTATTTGTGAAAATAAAACTACTAATATTCAACAAGGATGAGAGAAAACGACTGTATATGAAAAGCAGGCAAGGAAAGTAGGGTGTGTGTTTTTGGTAAAAGAAGGTATGGGAAATGGAAATGCATTTTGTTGACAGAAATGAAAGTCATTTTGTCCTAAAGCTGGTTATCTGAGAAAGAGAAAGAACAACAGACAAACTAAAATGGACACAGAAAGTTGTAAAAGGTTAATAGGAAAGAAATCTTGGAAAAGGAATTTTATGTGTAATCAAGTTTTCCAAGATTAAAATGAATTTATTTAAAGTTCAGTTTCAATATCAAAAGTACACTAGTTAAAATTTTTTGTTTTCTCCGTTAAAAGAACAAAATTTTCTCACATTGTTGGCCTGCTCTTCATAACAGATTATACACAAAGTTTCTTTACTTCTAATGTCATCTGCTTCGGAAACAGATTCTGTTTCGTCTTTATCACATCTTTCATTACTTGGGAAAGCTGTGTCTTCTCTAACAGGAACAGCTACGGCTTTTGTAGCTCTGTGTAATCTTCTGTATTTGTCCCTGAAGATTATTTTGGTTAAATGGATAATTAAGTATTGTTTTATAATTTTCTGCGATCCTATTGGGTTAAGTGTCCAAACCTTTTGATATTTTTTACAAACTCCCCAAAATCAACTTCTAAATAAGGTCTTTCTGATCTGGAAAATACCATAGAACCTATTAGGCCTATTTGATATGTTAAATCACATGGGAAGCATTGTCAAATATGAAATAATACTACACTTTCTTCCTGTAACATCTGTATAGGTATACATTGTTCCAAAAATTTTGTGAAATCCCTAGGAATCTGAGTATTTCCTAATATAATGTTATCACAGTCACCATTTTAAAATGTATGTCACAAAAATAAGCAACTCCCATTGCAAACTCCACTATCATACTCATCATACTCAGCGTCTGTCTTCTAGTATATTAACCTTTTATGAAACCCTCTTGCTGTCTCCCGCAAACCCTGCTACTCTGTTACCCTTACCTTCTGATGACAGGGACATCTTCCCTTACCACCTGGACCCTTTGAAATATGGCAGTTGGATTTTGTCCAGCTGCCACCATCTCAAGAACTATGTTTTGTAATGGTTTGTATGTTTGTATGTTTTCTCACTGTTTGTATGTTTTCCTAGTCATAGAGCTATGGCCTCAGCTCTATGGTAAATATTATTGGAGAAAATAATTCCAAACTGAGGAATACCTCAGAACTTCACAATGACTGAGGGAGCCATTTTACAGGACAAATATTACAGGCCATTTGCCATATCT
>NC_048225.1:73896666-74065365 GCF_002007445.2 Ailuropoda melanoleuca
AAAAAAAAAAAAAGAATTGTAAGGGTTGAAAATTCTAATTAGTATTTGTGAAAATAAAACTACTAATATTCAACAAGGATGAGAGAAAACGACTGTATATGAAAAGCAGGCAAGGAAAGTAGGGTGTGTGTTTTTGGTAAAAGAAGGTATGGGAAATGGAAATGCATTTTGTTGACAGAAATGAAAGTTATTTTGTCCTAAAGCTGGTTATCTGAGAAAGAGAAAGAACAACAGACAAACTAAAATGGACACAGAAAGTTGTAAAAGGTTAATAGGAAAGAAATCTTGGAAAAGGAATTTTATGTGTAATCAAGTTTTCCAAGATTAAAATGAATTTATTTAAAGTTCAGTTTCAATATCAAAAGTACACTAGTTAAAATTTTTTGTTTTCTCCGTTAAAAGAACAAAATTTTCTCACATTGTTGGCCTGCTCTTCATAACAGATTATACACAAAGTTTCTTTACTTCTAATGTCATCTGCTTCGGAAACAGATTCTGTTTCGTCTTTATCACATCTTTCATTACTTGGGAAAGCTGTGTCTTCTCTAACAGGAACAGCTACGGCTTTTGTAGCTCTGTGTAATCTTCTGTATTTGTCCCTGAAGATTATTTTGGTTAAATGGATAATTAAGTATTGTTTTATAATTTTCTGCGATCCTATTGGGTTAAGTGTCCAAACCTTTTGATATTTTTTACAAACTCCCCAAAATCAACTTCTAAATAAGGTCTTTCTGATCTGGAAAATACCATAGAACCTATTAGGCCTATTTGATATGTTAAATCACATGGGAAGCATTGTCAAATATGAAATAATACTACACTTTCTTCCTGTAACATCTGTATAGGTATACATTGTTCCAAAAATTTTGTGAAATCCCTAGGAATCTGAGTATTTCCTAATATAATGTTATCACAGTCACCATTTTAAAATGTATGTCACAAAAATAAGCAACTCCCATTGCAAACTCCACTATCATACTCATCATACTCAGCGTCTGTCTTCTAGTATATTAACCTTTTATGAAACCCTCTTGCTGTCTCCCGCAAACCCTGCTACTCTGTTACCCTTACCTTCTGATGACAGGGACATCTTCCCTTACCACCTGGACCCTTTGAAATATGGCAGTTGGATTTTGTCCAGCTGCCACCATCTCAAGAACTATGTTTTGTAATGGTTTGTATGTTTGTATGTTTTCTCACTGTTTGTATGTTTTCCTAGTCATAGAGCTATGGCCTCAGCTCTATGGTAAATATTATTGGAGAAAATAATTCCAAACTGAGGAATACCTCAGAACTTCACAATGACTGAGGGAGCCATTTTACAGGACAAATATTACAGGCCATTTGCCATATCTAGCCAATATTACAACATTTTCATTGCACATACCATCCCCCACACTCTGGCACTGTAGAACAATCAAATGGAATAAAGACCCAATTGACAAAACTTATTGAATCTATCTAAAGCCCTTCCCCTGGTATTATTTAACCTAAGATCCACTCCATTTGGTAAACACTAATTGTCTCCCTTTGAAATCATTACCAGAGCACCTATGAGGATGGACCAAGGAATCTGTGAGCCTGCCCTACTGAAAGGAAATTTCCTAATCTATTGTAAAGATCTTATCAAGGTCCTTGGAAATAATAACAGCCTCACAGAGCAATCTTTTCCCAGCACACTCACAGGAGACAAAGACCTTCAACATCATATCTCCCACCTGGAGATTTGTTTACCGGAAATATCACCTTCACAAGGATGCCCTCCAACCTCACTGGAAAGGGCCATATCAGTTATTGTTAACTAACACCTGTGCTGCTAAATTTAAAGGCATTGACCCGTGGATTATCATTTTTCATTAAAAAAAAAAAAAGACATCTTTATGTGACTGGACATCCCCACCCACTGGAGATCTCAAACTGAAAATCTCTAGACCCACTCAAAATCAACAACTTGGACAAGGAGTACACGGCACCTGTATTAGACAGACAGCTTTCCCAAGTCACGACCAGGCTTGTATAACTTCACAAAAGACTCCTACTAGGTAGAAGAAGAAGGGGAAGAAGAAAGGGGGGTAAACAGAAGGGGGAATGAACCGTGAGAGACTATGGACTCTGGGAAACAAATTGAGGGCTTCAGAGGGGAGGGGGGTGGGGGATTGGGATAGGCTGGTGATGGGTAGTAAGGAGGGCACGTATTGCATGGTGCACTGGGTGTTATACGCAAATAATGAATCATGGAACTTTACATCTAAAACTAGGGATGTACTGTATGGTGACTAACATAATATAATAAAAAAAAGATTAAGTGAGTTAAAGTATGTAAAAAAAAAAGACTCCTACTAATGCTTAATGTTCATGAAATATTTTTGAATAATTCTTTTTGTAGTAGGCATCTTACCACTTCTGTTAATCCGACTTGTACCCAGTGATTTTGACTACTTGAGTTTGTTTTTAAAACATGAAATATTTTCTGATCCTGCTTATTATTACCCACATTAGAGGAACTAAATGGTAGAGAAATGACATAATTCGAATAACCCAAACCATAGCAATCTCTATCTAGTAACCTTTCTGGCTGTTGAGTACATCATTCTCAGCCCACTAGGGAAGATCAGGAGACTCTCGGTCATCTCATTTATAATTTCACTTTTCTCCCTAATTTCACTATAAACCAGATTGTCCCCTCTGACCTCACCTATCAAGTTAAAATTGTTTTGCTTCCCAGAAAAAGAAAACCCCTTTACTTCACTTTAACCACCCAAAACGCTAGGGAAAAACATTTCTAATGGTCCAACGATTTATTAGGAGCTATAAGCCTCCTATATTTGGCTCTTGCAGACATGCCAAGGCACAAATAACAAGTTTTCTCCACTAGGCACTTCTAGCTGCAGGATCCCCCTTGCAAAAGATTCATTCAGCTAACATCTGAAACACACAGCCACCCTCTTTCTGTCTGCTCAAATAGAACAGATCCCTGGTTTTCTCCTACCATGCCCTCCATACCAAAAAATGAGTCCATAAACAACCAGATCTAAGCAAAGACACTTTGCACTCCTACAAGATGCATTTTTATCTGCCATTAAAAGGGAGAATCTTGGGCACTTGACTCCCTACACAGCTAGAGAACAGCAGGACAGTGCCTCCTGGGCTATCTAACTTCCCCTTTTTTTTTTGTCCTTAAATTGATTACTAAAGGAGACCATACAGGAACTAATCATTCAACTAAAAGAAGTCTCTCCCCTAAAAGAACTGAAAGAAGATGCTCATCCAGACGACAAACCCCTCTGAATATAAAGATAATAGCTGTGGGCATTCTCAAGGCCATGGTCTCCCAGGAGAGAGAACCTTAGTGAAGGGGCCAATTTGCAAGGATCTTCAGTTGCTCGTTTGGAAAAGGTACTGCTTGGAATGAGTACATGATCAGAAATCTTTCTTGGCAGAATTGCCAGGTCCACTCCCCGAGCCATTAGAGCCAGGGGAAGTCTTTGGACACTTTACCCCGTGTCGTCCTCAATAATAGCATAGCGTTAGGCTATTTACTTGTGACCCAAGGTGGGGTCTGTGTCATCACGAATACTTCTTGCTGGACATGAGTAAGTACTTCCCATCAGCTAGCATTGGAAACTGCTAAGATTTTTAAGCTTGCCATGTCTCTAATCCCATCCTCTAAAACCTTTGGTTAGATTCCAGATTCTCGGATATTTTTAGTTGGCTCCTGACGAGAATTAGGACCATTTTAAGATCTGGGCTACAAATTATCTTACTTACCATTGTTTTAATTTGTTCTATATTCATTATTATCACACTGTTAATGCTTTTTTCATGGTCAATGTTTCAAATCCTGTCAGAACTCAGATAATGTTTGTTCAAAGACTCAAAACCGTTCATCAGATCTACCCTTTGAGTGAAAAGAAAAAAGAACCTAATCGAATTCTAGATCTTATTTCCTCAAACCTCCATGTTACTCAAATGTAGCTCTAAGACTTTCACCTAGAATGCTTACTGATCATATCAAGCATCAACCACTATAAGACAACGCCCTCCAGGAGACATGATGGGGCCAGAGCAAGTTGCAGGTCACCAACCACTCTGACAATGAAACGGGATTGCATGATCATAAAAATTTGTCACTGATGCTTTCTTACCAGAAAGATGTTGATGAGAAGGGGGAAATGTGAAAGAAGATTCAAAATGAAGTAATCATTGCTAAGAAAAGCACTCAACACAGAGTTGAAAGAACACTGAGGAAGTGGGGTCGATGCATGTCTCCTATTTCAAGTCTCCTGTTTCAATTCTCAGCCCACCATGAACTTTGACTTTTGTCAGCTGCAACTTGTCAGTTGCAAACCCCCCACCACCACCACCACCTGGCACTGTGGACTGAAATAATGTAACACCTGTTAGCTACATAGCCAATGTGTATTAGACGTCAGCATGAACTCCCATCACCAATCAACTCTTTCAAAACAAGTTGCGTAACCTTGTGGGTTTTACCTTTATAGGCCTGCACTCCTGGCTCACTATTCAGAGCACACTTTTGATTGAGGTTGACACTGTGTCTCCTGGATTACAATCCCTAAGAGCCCAAACAAATGCTTTGATTACTTCACAGACTCTTCTTGCTCAACAGAACAAAACCATCATCATCATCATCACCATCATCATCATCACCATCATCTGGGATTCCATATGGCGTTTTGGAAAACTTTGTTAAGGTTATTAGGCTCCATTCTTAATCTAAAACTAAAATCCCGGAAATCAAGGAACTGTAGGCATGGAAGATACGTGAAAACACTTATACACAAAAGTCAGAGAATTATAATCCAAATCTACCTGTTGCCTCCCAAATCCCAACAAATTTACGCCTTCATTTTTCCACCTGACATCTGATTTTCACCCTCTCACACCAAGACTTCTTTCAGTAGTCAGTTATCTGAGGCTCATCAGAAAGGATGAAATGATGTCCTCACTGACATCTCTACCTCTAACACAAGTCCTTCATTACTAGGCTTGTGATCCTTACAAGAAAGGACCAAGATAATCATGGTGTTTATCCCATAAATACGCATTTTTAATATTTAACTACTTAATCTAACAATAGAAAAACAAGCAAGCAAATATATCCAATAGTTTGAGGAACCATTCTAATTCCTACTGCATTTATAAAACATGAAAATATATTCCACATTTAATATGATGCACCCTTATGTTCTCACCTCCCTCTTTAGCTTTTCTCTCTTTAGTTCTAGCCGTTTTTGCAGTTCTTTCTGTCGAGGGGAAAGACAATATGTTGAGGTCACTGGAGATATATTTGCAGAGTGTGTCCTGTGGTTATATTTCCCATTCCCCCTACTTCGATCCGAGCAGGCAGCAGAGCTTGGACGAGTCTTGGGGTTGGGTGGTGGCTGAGGGATATAAGCCAGTGGCTCTTCTGTTAGTGAGTGAACAATAGCATGAATCTTTGCTATAGGCTCTTCTTTCTTGACCCCATTGACATTTGAGTTTGAAGATCTGGGTGACAACTGGTGAGGTTCATTTTCTGTACTATTAGCATTAATGGGGGGCAAAAACCCCTGACTCTCAATGTCTTGTAAATTCATAAGTTCAAACTTTCCATCTCTCTCAACTAATATTTTCCTATCCTTGTTTTCTTCACAGTTTCCATCAGTTAGTGACAGGAGCACATTTTCTTGTCCAAATTCACTGGAAATACATAACTGTGACAGTTTCCCTGACATACTACTTTCATTTTCAAAATAATTTTGGTGAGTATCAGTGTCTTCCAGTGGAGGAACTTCCAGATCAACTAATTTGTCTTTGAACTTAAGTTTTCGCTCCCTTTTATCATTCACAGGTTCTTGACTCTGTAGAATCTTGTTGGCTTGTATAATTTTCTCCATAATATATCTCCTTACTTCCTCATCCTCTTCCTCTTCCAGGTCTCTCTGGCTTTCCACTTTGGATTCCTGGAAAGAGTTTTCACTATCTGAATCTGATATGGGATCCAAAGGTTGAATACTCGGTACAGAAATGAAGTCATTTCTTCTTGGTGAAAGCTCACCCTTCAAGGATTTATCAGGATCAGAGTGCTGTTTGGTGTGTTCCATTTCTGTTTCATTGTCTTTTAATTCTTGGTTAATATTCTCTTCATTCCCACAAGCCATCTAAAAAATATATGAAGTTCTCTTTTTCAGTAAAAATTGAGACTCTTTATCCATTTAGATGTAGATAGTACAAAATGAATTTCATATTCATGCAATATATTCTATGAAGGGGAAAATGTACATGTTTCTTATTTTATACTTTGCTTTTAATATTCTAATTCATATTGACGAGCACCCCACGGGAAATACATGTGACAGCAGCACTTTGGGAAAAATTTAACCCTAAATCCGAATTTGATGTTGCTAAGTGCTATATTAATATTTTTTTAAATTTTCATGCTAATGAATGAAAGGGTAACTACAACTAAGACATTATTATTTCAACATTCTTCCTCTATGAAATTTTTCTCTCTTTAAATTTTCAGAAGAGCATTTTTTAAAAGTTTTCTTCTTATAATATTTGTATTCTTCAAAGAAGTATTTTTCTCTCCAGGATCATTACAACATCGGTCTTTGGTCAAGTTCTAATCATTCTGAGGTTCTTATAATCTTTTCAGATTATTATTGCTGCTATTTTCTGCAGGATCTATATCCAAATTCCACGTTAATTTTTATCTCTGGTTGACATTGCCCTTCCTCAACTATCCTCAGAGGCCCCAATAATTTATGCTAAACACCATCATATAATTTGGTTTTACATTTAAAAAGGGTAATTCCTTTCTCTCTCTCTCTCTCTCAAATAAATAAAATCTTTTTTTTAAAAAAAAGTGTAAATGCACATGAACCGTAGAGCAATATTTTCGTGTCACAAAACCCTGCACTACATCTGCTGTTTCTAATTAAAGGCTTCCTACCTAACATCTCTCCCACATACACACACACTCACGGACCAAACAAACACTTCACCCCTGCCATTTTTTTTTCTTTTTATCAGACACCTCTCTTCCTCCTAAAACAATTCAATGGGAGCTACTACTTGCTGCTCTCTTCAACCCCTTAAAATTCTCTTCCTCTTTTACTTGCTCAAAGGTCATCTTTTCTGATAGCCACCTTTTCCTAACCTGCACAGCATTGCTAGATGTCTAATAAGCAAATAAACCTGGCCCATTAAAATGTCTGACAAATAACTAAGATTAAACTAAGATCTCTGCATTGCAATTGGTTTTATTTTAGGCCATATTTGATTCTGTGGTTCATTCTGACAGTATCCTGTTTCCTAATTATTCTTTGACTTTCACTTCTTTTTAAAACCCACTGCAAAAGAAGCCAAAAAATTAAAAAACCCTCTGCAATAAAACTACCACTTTTTACAATGAAATTTTCCCCCAGCCCTCAACCCTGTCTCTATCTCTGGCATCCGATTCCCCTGCCAGCCTCAAAGGAAGACGTGCTTATGATCATCCACTGGGGGACGCCTGGGGGGTGCAGTCATTAAGCATCTGCCTTTGGCTCAGGGCATGACCCCGGCGTTCTGGGATTGAACCCCACATCAGGCTCCTCTGCTGGGAGCCTGCTTCTTCCTCTCCCACTCCTCCTGCATGTGTTCCCTCTCTCGCTGGCTGTCTCTCTGTGTCAAATAAATAAAATAAATCTTAAAAAAAAAAAATCATCCACTGGAATGAGTAAGACTGATGAGAGCACTCTGTTTTGAGCAGGTGATTATAATATTTTCTAAATAAATTAAAAAATGAGACAATGAATCGTGATGATCACTTCTCTAATTCTAGCACTCTGTGCTCTGGATCTCACTGCCCTCCACCAGTAATGAGACTTTGGTTCAACCCTACCACTCTGGGTATCTCTGCCTGTACTCACTCTGATTATTTTTCTGTTAAAGATGCATGAAACTCCCATTTAACAGCCATCTTCGAAAAATCTTAACTTTTTACTCTGTTGCCTTTTTCAAATGTAATCTCATTTGTCCTCTGCATTGCATCAGAAAGCAAAATGGGATTAAGAGAAATTTGTGATGTAAGACTTGCTGCCTTCTTTCTTTTATATTCTTTTCCTTAACCTTCTTCAGTCTGACTTCTGGTGTAATTACTAAGCTCTCTGTCCTTCTAAAGTCACCTACTCTACTCTTACACGAGGCTTACATCGTTTCTTCACTACTTTCCTATTTATTGACTCTAATTTCATACATATATACATAAGCATATACACACACATGAATATATGTACACACATATATATGTACACAAAAATTATATATAGATACACACATCACATATATATATAAATAAATATAAAGAGAGAAAAACTGTCTATGATCCAGGAATTGGTTCATTTTCCTGAATGCCCACTCGACATGTCTGATAAATAGTATTTGATCATATTTAATGGATCCACTTCTTCCTAATCTGCACAGCATTGCTAGATGTCTGATAAGCAAACCTAGCAATACACTCTTTCCTACAGGTATTCCTATGGCTCAGTTCTGACTCTACATTCTTCTCTATATTCATTCCCCTGAAGAGTTAATTCAGTCTTAAGGTTTCAAATATTAGCTGAGAGACCAGGTCTTTTGAGAATTTGCTTTATTTTCATTTATATTAAAATATATTTCATTATTTTATTTTCATTTATATTCATCATATATTCATTTCATTATATTGAAAGTATAACCCTCTTTTCATTTATATTAGAAGTATAACCCAATTTTACCCAAGTTTATATAAAGTAGAAATTAACTATACTTGTTATTTTTGGTGCAATAAATCATACTTATTTCTATTATATAAATTATAATTTTTAATTATAACTTAAATTTTATTAAGTGCTAACTTAATCCCTGTTTTCTCACTAATTTTAGCCCTCGCCTTAGGACACAACATATAAACTCTTTATGCCTCAATTTTCTCATCTCTAAGGTGGAAATAATGATACCTGTTCTATTTTTATCAGAGGAAATTTGTGAACTTTAGATGACATAATATACGCAAAATTTTCTTCAGAATTACAAAGCACTTCGTTAATGAAATTACTATGAATGCGGTTGGAAATTTATATATACCTCTATTATGCCGGTATCACTTTTTTCTTTTTCATTAATTAACCATTCCAGGTCCTTTTCGAAGTCATCTTCATATTCTCCACTTTCTTTTGAGTCCATATCTTTATTTTCATCCATTTTCCGTTTGTTAAAGAATAATGCTAGAAGATTTTAAAAGATAAGGTATATGTTATGTCAACTTTAGGGGGAGTAAGGAGTATGGAGATTAATATGATAAGCTAATCAACACACAGAAACACAAAGCATGGAATGTTCAGAATAAACATGTATCTGTATACCCTAAAAGAGAGACCTACAATGGCCAGACATTTTCTAGATGAACTGCTCCTTAACACCATCTCCACCCCCCAAATTCCTGAAACCCTTATTTACAAGGAGACTTAAAAAGGTGGATAAGAAGACTAAGGCTTAGAGCAGGATTTTCCACACCCCCTGCCAATCACTGAAACGCCTTGTCTGGGTCAGAGCAGATGACTCAGCTTTTAAGTCACACTCATTCACATTTTTTTTATGCTCAAATAAAAACAAATATAGGTTTCCTCTGCTCTCTTTAAGTAGAGCATTCCTATGAAACCTTTTAAAAGCTAAAATGGCGTAAAGCAAAGAAGCAATTACTGCTTCATAAAAGCAAAAATCCTCTTCAGATTTCTTTCAGTGAGCAAAAACAGGTACTGATGTGAGTCTTTCGTAAAAGATAAGTAAACTTTCAAATAGTGGGGGAAACCTGAATATCAATTCCCATCCTCAGTTTTTTAATCCTTCTAGTAGTTTATATGGCATAATTATAATTTGTGATCTGAGAGATTTTCAACTAAGTAAAGTTGATTCTCAACTATTGTAAATGCTAATTTCTGCAAAAGTCAAACTCTAAATGAGATATATTTTTCACCAAAAAAAACAAAATGCGATAACTAATACTATTTGGAAACAGTGACAAATAAATAGGGATGTCAGATGAAAGTTACTGTTTATGAAAATGGTGTATAAATTCAGTCACTTTTAAGAAAACAATTCTAAAGTGATCTAAAAATTGAGGTCAGTTCCTAGCCCTGAGAACTGTTCTGTGTATAATTTTTCAAACAAAAGAAGAAAATAAATCTTTACCCATAATGTGTTTGTACATGTGGGTGAGCATGCCGTATATATATGTGTGTGAATATATATTTCAATTTTGACAAACATTTGTTAAACACCTACAATATTCCTATATACGTTCCCATAAAGATTATAAAATAGACCTATGCCCTTGAGGTGTTTCCCGTATGGTACAGAATAAAAAAAACCCATAAATTTAAAATGTAAATAAAAACAAATTTAAAAATGTATATAAATGGAATAAAGATATATATAAAGAACAATGGGAGGAAGAATAAAAAAGCAATTAACTCAGTCTAAAGTTGGAAATACCAAGGAAAGCTGAGATGGGCTTTGAATACTGAGTGCAAGAGTTTATCAGTTATTTCAGACAAAGAGAACAAGATGAGAAAGAGCAAACAAACACAGAAGTGCAGGGAATTGTCCAGAGAGGCCTGAATGTAATGTGTTCCTGAAGAAGAATCTGGGAGGAGTGATACCAGGGGTCAAACTTATGTCAATTCATCTGTTCCAAAAAAAAAAAAAAAAAAAGGTTGAGGGAAAATTGTTTATGTGGATCCAACTGTCATAAAGCAGCCAAAGGTAGAAATATATAGCAATAATCTGCACATTGTCCACTATTAAACAACAACAAAAAGAGTGATGCTCTCTAAATGTACATAGAATTTTAGGCTCAGTCTCAAAATAACTAGAGAAATCTCATCTTCAGGGTCTCAAACACCTGGGACCTTGTTTGTATACCTGTGTCTACACCTAGGAGCCTTCTCTTGCTCCTACACCAAGAGTAAGTTGCCTAAAACCCTTTTCTGGAGGCAGAAAGTACAGATGTCAAGAACACATTTTTTTTAGAGTATAAATGAAAGATATTTTATCTGAATTAATAAATTATCCACAAACTTTGTTTTGGCCATTGGCTTCACTGTGCTATCTGAAAACCTGACTAGACTACCTAACCTGCTGTCAATTTTACTGAAGGGAGATATACATTATTTTCCTTCCTCCGCTCACCATCCAGTAATAATGAAAGCATGTGGGAGAACACATTCCACTAGCTGCACAAGCACTAGCTTTGTGTATGAATACACAATACCGTGTATGAAAAACATTGTAATAGGCTTTAGTGAACAGAAAGTTCAAATGAGTGAAAAGAATGATGAGGGCACCCAAAATGTAAATAAACTCCACGCTAAGACTAGGGGTGAGACACACAGAAAGTGGGAAGCACTGTATCCAGTTTCCTGTGCTATAGTTTGAAGGACAAAAGACAAGCTGGAACACATTCAGAGGCTAGCAAACCAGGAGAAAGAGGGATAAAAAAGAAAGAAGGGAAGATCGGAGGCTATGAGAGTAAAATGCCTTAGAATAAGACTCTGAGGAATACCTGAAAATCCTGGGAATATTATCCTAAAGAAGGGAAAAAGCAAGAGTCATGACAACTGCTTTACATTATTTTTAAAAAATATTTATTTATTTGAGAGAGAGAGAAGTAGGGAGAGCACAGAGGGAGAGGGGAGAAGAAGACTCCCCACTAAGCAGGGAGCCCAATGCAGGTCTCGATCCCAGGACCCTGAGATCAGGACCCAAGCAGAAGGCAGATGCTTAATGGACTGAGCCACCCAGGCACCCTTGCTTTCCATTACTGAAATGGCTGTTAGGTAAAGGAGGACTGGACTTACATACCTTCAAATAGTAAAACTAGTGTTAAGGGCTAGAAACTCAGGGACAAATTGTGGCAGTTTATAACAGAATTTACAGGGGCGCCTGGGTGGCTCGATTGGTTTAGCGTCTGCCTTCGGCTCAGGTCATGGACTCAAGGTCCTACGACCCAGCCCCACTGCAGGCTCCCTGCTCAACAGGGAGTCTGCTTCTCCCTCTCCCTCTGCCCCTCCACCACACTCGTGCTTCCACGCTCTCTCTCAAACAAATAAATGAAACCTTTTTCAAAAATAATAAAATGGGGCGCCTGGGTGGCTCATCCGGTTGAGCATCTGCCTCCAGCTCAGGTCATGATCCTGGAGTCCGGGGATCGAGCCCCACATCAGCCTCCCTGTTCAGTGGGGAGTCTGCCTCTCCCTCTGCCCCCACCCCACTCATGCTCTCTCAAATAAATAAATAAAATATTTTTAAAAATAATAATAAAATGAAAAAATAAAAATAAAACAGAATTTACATTTTTTTAAATTTATTTATTTGACAGAGAGAGAGAGAGACAGCCAGCAAGAGAGGGAGAGGAAGAAGCAGGCTCCTAGCGGAGGAGCCTGATGGGGGGCTCGATCCCAGAATGCTGGGATCACGCCCTGAGCCGAAGGCAGACGCTTAATGACTGCGCCACCCAGGCACCAAGAATTTACATTTTAAACTTGTCCTGAAATGAAGTGAGCTGCCTTTTAAGTGTTGCCTTTCTTGTCAATGCAAAGAGCCTTAGAGCAAAACTGTTGAGCTAGGTGACCCTTACGATTTATTTTAAACTTTTTATAAGCGGCAAATTAGCAAATAACTGTCAACTGATGAAAAGCAAGAGAATTTAAAAGGAAATGCATAGTATCATGATAAGCTTAATCTGAAACAAATGATCAGCGCCTGAATAATTAAATCCAAGACTTAAACTATTACTGTCTGGTTCACTTAAATGTCATCTCTTCTCAGAATAGTGCTTGGTATTGGTACCCTTCCCCTCTCAAGACAAAGTTAGTTTTATGGACACGAATGTTAAGCATTCAACCTAATTATTCAACTGAATAATTACAACTATTTCCAAAGTATTAGTTGAACTATAATTCCTGCTAGATATTTATTTCTTTTATACTAAGAATACAAAATGGACTTTCTTAAAGAACTCAAAGTAAGGTTTCAATCATTTGTAAAGCAAAGGCTGAGAGCAATGATACTTTGAGGTAACCTAGAGAAACCAAATCAATACTACAGGGTGAATTTATTTACCACCGCTGAGCTGCAAGACAGCCTAAATCACATCAACTGTTATATCTAACTATCTACTAATTAAAAGTTAAGGGCACCATGGATAATGTAGAACAAAGTAAAACTCATTGTGATCCAAAATACTGATATAAATAATACTGTTTTTCACAGTCACAAGTGCCATTGGAAAATCAGCTTTCTTTTCAGACCAGGGATCTTGGAATTTATCATTTTAAGATGTTAAGGTTACATAACTAATTGTTAGAATAAGATTTCTATGGAACTCTTCAATGCTCTCCTTTAACTTTATAATACACATTGTTCTGAATTTGTAAATAGTTACCTGAGAACTTTTGTTAGCTACGCTTTATTATTTACAAAGAATCTCACCCATGTGAAAACTCAAATCTAACGCTAAAAGAATCAGCATAATAGATAAAAATAAAATGATTACAAATCAAACATATTAGGTGTTATTAAATCATACGATTATGGCATAATTAAAAAGAGGAAAAGCCACAGCTGAAGGCATTTACTCTGAGAAATAAATGAAGATGCATGAAATTTGTACTGCCGCCTTCTCCTGTACCTTCAAAAACCTCATGGCTGGTTTCCAAGAAAACAAAGAACATAAATCATAAACTCTTGTTACCAAGTCCCTTAAGCCTTTTTCAAATGCGTCACAGGATATCCAATCCCCTTCAGTTCTTTTAATCATCATCCCCTGGGTACTGGCCATATGGTACACAGTCATCATGCTGGAACAAAAGTATATCTTACACAAACTGAATCACCGAACAGTTACTCCTTGTGAGTTTCACACATTTAAATTTCAATGTTTATCATCAGTAAAAATCTGTGTAAGTGGCTTAGATCAGAATCGCCCTCGTAATAGGTTAACTGTAGTAAGAGACAGAAATTAATTCCTTCCTCCTGGGTGTCTGCTAAATCCCATGCGGGGATGTGACTGCAGATCTTTTAGTGTGAGTCTAAGCCAAGTCTGTACGTATACACTTTTGACAACTTTTGACAACTTTCTATCAGGATTCAGACATTCGAAAATAATTTAATTCATTGACTCTAGTCTTATCTCGTAGCCTTTTAAACATAGGCTTGTTTAAAATCTAAGAGAACTGAAAAAACGTCAAAGAGAACCTGCTTTAATACAAAATAAGCATTTAAGCAAAAGCTAACCCCTAATCACATCATGAGACCATCTGGCCCATTCTTCTTGCTGCATTTTTCCAAACCGAAAACCCATGAGTAAAAAGTGTTTAAATTCATACTCCATCACAAGGTCTGACAATAAATAAAATGTTACACCTATTAGGTGATAACTTTAATTTGTATCCAGGTTCCCCATGTACCATCCACTAAATGAATACCTGAGCCTCTTCACGGAAGCTCCCATTTCAGGAGTGACTTTTTTCTCCCGGGGATGAGAACTTTGAGAGGGGAAAGAAAATGATAAAAATGAAAGACTAGGGTACACTCAGAGGGGTTTCCCTTGTACAAAGCCAAGCAAGGTGCTGCCAGACTTCCCCGCAGGTGCCGTGCAACCCGTACTTGGCAGGCTCAGACGCGAACAGGAAGACTCTCCCCTCTTCTAACCACCTTTCCTCCCGGCTGTCCCAGACGTTTTACCCCCGTACCCTCTCTCCCACCATAAATATCTCCACACCATCCTTCCCTCTCTCCCTCTGTATCCCCTCCTGCCTGTGTAAGATGCAGCGGCTGGGGTCACAGAGATGGCCGAGGGAGTTCTCCTCTCTTCCTCTTTCTAAGCTCTGACAGCGAGGTGAGGGAGACCCCAGCACCTGTTCCCACCGCGGCGAGGACCCGGCTGCCATAGCAACGGCGCGTCTCCGCGTCCTCCATCCGGGCCTCTCTTACTACGAGGGCGCGGTGGCCGAGCGCAGGCGCAGTCGGCATCCTGAGAACACCTGCCCCTCCAGGCGCTCTTCTCGGCGCCAGCAGAGGACCTGTCAGGCTGCGGTTTCCAAGGAGACAACCAAGAAAGCAGTGCATCACCACGCACAAGTTTCAAGGGCGTGAGTCCGAATTGGTGAAGGATCACTTTCTTGTTTTAAATTTTCCCACGTGTAGCAGTCTCTCGCCAAGTACGGAATTTTTTAGAACAATTCCTGGATATATCTATATCTATATAGATATCTATCTATATCTATATCTATGTTTTATGCCTTTCTATGTTATTTTCTTCGCCGTTAGCATCAGAGTCATTTCAATTTTCACTACTATGTAAGCAAATTGCTGATTAGTTACCAGATTTTTTACTCGAAGCTTCCCCCCACCACCGTGAATGAAAAAAACAATCCCGTAAGAGTGGTCAAAGGATGTTTGCTCCAGCTTTCAAGCATGTCAAAATGGTCAACTAGGATTTTCTCAAATTATCCTTAAAGATCGCCTTTATTATAAAGGGGAAGCAAGATGAATTGTATTTTTTTTTTAAAGATTTTATTTATTTATTGGAAAGAGAGGGAGAGGGAGCACAACCAGGGGGTGGGGCGGCGGGAGAAACAGACAGGCCAGGCTAGATCCCAGGCCCCTGGGATCATGACCTGAGCAGAAGGCAGGCTCTTAACGGACTGAGCCACCCAGGTGTCCCTCAAGATGAATTTTAGATTGCATTAACAAATGATAAGATTTTAGAAACTGTCTATTCCCTGACAGAAATAGACAAAAAGCAAGGAGGAAATATGAAAATATGTCCTCAGTACTCCAGAATTTTCAGATTATTTTTTGTTTGTTTTTAGAATTTTTATCACTTGGTACATTGGAGAGCATCTCTTCTTCAAAGAGGGGTCATACAAAATTGAGTTTTAAAGTATTCTCTAAACTGCATAGTAAACTAAATTAAAAAATAAAAAGATTTAAGGTTAAAATGGATTACAATATTGAGTGCACTTCCTAGCTGAAATGTATAACTTATAGTTCTAATGATTTAATGTTTCTTCTGCTACAAGACTTAGATCTTAGGCCAAACACCTGAAAAAGATAAAATACAAAATTATTGAGTGTTTAAGGTTGAAGAAATTTTAGTTAAATTCCTTTAATAACTATGGAATTACTACCAAAGCTACTGTAACATCGAGGTTTCAGAACGCCTACTAATTTTTTTTCCACTGATCCTCCCAAATATTTGTAAATGTTTTTACAAATTTAATGGTCTATAGCACCATTGTTCATAGTAGCCAAAAAGTGGAAACAATCCAAATGTCCATCAAATGATGAAAGCATAAATAAAATATGGTATATCCATACAATGGAATATTTTCAGCAATAAAAATGAATGAAGTACTGATAAATACTACAACAGGGATGAACCTTGCAAACCTAAACATTATGTTAAATGAAAGAAGCTAGAAGGAAAAGACCACATATTATACGATTCCATTTATATGAAAGGTCCAGGAGAAGCAAATTTATAAAGACAGAAAGTATATTAGTGGTTGCCTAGTGATGGGATTGGCCTGCCATTGGGGAGAAAATGGGTGAGTGACTGCTTAAGGTTGAATTGTATGAATAGCATACGAATAATGAATAATATGTTAACAATAAAGGTGCCCCCCCAAATATTATTGGAATAGTGGGCAAACCATAACTAGAGAGATGAAAATATTTTTAAATGAGTTTTCAAGATTGATTAGTATATAGATTCTGTCTCCTGTGCTTAAATAGCTGATAGATTTTAATTTCTAAATCTAGTTGTCCCTTTTATAGAATAGAGATAGTAACATTTGCCTTTAGGATTATATAGATTAAATGAGGTAATCTGTGTGTTTAACACAATGCCTGATGTATACAAAGTGGTCAATAAACTGTGCCTATTATCCTTACATATTACTTATTATCATTGCAACATTAATCCAAAATGATGCAAGTAGGTTCTAAAATATCCTTAAATGTCCACAACACAAATAAGAGAGATTTTAAATTATGTGTGGAATTCTATTCTAAAAGTCTCCCTACATTGTCAATTTTTTATTTTACAAAAGATCCAGATGTTAATATATCAATTTCAAAGAAATGTATGTTAAACATGACAGTTATAGGGGCGCCTGGGTGGCACAGTGGTTAAGCGTCTGCCTTCGGCTCAGGGCGTGATCCCGGCGTTGTGGGATCGAGCCCCCACATCAGGCTCTTCTGCTATGAGCCTGCCTCTTCCTCTCCCACTCCCCCTGCTTGTGTACCCTCTCTCGCTGGCTGTCTCTATCTCTGTTAAATAAATAAAATCTTTAAAAAAAAAAAAAAATGACAGTTATAGAACTCTTGTGTTATGTACCTGAATGAGATTTAAAAGTGGGATGGAGGGGTGCCTTGGTGGCTCAGGCGGTTGAGCATCCGACTCTTGGTTTCAGCTCAGTTTGTGATCTCAGGGCTGTGAGAAAGAGCCCCCCATCCGGCTCTGTGCTCAGCGCAGAGTCTGCTAGAGATTCTCTCTCTCTCTCTCTCCCTCTGCCCTTCCTGCACTCTCTCTCTCTAAATACATAAAATCTTTAATTTAAAAAAAAGTGGGATGGATGGGGGCACTGGCTCAGTTGGAAGGGCATATGACTCTTGTGAGTTCAAGCCCCACATTGGATGAAGATTTTACTAAAAAAGTAAATAAACTTTAAAAAAAAATGGGATGCTTGGGTGGCTCAGTAGGTTAAGCATCCGACTCTTGATCTCAGTTCAGGTCTTGCACTCAGGTCCTGATCTCAGGGTTGTGGGTTCAAGCCCCACGTTGGGCTCCATGCTAGGCGTGGAGCCTACTTTAAAAAAAAATTAAAATAGATAGATAAATAAATAAATACATAAATAAATAAAAGTGGGATGGACAGCTGTAAAACTTCAGAAACACATCACACTTAAATGGAAGTCAGAATTCCAGTTACCGCAACCAGTTAGGATCCAGTTGCACACAAAACAAGTATAAAAAGCTTGAAAATAGTAATAAAAAGTTATTACAAAGTTTGTGGGCTAAGCCTGAGCCGTTTGTAGAAGAGTCGTCACAGTCCCTTCCTTTATTCTAATAAACTTGGGGCTCTGAGTTCCCAGCCTAGAAATTAGAATGTGATCATTTGAACGGAAGGGAAAGAGAAGAGGTGAGCTGTTGAAAGCAGGTACACTGGCACTGGAAACAACTAGAAAGAGGTGGCTGACTGACATGCAGGGAGAAAAATAAAAAGAATTGAAAGCAGAGACTACCTAGAATAAAACCAAAATCTTTGATCATCTTTTTTAAGGCAGAGCAAAGATAAACAATAAACAGCAGCATTGTACAATAATAATTCACAATCTCTGGTGATAAACCTGAGCTACTAAAAAAAAGATTTATTCACTGTCATCTATTTAAGAAAGCAGAGAACTATTAGGTTTTCAATACCTTATTTCAATTTTTCCTGTTGAGTTCCTTATTTATGGGTCTGCCTGAGAGGTGAATAATTCCCAATCTATGCATGAAGGAGCTCACAGATTTAAAGAGGAGATAAACTTAAAGGGAACACAGTGTGACACACAGGTGCAGCTGTAGCTCAAAAATGGAGCTTAATTAGGAAGAGGGTACAATTAAAAGTCCTTTGCGAAGTGTTGACATTAGAGCTGACTTTTGATGAAAAGAATTGCACAAGGGTGGGGCATTATACAGAGATGTTAGCATTTTCAAGGGCGTGGAGGCACTAACTAGTTTATTCTGGGATCTTTATGTAATTCAGAATTGCTGGTTTGACTCAACATGGGGCGTGGCATAAGATGAAATCTGTCCTTCATTGCCTATGACAGTCTCTGAGATATTTTAAGCATATTGTGAAAACAACTGCAGTTTCCACTAGAGGACATTGTGAAACAATGTTTCCATTAAAATGGATAGCATCCTTGGGAAACTTAAGTGTATCCTTTATTTCTTCTAAACTGTGAGTTCCTTAAAGAAGAGACTGAATTTTAGATATCTTTGTATACTTAGCAGAACTGGCATTTAAATGTCTGGTAAATATTTATTGAGTTGACATAACTGAATAAATGAACTAATTTTATTGTGAATAACCTTAATCATGTACTTTATATAATTAAATTTATAATTTCCTCCTAATACTTTATCTGATCAGAAGCTATTGAAGGAATTAGTGTTTTGATGATCAGGGAGGAGAGAATAATACATTTCTAAAGTGGGGCGTTTTATTTTTTATTTTTTTAAAGATTTTATTTATTTATTTGAGAGAGAAAGAGAGCACAAGCAGGGGGAGGGGCAGAGGGAAAGGGAGAGAGAATCCTCCAGAGACACCCTGCTGAGTGAAGAGCCCAACAACAAAGTGCTGGGCTGGCCCCCAGGGTCCTGAGATCACGACCTGAGCTGAAGGCAGAGGTTTAACCAACTGAGTCACCCAGGCATCCCTAAAATGGGGCATTTTAGAAAGTGCAGAACTGGGGCGCCTGGGTGGCGCAGTCATTAAGCATCTGCCTTCGGCTCAGGGCGTGATCTCGGTGTTCTGGGATAGAGCCCCACATCAGGCTCCTCCGCTGAGAGCCTGCTTCTTCCTCTCCCACTCCCCCTGCCTGTGTTCCCTCTCTCGCTGGCTGTCTCTCTGTGTCAAATAAATAAATAAAATCTTAAAAAAAAAAAGTGCAGAACTTTGGTAAATTAGGATAATCAGAGGTACCATGAGACCATGAGAGCACAAAACTGGCTGCAAGTGAGGAAGAAATGATAGGAGAATTCTAATGACGTATTTGGCAATTTTATAGAGTTCAGCAGATCACTGTACTCTCTCCCTCTTCTTACACATACCATTTAAACAACCCCATTTACTCTAGCATCAGAAAGAATGAAACACTTAAGAATTAAGTTACCAAGGAAGTGAAAGATCTGTACACTGAAAACAATAAGATATTAATGGCAGAAACTGAAGAAAACATGAATGATGGAAGGATCTGCATGTTCATGAATTAGAAGAATATTGCTAACACGTTCATACTGCCCAAACCAATCTACAGATTCAATACAATCCCTATCAAAATTCCAATAGGATTTTTGCAGAAATAGAAAAAAAAAAACCCTAAAATTCACATGAAACCACAAAAGACCCCAAATAACCAAAATAATTTTGAGAAAGAACAAAACTAAGGGCATCACACTTCTGATCTCAAATTATATTACAAAGCTATGGTAATTGAGTTGATCCTCAAACCAGACAAAGACTCCCATCAAAAAGGAGAATTACAGACCAATATCCCTGATGAACATGGATACCAAAATTCTTACCAAGATATTAGCCAATAAGATCTAACAGTTCATTAAAAGGATTATTCACCTTGACCTAGGGGGATTTATTCCTGGGCTGCAAGGATAGTTCAAAATTAAAAAAAGAATCAACGTGATACATCATATTAATTAAAGAAGGGACAAGAACCATATGATCCTCTAAACTGAAGCAGAAAAAGCATCTGACAAAAACAGCATACTTTCTTGATTAAAACTCTCAACATCAAAAGGATAGAGGGCACATACCTCAATGTCGTAAAAACCACATACGAAAAGCCCACATGAATATCATTCTCAATGGGGAAAAACTGAGAACGGTTCCCCTGAGGTCAGGAACACGACAGGGATGCCCACTCTCACCACTGTTGTTCAACATAGTACTAGAGGTTGTAGCCTCAGCAATCAGACAACAAAAAGAAATAAAAGGCATTCAGATCAGCAAAGAAGTCAAACTCTCACTCTTTGTAGATGACATGATACTTTATATGGAAAATCCAAAAGACTACACCCCAAAATTGCTAGAACTCATACAAGAATTCAGCAAAGTGGCAGGATATAAAATTAATCCACAGAAATCAGTTGCATTTCTATACACTAACAATGAGACAGAAGAAAGAGAAACTAAGGAATTGATCCCATTTACAATCTCACCAAAAACCATAAGATACCTAGGAATGAATCTAACCAAAGAAGTAAAGGATCTGTACTCCGAAAACTACAGAATGCTTATGAAAGAAACTGAGGAAGACACAAAGAAATGGAAAAACATTCCATGCTCATGGATTGGAAGAATAAGTATTGTTAAAATGTCTATGCTACCCTGAGAAATCTACACATTCAATGCAATCCCTATCGAAATACCATCAACATTTTCCACAAAGCTATAAAAAACAACCCTAAAATTTGTATGGCACCAGAAAAGACCCTGCATAGCCAGGGGAATGTTGAAAAAGAAAACCAAAGCAAGGGGCATCACAATGCCTGACTTCAAGCTATATTACAAAGCTGTAATCATCAAGACAGGATGGTACTGGCACCAAAAAAAAGACACATAGATCAGTGGAACAGAATAGAGAACCCAGAAATGCACTCTCAAATCTATGGTCAACTAATCTTTGACAAAGCAGGAAAGAATATCCAATGGAAAAAGGACAGTCTCTTCAATAAATGGTGATGGGAACATTGGCCAGCCACACGTAGAAGAATGAAACTGGACTGTTTTCTTACACCATACACAAAGATAAACTCAAGATGGATGAAAGACCTAAATGTGAGACAGAAATCCATCAAAATCCTAGGGAACATAGGCAGCAACCTCTTCGACCTCAACCACAGCAACTTCTTGCCAGACGCGTCTCCAAAGGCAAGGGAAACAAAAGCAAAGATGAACTATTGGGACTTCATCAAGATAAAACCTTCTGCATAGCAAAGGAAACAGTCAACAAAACTAAAAGGCAACCCTCGCAATGGGAGAAGATGTTTGCAAATGACATATCAGATAAAGGGCTAATATTCAAGATCTATAAAGAACTTACAAACTCAACACCCAAAAAACAAATAATCCAGTCAAGAAATGGGCAACAGATGTGAACAGACATTTCTCCAAAGAAGACATACAAATGGCCAACGGACAAATGCAAAAATGTTCCACATCACTTGGCATCAGGGAAGTACAAATAAAAACTACAATGAGATACCACCTCATACCAGTCAGAATGGCTAAAATTAACAAGTCAGGAAACAACAAATGTTGGTGGGGATGTGGAGAAAGGGAAACCATCTTACGCTGTTGGTGGGAATGCAAGCTGTACAGCCACTCTGCAAAAGCAGTATGGAGGTTCCTCAAGAAGTTAAAAATAGAGCTACCCTATGACCTAGGAATTTCACTACCGGCTATTTACCCCAAACAAATGTAGTAATCCGAAGGGGCACCTTTACCCCAATGTTCATAACAACAATGTCCACAATCGCCAAACTGTGGAAAGAGCCGAGATGTCCATGGACAGATGAATGGATAAAGATGTGAGATAGATAGATAGATAGATAGATAGATAGATAGATAGATAGATAGATATAAAATGGAATATTACTCAGCCATCAGAAAGGATGCATACTTACCATTTACATTGACATGGATGGAACTGGGAGGTATTATGCTGAGTGAAATAAGTCAATCAGAGAAAGATAATTGTCATATGGTTTCACTCATATGTGGAATAAGAAACAGGGCAGAGGACCATAGGAGAAGGGAGGAAAAACAGAATGCAAGTCATCAGAGAGGGAGACAAGCTATCAGAGACTCCTAAGTATAGGAAACAAACTGAGGGTTGCTGGAGGGGAGGTAGATGGGAGGCTATTGGGTAATTGAGTGACGGGCATTAAGGAGGGCACGTGATGTGATGAGCACTGGGTGTTATATGGAACCGATAAATTATTGAACACTATATCTGAAACTAGTGATGTACTACAAGTTGGCTAAGTGAATTTAATAATAATTTAAAAAGCTATAGTAATTGAAACAGTATAGTACTGCCACAAAAACAGACACATACATCAAAGGAACAGAATAGAGAGCCCAGATATAAATCCATGCTACATGGTCAACCAATCTTTGACCATGATGCCAAGAATACACAATGGGGAAAGGATTGTCTCTTCAATAAAAGTCTTTGGGTAAACTGGATGTCTACATGCAAAAGAATAAAATTGGACCCCCATCTTACATCATCTACAAAAATTAACTTGAAGTGGATTGAAAATTTAAGTGTAAGACCTAAAGCTGTAAAATTCCTGGAAGAAAACATAGTGGATAAGCTCTTTGAGATTGGTCTTAGCAATGATTTTTGGGGTATTACACCAAAAGCATAGGCAATGTAAGCAGAAATTAAAAAGTGAGACTACATTAAACTAAAAACTTCTGCACAGCAAAGGAAACCATCAACAAAATGAAAAGGTAACCTCTGGAATGGAAGAAAAGATCTGCCAACCACATAAGAGGCTAACACCCAAAATAGAAAAGGAAGTCATACAACTCAAAAGCAAAGATAATAATAAATAATCCAATTTAAAAATCAGCAAAGGACCAAAATAGACATTATTCCAAAGAAGACATGCAGTGGTCAATAGGTATGAAATGGTACTCAACATCACTAATCATCAATGCAAATAAAAACCTCACATCTGTTAGAATTGTTATTATCAAAAAGGCAAGAGATTATAGTGTTGGTGAAGATGTGGAGAAAAAAGAAATCCTTGTACACTGTTGGTGGAAATGCAAACGGATGCAGCCACTCTGGAAAACAGTATTCAGGCTCCTCAAAAAAATTAAAAATAGAACTATCATATAATCCATCAAAACCGTGTATAGGAATATACCCAAAGGAAGTGAAATTAGTATCTCAAAAAGATATCTGCACTTCTATGTTCACTGCAGCATTATTCATAATAGCCAAGACACAGATCTAAGAGTTCATCAATGGGTGAAAGAATAAGGAAAATTCTCTCTCTCTCTCTCTCTCTCTCTCTCTCTATATATATATATATATATATCACACATATATGATAAGAATATTATTCAGCCACAAAAAGAAGGAAATTCTGCCATTTATGACAACATGGATGAATCTGGAGGATATTATGCTGAGTGAAATAAGCTAGACACAGAAAGGTAAATTTTGTATGATCTCACTTATATGTGGAATCTGACTAAGTTGAACTCATGGAACCAGATAGTAGAACAGTGGTTGCCAGGGGCTGGAGGGTGAGGGGGAAATGGGAGATATTGGTCAAAGGGCACAAACTTTCAGTTATAAGATGAGTAAGTTCTTGGAATCTGTATGACATGATAACTGTAGGTAATAATACTGTATCATATACTTGAAATTTGCTAAGAGAGTAGATTTTAGGTATGGTCACCAAAAAAAAAAAAGGTAACTAACTATATGAAGTGATGGATGTTTTTAACTTGAGGCAATCATTTCTCTCCCTCTCTCTCTCTCTCTCTCTCTCAAATCATCACATTATACACCTTAAAAATCATGTCAGGAAACCTAAATATGTACAATTTTTGTCAATTATACCTCAATACAGCTGGAAAAATAAGTAAAATCCTCTTCCCTCTCCCCTCTGATGTAAGTGCCCTCAAGCTGTGGATGACTGCCCAAGAGAGAAGAATTAAGGAAATGTAGGAACAGGATGATTTAGGAAGAGCCAGGTAGATAGAGAAAAGAAGTTGCCTGCTATCCAGGGCCTTTCATTTAACTGCGCTTTATGCTTCTTAAAGTCTGAAAATGTTCAATATCAATGAAAACTGTATTTTAGTTGTAGGTAGAAGTGTGTAAGGAATTACTGACTCATTAAAGACTATGGGATTCTACAAATGCAAGATCGCTGTGTATGTGACTGGTGCCATATGTTTTCCCTTTCCATTTTTAATTCGCTATAGTTATAACTTTACATTTTAAATGTGCATTCTGAAAAAAGTTCCCAGAAATGGATAGCACTCCTCCAGCTTTCTGTGATTCATCGTGATACAACCCATAGAAGTAGGTAAGCACACACCATGGTCAAGACAGTAGCATCAGGTTGAACAACTCTCTTTAAATAAATGAACATTTTGAAGGAGGGCTTTGACTTAGACAAGCCCATCTTTAACTTAAGTAGCCAAAGAGAAGAGATTAAATAAGGGTCAAGAATTAAGAAGACACGACCGTACAAGTCTCCTATAAAACTGCTCCAGGTAGTATACTCTACAGACAATATTCAGATTCTGTGTAGTCATAATATTCAACAAATTATTACTGAGCACTTACGTGCCAGACACTGTTCTAGATACTTGGAATATAGCAATGAACTATTGCATTCCCTGGAAATCAGAGTTTCAACTACCTCAACCATCTAGAACCCAGTTGCAAAAAATAAAAAGTGCAAAAAGCTTGAAAGCAAAAATATAAAGCTACTACAAATTTTGTAAGCTCAGTGTGAGTGGTTTCTAGGAGAATCTCTCCTGGTTCTTTGCCTTATTGCTTTCTCAGCTCAGATCTCTGAGTTCCCAGCCCAGAAATTAGAATGTGGTCGGTTGAAAAGAAGGCAAAGAGGAGAGATACGTAAGTGGGATATTTTTCTGAATTTTATACCTTTACATTCCATCTTTAATGTTATTCATTTGCAGAACATCTTATAATTGTAATGTTTAACATACATGTATTTGAAATCGATACATTAACATCTAGATCTTTTTTAAGTTAAAAACTATTGATAATGTAGGGAATATTTTCTTTAGAGATTCACTGTCTTCGTGGAGCTCACCTTCCAATAGAGAGAAGACAATAAGAAACATACTAAATAAGTAATTCTTATTGTGTATTAGAAGGTGATAAATGATACAAACATAGAGCAAGCAAGAGGGGATCAGAAGTGTGGGGGTGGGTTCTGAAGTGGGGTTGAAATTTTGCATAAAGTAGTCAAGTAAGCCTTACTGATATAACACTTGAGAATTCTATTAGAATTATATATGAATTTGACATATATATTACATATCATATATATTACATATGAGATATATCTCTTATCTAGATATAGTTATAATGAAAGTATAACAACTTTCCCCCAAAATCAAGACTTTCTTTCTGTAATTTACTATTATGAGTGTGTCACATTCAAAACTGGAGGGCCTAAGTTTGCTTGTGACCTTTAGCAGCAGGACAAACCCACTTTTAGCTTGTAAACCAGCAATACATTCCTTAAAACACTCTTAATTTAAAAAAAATTATTTACACTGTCATTATTTTTATTTGCTCAGCAGCTTGGTTCAGCACTTGTTTCATGCGTTTAGCACTTTTGATGTATGCCCAACCCCATAAGGCAAAAGTTTCAAGGGATCTCCTGTTGTGAGGCTCGGCTGACTCAGTATGTGATTTGGAATGCTGTCATCAACCCTGAACTGCAGAAGGATTTGACAGCAATAAATTATCATGGAAAAGGAAATGAATCAGAGGTTGGCCTTTGAGGATAGCAACAAATAGAATTTACTTTTTCAAATCACTAACAGGAAAACCTTCTGCTTAAGTGGTGTTTCATTGCCTGAAAACGATTGCTCTTTGAAAACTGTCTACCCATCCATGTTTGAACGTAAGTGTCATGCGCTAAGTATGCTCTAAGTCTCGCTCGTTTCAGTGCAGTATTATAGAAGCTTCACTTCCTTGACTCCCAGACATACATACTTAACATGAAAAGCAAAAAATAATAAAAATAAGGAAGCTAAACTGCAAAGGCTCTGTTTAAGGTATGCACACCGTGTTGATGAGTAGTGAGAACAATGAGCCCGTCTTCTGCTTCTGTGCTACAGCAACGAACCAGTGATTCATATACGTGAGGAAAAGCACGTCACTCGGTTGTCATAAAAATGCTTTTAAGTCTCCAGAGTCCTCTGTATTCACTTATATTCTTCACTGTTAGCGTCACCCGCACCAGATTTGAAGCTGCTTTCGGTAACGTCCCCAGCACAAACGGTCGGTGGTAGAGATAAGAATGCCAATGTGCTCAGAGGCCATAGTCTCTCATGCTTCATTCCCCCTTCTGATTACCCCCCCTTTCTTTATCCCTTTCTTCCCCTACCGATCTTCCTAGTTCTTATGTTCCATAGATGAGAGAAATCATTGCATGGTGCGCTGGGTGTTATACACAACTAATGAATCATTGAACTTTACATCGGAAACCGGGGATGTACTGTATGGTGACTAACATAATATAATAAAAAAACATTAAAATAAAAAAAAAAGAATGCCAATGTGCTAACACTAAGAGTCAGTTTCTGCAGCTGAGATTAAACTTTGAATTTTAAGCAGCCGGTGTAAGAAGGGAAATAAAGTATATTTTATCTAGTTCTTACCAGAAAGAAATAAATCACACGCATTCCTCAGGAAAAACATGTTGTCCTGGCCATTAATTTTTAAAATAATTTCTTAGGTAGGGATTCGAGTAGGAAGTAAGTGATGTGAGAAAACTGACTTTCAATAACATTTTTACAGCAAAGACGTAGACAGGTTCCTTGTGTCTGTTCACATTTTCTTGAGAATACGAATGTAGAAAAACTACATTTAAAATCACATACTTTAAAAAATTGGCTTTGACCTTCTCCAACTTTCTTCTCTTTGCGTCTGCCTTGTCAATGCCTCCTGCCTTATAATGCCAATCCAAAAGCAGTGGTGGCTGCATACCTTTCTTCTCTGGGGTTGGCAATTTTGTTAAAGCTCCTTACAAAACTATGCGAGAGTACATATAGCATTAGCTGATAATGGATTCATCTTCTCTTCTGAATCCAGATGCAGAGTGAACACTTCCCAAGAACATAGATCACCACAGTTCATGTCAGCAAGCAAAAAAGTCTTAAAAATTTAACTCACACCATACCCCTCTCTAACTTTCCACTATTATAATAAAATCCAAACTCCTTACCTTAATTTCAAGGTTCTGCATAATTGAGCCTCTTCTTATGCCTGTAATCTTACCTCCTACCACTTTCTTGCTAATGCATGATACTCAAAGCACTCTAACTAAACTCCTCCCTGTTCCACAAGCATGTCAGGCTCTTTCCCATCTTTGCAAGTGCCTCTATCTGGAATGTTCTTCCCCAGATCTATGCATTGCTGACTCCTCCCCATCATTCATGCCTTCCTTGTTCCTTATCTTAGGAGGAAAATGCCTAATTTCTCACCATTAAATATGATATTAGGGATAGGTTTTTTGTCAATGTTCTTTATCAAGTTGGGAACATTCCCCTCTAAGTTTACAGAGAGTTTTTGTCATGAATGGCTACTGAATTGTGTCACATGCTTTTTTTTTTGGCATCAATTGATAAGATCACATTATTTTTCTTTAGACTACTGATGGGATGGATTACATTGATTTTTTTTTCCAAGTCAGAGATTCCTTTTTATTTTTTTATTAAAGTATAGTTGACATATATGATATTAATTCCAGTTGTATAACATAATGATTTTATATTTGTATATATTCTGTTGATTGATTTTTAAATGTTGAGCCACCCTGTACATCTGAATAAAGCTCACTTGGTTGTGGTGTATAATTCTCTTTATACATTGTTAAATTCAGTTCACTAATATTTTGTTGAAGGTTTCTGAATCTATGTTCATGACGGATCTTGCTCTGTAGTTTTCTTTCTCTACTGTCTTCATTTGTTGTGGGCATTACGGTAACGTTAAGCTCACAGAGCGAGTTAGGACGTGCTTCCTCTGTTTCTGTTTTCCGGAAGAGATTGGGGAGAATTGGTGTCCCTTCCTCCTGAAATATTTGGTAGACTTTACCACTGAAACCATCCTGTCCCAGTGCTTTCTTTTCTGGACAGTTGATTAGTGGTTCAATTTCTTTAATAGCGTGGGCTATTCAGATTGTTTTTCAGTTATTTGTCCATTCCATCTAAGCTATCAAATTTGTAGACCCAGAGCTTTTCATACTACTTTTTTATTATTGTTAAGTGTCCATGGGATCAAGTAGATCCCTCTTTCATTATTGATACTGGTCATTTGTATCTTTTCTCTTTTTTTCTCAATTAGCCTGGCTAGAGGTTTATTGATTTTATTGATTTCTTTAAAGAAATACATTTAAATTCCATTGATTTTCTTTACTTCTTTCTTTTCAATTCCATTTATTTCAGTTCTAATTTTTATTATTTCTTTTCTTCTGCTTGCCTGAGGTTTAAATTACCCTTCTTTAGTTTCCTAAAGTGGAAGCTTAGATTATTGATTTTAGATCTTCTTTTCTAATACACGTATTTAATGTTATAAACTTCCTTCTAAACAGCTTTTGCTCATCCCATGAATTTTGATAAGCTGTATTTTCATTTATTTCAAAATACTTTCACATTTCTCTTGAGATTTAGTTTTTGACATATGTTATTGAGAAGTGTGTTGTTCAATCTCCAAATATTTGGAGGTTTTATAGTTATCTTTCAGTAACTTATTTCTAGTTTAATTGTATTGTAGTCTGAAAATATAATTGGTATGACTGCTACACTTTCAGATTTGTAAAGGTGTGTTTTATAATCCAGAATTTGGCCTATTTTGGTGATTGTTTATTCAAATTTAAAAAGAATGTGTATTCTGCTGTTACTGGATGGAGCAGTCTATAAATGTCAATTAGATTAAGTTAATTGATAATGTTTTCCAGGTTGATTGTATCCTTCTGATCTTCTGCCGTTTTGATCTATTAACTACTAAAAGAGCGTACTGAAGTCTTTAACTATAACAATGGATTTTTCTGTTTCTCCTTTTAGTTCCAGTTTTTGTCTCATGTATTGTGATGCTCTCTGTTAAATGCATACATAGTAAGAACTGTTATGTCTTCTTGGAAAATGGACCCTTTATCTTTGTAATGCCCTCTTCATCTCTGATAATTGTTCTTATTCTGATTCTTCTTTAAAATCATATTGCTACTTCAGCTTTCTTTTAGCGTATCTTTCTCTAACCTTTGCTTTTAATCAATATGTGGTTTTTAAAAAAATATTTATTTATTTTAGAGAGACAGCATGAGTGGATGAGGAGCAGAAGGAAACGGAGAGAAAGAGAGAAGCAGACTCCCTGCTGACCATGGAGCCCGACGTGGGGGTCCATCTCATGACCCTGAGATCATGACCTAAGCCAAAATCAAGAGTCCAATGCTCAACTGACTGAGCCCCCCAGGCGCCCCTAATCTATATGTGTGTTTTTAAAGATTTATTTATTTATTTATTTGAGAGGGAGAGAACAAACACAAGCAGGGGGGAGGGGCAAAGGGAGAGGGAGAAGCAGACTCTCTGCTGAGTGGGGAGTCCAACATGGGGTTTGATCCCAGGTCCCTGAGACCATGACCTGAGCCAAAGGCAGACACTTAACCAACTGAGCCACCCAGGTATCCTCTGTATGTGTTTTTATAATTAAAGTGGTTTCTTATAAATGACACATAGTTGGGTCTTGTTTTTATTCACTCTGACAATCTCTGTATTTTAATTGTTGTATTTAGAACACTTACATTGAAAGTGATTGATATAATTAGATTAATATCTACCATATTTTTAACTGTTTTCAATCATTGCATTTATTCTTCCTTACTTTCTTCTCCCTCTTTTTCTGCCTTCTCTGATTTTAGTGATAATTTTATATTACCTATTTTATCTCCTCTCTTAGGATAGCAATCATCATATTTCTTTAATAAAAAATGTTAGTGGTTGCCCTAGAGTTTACAATGTATATTTTTAACTAATCTAAAGCTAATTTCATATAGTGCAGGTACCTTGTAATATAATATTCCTGGGTCTTTCCTCCTGACCCTTCTGACATCACTTTCATTAATTTCACTTAAACATATGCTATAATCACCCAATATGTTGTTTCTATTATTACCTTATACAGTCTAAAGTTTAGTTTTTAATAAATTAAGAATAAGAACAGAAGTTTTTATTTTAATTCATTTATTCCTTCTCTGACACTCTTCCCTTATATAGATCCAAGTTTCTGGACCGTATCATTTTCCTTCTCCCTGAAGAACTTCTTTCAATACTTCTTGCAAGGCAGAACATTGTAACATTTCTTGGTTGCAGTGAATTCTCTCAGGTTTTCTTTTTCTGAGAAAGTCTTTATCCTTTAACTTGTGAAGGATAATTTTGCTGAACATAGAATTCTAAGTTGGTGGGTTTTTTCTTTCAATACTTTTTTTTTTTTAAGATTTTATTTATTTATTTGACAGAGATAGAGACAGCCAGTGAGAGAGGGAACACAAGCAGGGGGAGAGGGAGAGGAAGAAGCAGGCTCATAGCGGAGGAGCCTGATGTGGGGCTCAATCCCAGGACTCCGGGATCACGCCCTGAGCCGAAGGCAGACGCCTAAACCGCTGTGCCACCCAGGCGCCCCCTTTCAATACTTTTAAACATTTCACTCCACTCTCCTTTGTTTGCATGGTTTCTGACAAAAGTCTCTGTAATTGTTCTCCTTGTTCCTCTATAGGTTAAGTTTTTCCCATCTCTGGCTTCTTTCAAGATTTTAAAGTTTGTTTCTGGTTTCCTGGAATTTCAATATGACATGCTAAGTAGTTATTTTTTTTTGGCATTTATCCTGCTTGATATTCTCTGAGCTCTCTGGATTTGTGGTTTGCTGTCAGTCATTAATTTTGGAAAGTTCCTGGGATATTATTACTTTAAGTATTTCTTCTCCTCCATTATCTCCTTCTTTTCCTTTTGGTATTCCAATTATATGTATGTTACACCCTTTGTCTCACAGTTCTTGGATGTTCTGTTCTTTTTTAAAGTCTTTTTTCTTTTTCCATTTCATTTCTGGAAGTTTCCGTTGACTGGTATTCAAGACTACCAGTTCTTTCTTCTGCCATGTCAGGTGTACTGATGATTCCACCAAAGGCACTCTTCATTTCCGATACAGTACCTTTGACCTCTAGCATTTCCTTTTGATTATTTCTTAGAGTTTCCATATCTCTGTTCATGCATGTTGTCTTAAGCTTTCCACAAGAGCCCTTAAGCATATTGACCATAGTTAAATTCCCATTCTGATCATCTGACATTTGTGTCCGCCTGACTCTGTTTGCAATGATTTGTCTCTTTAGACCGTGTTTTTTCTTGCCTTTTAGCATGATTTGTAAACTTTTTTGTTGTTGTTGAAAGCTGGATATGAAGTATCATGAGGTAAATAGGACTTCCGTGTGAGACTTTATGTTAATCTGGCTGGGAGATGCACTGCATTGAATGTTTTCTGTAGCTGCAGGTGCCATACAGTTCACATTGCTCTAGTGTTCGTTTTCTCTCTCTAGACTTTGGGCTTCCATAAGAACTTCTTTTCAGAGAGACTCTGTGTCTTGCCACTCCTTCAGCGGTAATTCCATGTTATTATATTAGAGACCTATTGGTATGGTGGTAAGGTATGGAAGGAGAGAGTCATTGTATAATCTTATGATTAAATCTCAATCTCTTAGTAGGCCTCTGTCCCTGATCTGTGACCTTCACAAGTGTTTGTTAGCCTCCTCCTTCATTGAATTTAGGTGAAAAAGCAAGCCTAGAGGGAGCTAAAGTGGAGGAAATGCACATCCCCCACATAAGATAAGGCTCTGCTATTGTCTGCTATTGTCTACCCCCCCCTCAAGAGTAGGCATTGTTTTGGAAAAGGCTGTAGGCTGTAGGCACATTTCACAGTAGGTACTTTCCCCCACTATGTACAGAATTTTTCCATCTTCCTACACTGAAACTTTGTATTCATTAAACATTAAACATTAAACATTAACTCCATATTTTCCCTTCTCTCCAGCCCCTGGCAACCACCATTCTACTTTCTGACAATAAGTAGTCTTTTGTATCTGGCCACTATCACTTGGCATAATGTTTTTGAAGTTCATCCATTGCATAGTATATGCATCAGTACTTTGTTCCTTTTTTTGTTTGTTTGTTTTGTTTTTAGAGAGAGAGAGAGGGAGAGAGAGAGAGAGATTGCATGCGAGCCTGCGAGCCTGAGCAGGAGGGGCAGAGGGAAAGGGAGAGAGAGAACCCCAGGCAGGCTCCACGCCCAACACAGAGCCTGAAGTGGGGCTTGATCTCACCACCCTGAGACAATAGTGGAAATCAAGTCAGACGCTTAACTGACTGAGCCACCCAGGCACCCCTATTTTGTTCCTTTTTAATCACAAAATAGTATCCATTGTATGGATAATACCAGATTTTGTTTATCCACTTCCCAGTTGATGAACGTTTGTGTTGTTTCTACTTTTGACTGTCATAATGTTGCTATGAAAATGTTTGCTCAAGTCTTTGTGTGGACACTTTTTCATTTTCTTGGTTAGATTTCTAAGTGGACTTGTTGGGTTGTATGTAATTTTTAAGAAACTACCAATCTGTTTTCAAAAGTGGCTATACTATGTTACATTCCTACCAGTAACATATGAGAATTCAATTCATCCACACCCTTGCCAATACTTGGTATTTTCTGCTTTTTAACATTATGACTTCCTCAAGGGTATATAGTGATATCTCACTTGGTATTAATTTTCATTTCCCTAATGACTAATGATATTAGGCACGTTTCATGTATCTATTCACCATTAGTATGTCTTCTTTGGCGAAATGTCTAATCAAGAATTTGGCCCATTTTTAAATTGGGTTATTTGTTTTATTATTGAGTTGTAAGGATTCTTTATGTATTCTAGGAACAAGTCTTTTATCAAATATATGATTTGTAAATATTTTTTCCCTGTCTGTGGCTTATGTAATCTCACTTTTGGTTCTAGGCTTTTGCTTTGTTTTTCTTCATTAATCCACCTACAAGCTCAGCCTTCAGTTGGTTTGTAAATCATCATTACCTCTGACTTACTGAGGAAACTTCCAAGAGAGAACTGAAACCCAGCAACTCCTACCTCTAGAGGCAGTCTCTGTTGCCCTTCTTCCAGCAGTACCTGGTACAACCTGACACAGGGTTCTTTTCTAAAGTGTTGATATTTGTACGTAGCAGGCAATTTAGCAGACTATGAAATCAAACCAGCAGTGAAGAGTTGATGTATGTTAAGAGCTTCACCAGTATATGTTTTATTCCTGTAGATCACAGGTTTATCAATAATAAAGCCAGAGTTTTCTTTAGTCAGTAGCTTTGAAATACATGCAGTCTAAACCATATCTCCCAAAGATACTTCTTCCATGGGTTCCTATCACTAAAGATACCTTAGAAACCTCCATTTTAAACAATTCAGTGAACTTTTATGGGGTATTGTGCTAGGTACTAAGAGACAAACAATGGACAAAACATGTTCCGGCCTTCGAAGAGATAAAAGTATATATATACATACAAATGACCACCATACATACCTGAGTGTATATGTGGTCGTGTAGAAAGAGTAGGGAAGGCTGCCTACAAAAAGTAGCACTTGAACTAATCTTGATGAATAAGTTGAATATCAGAGGCAGAAATGGGGGTGAGAGTGTTCTAGGCGCAGGGACTGTGCAAATACATAGAAGCTGAGGCTGAGAATGTCAACAGCACAGACGTGTTCTGGAATAGTGTGGGATGGTATAGTGAGACAAAGCTGGAAAATCGGGTAGGGCAAGGCTGTAAAGAACCTTTAATACCGTCCTCTAGAGGTCTGTTGACCATCTCACTGCTTCCAACATTGCTAGGTCACCTGAGGGAATGGTTCTCAAATTTTTGTTATCATCCAGCGATCACTACTTTATCAAAAGACTTAAATCTTCCTTTTAATAGTAATCAAATTCTAAATTTTATGAGGATATTAATGGGTTCACAGGTACTGTATTTGTCATTTATGATTAGTTTAAAAGGTGTTAAATATGCAACATATGTTTGTAACTGTGTATTTATTTTTTAAAATATTATTCTTAAAAATATAGTAATGGAAATTTTAAATACTGTATGATAGATAATTTGTCCGATCATCTATGAAGGCTCACTTTTTTAGACTTTGATAATCTTCTCTTTACATATTTTGTTCAAGAACACTTCAGATTTATTGTTATTATACCTCTATTAGATTTCCATCAGCTAGTCACGTGTTATAGTCATGGTTTCTTATAAATCATTGACTTTGTTTTAAAAGGTGGCCTATGACTCCCAGGCTAGCGATAGCAGTACAATTCTCCTCTCTTGTGATGCTGAACGGTGGCAGGGGACGTAGCGCCCAGTCAGTCCTGCAATCCTTACGATAAACCACCAACACACTTAAGTCATTCCGTACCCACACAGCCATTCTGTTTCTCACTTTCCGTATGGCATTCAATCAATCACATGAGGTAGTTGACACTTTATTATAAAACAGGCTACAGTTGAACTGTGACTTGATACATGCTGAATAGTAATAAACATGAAACTTCTGTTTATTTCCAGAGATCTATAAATGACTTTTTATAAACTGCTGGATTTGTATACAACCCTTTCCTAGTGTAACATACAGATACATGGTCATTCGGCCTCTCCTAGAAGAACACGGGGGACACAGAATCTGCCACTTTCACAGGAAACCCATATTTTTGTTGTTTGCTCTGCACCAACATTATAGCAAAAAGCTTCTAAGACTCCAAGCATGAAACAGCGCCTCGAACCTTACAGGCACCGTTCCCCAACTCACTCTATTTTTTCTCTTCCTCATTCCCCTGGTTCTCACCTTTTGTTTTCAGCAGGTAATTCCCACCCCTCCCCTTTTTTGACAGTAATTTAGAAGAGCATAAAGTGAAGGCCCCTTTCTCCAAGTGGGCATCAGTGAGAAAATGCATTCTTAGAATCGTGATTGCCATGTAAGAGCAAGACACTAAAACACCTGCATAGCTGATGAATCCCTGTTAAATGAATTTTGAAATTAACCGGGCAGTGGTGGGCTGCTTTTCCGCAGGGACACCAGACTTCTCCCTCTGTATGACACACGTGGATTCTCCATAGCCTTACCCATGTTGTTGCTTTTGATATCTCTTTCTTTTTTAGGATCCAATAGATAACATTCTTGAAACGGTTTCAAACCCACAGCTGACGTTTCCATTTTCACAATGTCTTTTCGTTATTGTCGTTATATAACAGCCATTTTTACAGTAGTCAGACAGACAAAAGCATAACCTCTTTTTTTAGACGTGTTTTTTTCACTTTATAATGTTTTTCATCAGGAAAAAATGAAATCTGTATTTCAACACTATTGGAGTCCAGTATAGGTAACACAGGAGGAATGGATTTTTTTTTTATCTCTGTTACTCCAAAGAATGAAAATACCATCACTCATTTACCCTCTTTAAGTAATGTGAAGAAGGTTCTTTGATTGTAATAGTTTGGAAGGAATCATACCCCTCCTCCACTCCTTAGAATACTTGACTTTTATAGTAATAATCATTTCTCATTTATACTTTTACTACTTATGTATATAGACTTAAATATCGTTTGTCTGCTTTTGAACAGATAGGATTGTATCGGTATATTTTTGTGTGTCTTAGTTCTTTTACTCAAAATTATGTTCCTAAGAGTCATTGAAATTGTCACTTGTGGCTCTGGTTTATTCATTTTCATTCCTGTATAGTTACATGTCTAGTGCTCAATAGTCACGTGTCTAGCAATTGCCAAATTGGAAAATGCAGCTCTACGGTGTATACCTAGGAGTGGAATTGCTGGGTCATAGCGTGTGCATATCTTTGACTTTAAAGGACAACGCCAAAACATGCTATTCAAGGGGGTTGTCCCAATTTTCACTGCCACCAGAAATTTATGAGGCATTATCTATTGAATTTTAACTTAAACATTTCTGTTTTTAATTTCTAAGTTTTATCTTTATGTTCTTTTTCACATCAGTCTTTTCATTTTTGTTACTTGTTACTTGCTCTTTTTCGTGATTTCTTTTATATTTAAAATTTTATGCATATTCATTTTCTAGTCTGTATCTGTTAATTCCAATATCTGAAATCATTAGGACTCTTAATCTGTTGCTTGTTGTTTCTGCTGACTCTCACTCGTGGTTGCTTTATGTCTTCAGTGATTTTTTTTAAATAATGTATTTAACTTGTAATAATTTATTAATTTCCAACTGTGATATTTTATATCTTTGATCTGAGAGTGATCCGTCACCAAGTGTTCTATTAACTGCTTCTGCTCTGCTGTGGCTTCCTGGGTCCATTAGGGGATCAAGATTATGTATATGGCATTAGAGTTGACAAATATAAACCATAATAATTATTCGTATGCTTTTTTGTTGAGGGAGGTCATTGAGAGGACATGACTAGTGCTTGAACAGTGAGCAGGACCCTGCCAACTGGAGGCTCCACACCCCCTCCCCTGTCCTTGGAATGTGCATTCATTCTGCTTGCCTTGCCCGCCCAGGACACAGCCTTGAAATAGTGATGTGGTGTGGAGATGATCGGGACAGTAAAGGTGACTGAACCCAGCCAAGACCTCTGTGTAAATGTACAAGATATCATGGGTGGCTGCAGGATCTGCTCATCTCACAGCAGCCCAAGATAAGCCCTGTATGTAAGTTCCCTTTGCTTATTAAACCCGCCACCTACCAATCTGGAGTGGCCCCTAAGAAGGCCAGTTCCACATTGCACCTGGGAAGCTCCTGTGGAGCCTGCGAACCACCGTATCTGTATTTCTTAAATTTCCTACCGTAAACACATAATGCTTTTAAAACCACGAAATAACGGTAACAACAATGGAAACAAAATATTTGCCAACCACAAGAAAACTCAATTAGTAAAATTTTATTGTGCATTGCGAGGTGGGATTTCAGGTCACTTCTTAAAAGGCTACTTATTGAAGATTAACGTGTCCTTTTGTCTGTGATTTTCCATTCCACACTGTGTATAGTGCAAGGGCTTAACAGGGAATGCTTTTCCCTAGAGATAATTTTTTATTTTTTAAATTTTTTAAAAAAGATTTTATTTATTTATTTGACAGAGCAAAAGAGCACAAGTAGGGGGAGTGGCAGAGGGAGAGGGCGAAGCACACTCCCCGCTGAGCAGGGAGCCCCATGAGATGCCAGACTCCATCCTAGGACCCTGGGATCATGACCTGAGCCGAAGGCAGACACAACCCACTGAGCCTCCCAGCCGTCCCTAGAGATAATTTTTTAAAAACTGCTTCTACCATAAGCCGGGCGTTTCTACTCATCTGGGACTACTTTAGCTCCCACTTAGAATCCCTGGTTTAGGCTGAAGTCTTTTCTGCCCACTAGGCATATCCAGATCTTTTGAAGTGGATATGGAGGAACGACTTTGGGTATGCAATGGCTTATACCTAAGGAAAGGAGACAAACACGAAAAGAAAAAGTCAGGGTGGGGAAGAGAGGATCAAAAGCTGTAACTGGGAGTTAATTACAAGAGTTGGAGATAAGAACAGATCTTTAAGCCCACTTGGATCATTTCCCACTATGGACTCAGTCCCTGGCCCATGGCCTCTTAGTCATGCACAAGACGGGGCAAGAATTTCTAGGTAGCTGTTCCTGTTCAAGTGCTCAAGTCTGTAAGCAGTGACCTAGAGTTCAAGGTCCAGTCTTGTCCACACTCCCGGAATACTGCAGGTCGGTCCTCCGGATTTTTGGCATCCTGCGGGGAATGATGGTCAAGTCATGCAGTTTGATATTTAAAAAAAGGGAGGAGGGGGTCTGAGTAGGAGAAAACAGAACTGTATCAAACAGATGAATATGCTCAGGGGTTTAAATATTTTAAGTATTAAGTAGTTTTTGTTAACATTTCAGCATTTGGGGCAGGAGTTTGCGTTTTCTTAACCGCGATTCTTCTGGAGTGTAAGGTTTTCCTCTGGAAAAAGCTATTGCCCCCTCTACTTATTTTAAAAGAAGATGCTCTCAGACGTTTTAAACGTCCTAGACAGCAGTGGAGGCGCTTCACCGCACATGACCTTCACCGAGCGTTTCCCACACGCTGGGGTGGGGTGTGGTTTTTGGCCGCACACTGCCCAGCCTCCCAAAGCCCCACTCCCCTCCCCCTCGCTGCAGCCGCGGGAACCCGGGGCCAACACGCCCGCCCGCCTCGCCGCGGGCCTGCTGCACTGCGCAGGCGCGGGCAGGGCGCGGGCAGGGGGCGGGACGGAGTCGGGATGGAGAAGCTGCAAGCTTTTGTACCGCAGGTCCGCGGGTCAGCTTTTGATCTGGAGCCTCCCGCCCTGAGGGAGGTCCAGGAGATCGGGCTTCTGGTTTTCGGCAGCTTTGCCTCGCCCTGCACCCACAACTTGCCCCCAGGGCTCCTCTCTCCCGGCACTCAGCCCCCACCGCATCCATCCGGCAGCTGCTGGTGCCCTGCCTGGCATTTCCTCTCCGGAGCTCGGTTTTCTGAGTCGGTCCCTCCCGCTCCTCTTGTCACTGCGGTCTCCTCCTGCAGACGTGCTGGGGGTATGGGGGCGAAGCGACCATCAATTTGCAATGTAGGGTGGGATTCAGAATCCCAAAGCGACTTCTCCACTTTACAGATGCGTGACGTTGGGTGGTTATTTACACTTTTTAAGCCACCTTTGAAATACGGACACACATTTTAAAATGTTAATTTAGTAACCTGTTTCTTCTTCTGCCACAAGTCAAAAAGGCCTTCCTCACCTACACCTAGCCAATTGAAATGGCCAATCAACTAGAAATTTTAGGTGGTTATCTTCCTGTAAAATCCATCCTATACTCTGCTGCCAGATTAATACACATTAGAAAATGACTTCAGTCTTTCCAAACTTTGTCCCCACCCTACTCCTGTCTATAGTCCTTGCGGATGGTACACATTTGGACTCTCCTAACTTTATTTATGCCTCTTTTCCCACTAGTTTCCCTTTCTAAATTTCTGTTAAAATCCTACCGATCCTGCATAGCGAACTCAAAAGCGATCTCCTTCAGGAAGCCACTTAGGATTTTCCCAATGTCCTTGGCTCTCTTCGAGACAAGGCTTTTTAATTCTTAATGGAAAATGGTTAATGGTAGCTGACACTATCTTGTAATACAGTTGGGCATCTATGTTATCCTTTCTACCTACAGAGCAGGAATTACGACTTTTTCATTCTTGTATCCCCAGAAGGGCTTTCCAAAGTATAAAGTAAAATAAAGGGAGGAGATGTTTAAAAAGCCCATGATTGTTTTCAACAACTTAAACATTTAAAAAAAAAGTTCCCTTGAGAGTGCAATTTTGAGATTCATAGCTACAGGTCAATTGTAAATAGAAGGATTAAGGAACTGATTTCTCAGTCCCCTACTCTGTCTCCAATGTGACAGGTGCTTTCATAGGTGTTCTTTCATTTCTTTTTTGAAGATTTTATTCAAACGCGGACTAGATCCCAGGACCCTGGGATCATGACCTGAGCTGAAGGCAGACGCTTAACCGACTGAGCCACCCAGGCGCCCCTATGTTCTTTCATTTCTTCACAACAATCCTGTCAGGTCAGTGTTAACCCCACTAACCCATGAGAAAGCTGAAGCGCAACAGAGTGACTTCGCTGACACAGCAGAGCTCTGAGTGGCAAACCTTGCATCTTGAACTCCCTTCTATTGTTATCAGCATTACTTATTGAAAAAGTAATTAGTACTACTACAAGACCCTTTTCCAGAATCAAAGGAGATGATGTTCACAAATGCCTTTTCCAAACTAGAACATGTTACGACTCAAAGGTAAGGTACTAATTACAAGGAGGATGTCCTAATAAGTAGAACAAATGGGTATCCAATCTCTATCATTTGGAGCAGAATGCCTTGAATAAACCGTCCCCATGGAATGCAGGTCATCGACAGGCATTTTAATCTTAACATTTCATGTGAATGTACTTTTTAAAAAGCAATGGTAGGGATGCCTGGGTGGCACAGTTGGTTGAGGGTCCCACTCTTGGTTTTGGCTCAGGTCACCACTGCAGGGTCCTGAGATGGAGCCCTGAATTGGGCTCCCTGCTCAGCGAGGAGTCTGCTTGTCTGTCTCCCTCTCTGCCCCAACCCCCACTTGCACTCTCTAAAATAAATAAATAAATCTTTAAAAAAGTAATGACAGGGTGCCTTCATGGCTCAGTCCACTGGGGGTCTGCCTTCCGCTCAGGTCATGATCCCGGGACCCTGGGTTCGGCCCGCATCGGGTCCCTGCTAGGCCCTCCCCCTGCTTGTGTTCACTCTGTCAAATAAATAATCTTTATTTTTTAAAAAAGTAATAACATTTAGTTATTTATACTGGCAGGTACTGAATATGTTATATATCCTTTATGTAATTTAATACTCATATGGCACTAGGATGTGTTTTACAACAAAAGACAAAAATAAGACATGGCCCCCCTGTTCATAAGGCTTACAGTCTGAAAGGCATTAAGATACAGGGGATAACTATAGGGACAGAAAACTTTATCTTTAAAAGAATTTTGGCACGAAAAATGAGTCTTTGGTGATCATCAATGAAATGCCTTAATGAAACAGGTTTTGGAATAGGTATTAAAAGGGAAGGTATTCCTTTGCATACCGTGAGAAACAAGTGATTTGGTTTCTGGGACGTAATGAACAAGTCATTCTCAGCTGATGGCAAGAAGATGCTTCCTTAGATATCAGAATATTGGGCTAGAACAAAGTGGCTATGAAGTTTCAAAACAAGATGGTACCTTGAGCCCTTGATTTGACTGAGTTTCCTTTATTTGTAAAATTCAGTTAACACTGAAGGGAATGTGGGTCTTTTTGGCTTCTAAAAGGAAGAATGCTTTAAAAAGAGATAAGAGGTCCCAAAATGAAGACCGAGAAAAATAAAACAGTGCAGTTTGGTGCTAAAAATAACAGGGAAAATGACAGAAACAAAGGGGAAGAGTCAAAGGTAGCGATCACAAAGCAATGGGAAGAAGTCACAGGATGACGAGGTTGTTTAACCTTGGAAGGAAGGTCAGGTGAGGGAAGACTTGATATGAAATTTGTCCCAGAAGAAATTATTAGAAGGTTTAAATATATAACCGAAAGCTCCTACTGAATTAAAAAACAAATTTAAAATAATTGTGATTAAAAAGGAAAAATATAATGTAAAATATTTATTTAATAAAAATAATTTTATAATCCACACAGAATTGAATAAAAAGTACAACAAATTATTTTCACTTCTTTGCAAAATTGCATCCAGTACAACTTGCAAGTTGGGCTCAGCATTCTATAAATATGGTCACACACCAGGATATGAACTTATTATTGTCTTAAATAAGTAAAGGCTCCGGTTGTGTACCACACACTGTGAATTAAATTCCAGGGAAATATTGCTTTGGTAACATGGATAATTTGATTGTACCACAGTGCATTTTATTAAAAAAAAAACATTAAATAAAATCCCTCGAACACCACTTTTCTACCTGTTTCTGAATAAACAATTCCCTACATAGCAAAACAAAAGATGCAATATAAAATTAGAGGCTGTCCTTTTACGACCTCGCTTCCCCTTCCCTTACTTCCCTTCTGCTCTGCCCTTGATGAGAAAGGAAAGTGAATGGAAAATGGCCTCTACTTACCTTCATTCATTTACTTCTAGAGTTCCCACTTATACTAAATGAATACGTCAACTTTGGAATCTTGATACTATTATTCACACTGCTTACCTGTGTTATTCTAAATAAGTTAACCTAGATTTTTTTTCAAGATAAGGCAACAAAGTTAGCTTTAAAATGGTTTTCATGTCTCACATACACTAGCAGTCCCTCGGTCGACTAATTACAGAATTCGATATGCACATAATAACATTTTTCCTTGGAAATGAAATTGCTAGCAATTATTATTTTAAGCAGATATTCCAAGACGATCCACCCTTAGAAACAAAGGCAGATTTAATTTACAAAATGCAGGAATCAAGTCTATCCTAGTTCCTGTCCCACTGAAATCATTAAAAAGAGGCTCAGTTTGTGAAAAGGCCTTATAATAATCTAACAAATCTAACTCCTAATGACATCTGTATCTTTGATAAGAAGGACAAATAATATAAAAGCTATAAATAGGGATGAAGATATTAAAAAAAAAGACTTTTCATTTTATTTTGGAAATAAAAGGGAATGCGAATACAAAATGGGCTAGTTGTATCTTTAGCCCATATGTTAACTCTTCATCATAGTATTAAAAGTCCTTCCTACTGAAGACCAAAAGACAGGCAGTCATACCTTAAGTTTTCTGATCAGGTCTCTTCATTTAGATTATTAGCAGGCCTCAAAACTTGCCTTATTTTCTAACTAAATGAGCTTCTCTGGGAAGCATGTGAATAACGCCAAAGTGTATCTCTAAAGACAATCTACACAAATACAAAATTGTCAAGATGGAAACAGAACATTCATACAATGAATTTTTTTAAAATAAAATTAGAAATGACACACATTCCTAATACGACAAAACACCAAACCAGAGCAAATATTGCCAGTGATGAGAACAACTTTCATCTGTAGAAACACAAATGCACGTGAGTACACAGAAATAAGAATTCAGCTGAACAGAGGCAGGTGCTGTGGGAACCTATTTCTATTCTGACCTGTAATATCCCGTGGCCCCCGGGGAAGCCTGGTCCCACCAGGCCAAGCCTCTGGCTGGTCAGACAGAGAAGTAACTTGACCTACAAAACACCGAACTCACTTGCTATCAAGTATAAACGCCATGGGGTGCTTGAGTGCTCTGATTACTTGGTTTTCAAAATCAAGTTCACTTTTGAATCAAAAGAAAGTAATCCTTAAATTAGCTTTCATAAATAATCCACGAAATAAACTTCACCTCTGGCTCATCTAAACAGTACTGTTACTCTAGGAACACATGGTACAGTCAGTTGGCTGCTTTGAAGCCTTAAAAAGCACATTCATAAATATACGTCTACATATTAAACTGTTAACTACATCGAAGCACAGGTGCTGTGCAGTTTGCGCTCCAAGAAGCAGCTTCGCAGCAACGTGTCATGACGTGGTTCCTTGAGAACTCGCCTCTGCATCTTCTTGCTTTCTGTATTTCTTCATAATACTAACTGTACCATTAGCCAGGAAAACCACAGCGATGAGTGCAAAATAACCAGCATAGATCAGGAACTAACGGGGATGGGAAGGAAGAAATGTCCAGAGTTATCAATTGGAAGAGGAGATGTTTTCTTTTATATATGTGAACATATCCTATGATATCCCCAATATTGTTGCATACATTGTTTCTCAGTAAGCCTTCACAAAACACCGTGTGCTTACACAACCTGCCAGGCACGGACAATAAAACGGGGTAGCACGGCACGGTGGGACCACAGCCTGACCGCCTCCGTGCCGCTCCTGACTCCACGCCTTCCTAGCTGTGTGACCCTGGCTGAACCACCTCATCTCTGAGCCTTGACTTTACTTACAAGATAGAATTCACACTAGTCCCTAGTCTACAGGGCTGCTGGGATGGGATGAGACCATGTACGTAGGTATTTATCAGCACACAACGCTAAGGCTTTTATTTTTGTTGCTGCTGCTGTTATAACGGAATCATAGTCTCTACCCCCCAGCTGGTAGGTTGAGTGTGACCAGCAGGCCCAATTCTGCAGAGAAAGAACTTCTGTTCTTCCCCAGCAGAGGGCAGTAGAAAGTCAACTATATTCCATTACGGGATTACTTTTCACTTTTCACAGGACGTTCTCTAGGCTAGTATTTTAATGTGACTATATAGTTTATCCACATCATCATCATCATCTTCTTAAAAGAACTTATGAAATAACTCTCAGCTGGCTCATGAGTGCAGTACGGGTGCCACTCTAAGTCTTCGAGCCAGGTTCTTTAAAATTTGGGTACATTTTCCTATAGGAAACCTGTTGATCAATTATGGCAGTTAAAGAGTTTCAGCACAGCCTACACAATCTGAGAATTTCTATAGCAAGATGACAAGCACTTAGTTTCTCTCCCACCCTCCATTCCAAATCTAAGCACCTAAACCTTGAGAGGTCTCCTCAAGGTTTGCACTGCTGGTAGTAATTGGGAAACACACAGAAAGTAGTAAGCTCCCACTCCTCTGCTCGCCCCGGCCTTCTTCCTGAGGCAGTAGGATCCAGTGAGGGATGATTAGGCTTTAGAGTTAGAAGCTGGTTTAAATCCCAGCTTTGCTACATTACTGACCATGCGACCTTACACTACAACTTAACATTACATAACATCTCTCGGACTCATTCTCTCGATGTCCAATCCTGACAACCACCCTGCAAAACTCTATACGGAGTACCTGGCACGTAGAAAGCACTCAGTGCACATCACCTACTATTATCATCATCTCTGTTAGATCTGTTTGGCAAAAACAAAGTTAATTACCGCTAACATGTTGGGCCTTTGCGTAGTAAGAAAACTATTATCTAAGTACGGAGGGAGTCATCTGGGCTGGGATGGGGCGGGGTAAAGGCACTTTTTGATTCAATCGCTCCTTTTGCCACAGTACAGAACAAGCCCCACTTACGAACTCACAACGCACAAAGGTGTATACGACTACACACTTCCTGAATGAATCCAAGTGTCCATACTGTCTCTGGGTGTGTGTGCAGCTGTTTCCTCGATGAGTCACTTGTTAAGAATCTCCATGCTATTCATCAACAGCAAGTCACTACCCTGGTATTTGGGTGAGTGGTGTCTTGGCTAAAGAAGTGAGGGGCCGTACAGAACTGTGCAATGAAGCAGGGCATCTCAAACACAGGATACCGTGTTCCACGCACAGGATTAAAAATGGAGGGAAATACTGGAAGAAGCAGCAGAAAAGCTCGGCCTAGAAGGAACCAACATTCCTTCTCGGCTCTACCAGGCTGTTCAGTTACACTCAGAAACGTTCTAGATCCTCATCAAAAAGATGATGGTCCCAACATCCTCCAGGGAGAAAAGAACTAAGGATGGGCATTGACTAAAGGAAGGAGGGAACACCTCTACTTTTTATTTTATATCTGTCTACACTGTTCGGATTTAAGCTCCACTTTGTCACGCTGCTCGAGTGATAACATCTTGAGTGTCAAAAGAGAAATCTTACCTGAGTGGTAATTTCTAAGCCAAGGCCACTGGAATCCACCACGATGACAGTGAGCAGTGTCTGCAGGGCCAGAGCAATGAAGGTGTTCACGCCAAACACCAGGGCGTAGCGCTCCATGCTGAGGTTAGCAGCAATCTGAAAACTTAAAAAATCAATCCGCAAAAGAATGAATAGGTAAGAATCACTTCCGAGCTAGTTATGATTTTTACTTCAATTGTGGAGAAGCAGCCCCTTCTTTCTACTGTCATCTCCCTTCCCAACCAGGTGAAAAGCCATGTCATTGCTAAGCGGTGTAAACTTCATGCAAACATCTGAACAGAGCAGGAATCTACGAACAAGGAAATAAATGAACCTCACCTAAGTGCCTCCTCAGGAGAAAAACATACAATGCAATGCTTCCTCCCGGTTGCCTCTTTTAACTAGAAATTTTCATTTGTTCGTGAAGAAACCAAAAAAGTGTATCCTGCCACAACTTTTCCAAATGCTTCTTTGACTCAAAATACATACGTTGCTATAGTGATGAGTAACATGTAAATGATTCTGAAGACGACGTAGGACGTGTAGCACACCCAGATGTTGCTCACGGTGTCCATGACATACACAGAGGCAGCAATGAGCAGGGAACACAGACACAGCGTCATCTCCCCCCACGTTGACCAGGATATTTTTATGTAACCCACGGCAAACACGGCAACAGCACCTACAAAACGAAACAGAGAAAACCGATCTAGTTATTTTGGTAAACAAATGCTCTTTCAATGAATTACAAATTCAGCTTAGATCATTAAATGTTAAAACCTTGCCACTTACCTTACACTACCTATAGGGGACATTACATTACACTACACTACACTACCTAGAGGGCAGCTCAGATTACGGAGGGCCTTGAGAGTCAGGCAGAGAATTCTGGACTTGGTGGAATAAAGAACATGGAGCCACTGAGAGACGAGAGACTGAATAAGAGCAGCTGGCAATGAATGCAAAAAGAGGACACAGACCCAGGCATGCTGCTGAGGAAAAGCGACCGAGGCTGGCGCCGAGGCAGGAGTCAGAAAGAGCGAGAACTTCTCAAACTCAATACACGAGAAACAAATAAACAAATCATAAAATGGGCAGAAGATATGAACAGACACTTTTCCAATGAAGACATACAAATGGCTAACAGACACATGAAAAAATGTTCAAAATCATTAGCCATCAGGGAAATTCAAATCAAAACCACACTGAGATACCACCTTACGCCAGTTAGAATGGCAAAGATAGACAAGGCAAGAAACAACAATTGTTGGAGAGGATGTGGAGAAAGGGGATCCCTCCTACATTGTTGGTGGGAATGCAAGTTGGTACAGCCACTCTGGAAAACAGTGTGGAGGTCCCTTAAAAAGTTAAAAATTGAACTACCCTATGACCCAGCCATTGCACTACTGGGTGTTTACCCCAAAGATACAGACGTAGTAAAGAGAAGGGCCATATGCACCCCAATGTTCATAGCTGCATTGTCCACAATAGCCAAATCATGGAAGGAGCCGAGATGCCCTTCAACAGATGACTGGATTAAGAAGCTGTGGTCCATATATACAATGGAATATTACTCAGCTATCAGAAAGAACGAATTCTCAACATTTGCTGCAACATGGACGGCACTGGAGGAGATAATGCTAAGTGAAATAAGTCAAGCAGAGAAAGACAATTATCATATGATTTCTCTCATCTATGGAACATAAGAACTAGGAAAAAAAGAAAGAGCCAGTGCTTCCAGCTCGATGTGGCGGGAGCAATCCTCTCCTCTCCTAACTGAGGAGCCAGTCAGAACACAGCAAAAGGGCATCTCTGCTCTTTGGCAACATGATGAGGCTGATAATGATAGTGAAAATGTGCAGAGTGCTTTCTAAGTGCCAGGCACAATTGTAAGTGTTTACAGAAATCATGGGATGTCGTCTAAAAACCTTAGCAGGTAGGTCAACAAATTACAAAGGATGACAGAATACAATGGTCAAGGACACAGGCTCTGAGTTCAAATCCTGTCTTTACTACTTACCAGCTATCTGATCTTGGGCAGGTTATCCACCTGTCTGTGTTTCCTTAACTGTAAAATAGAGATACTAACGGCACCTGTCTCGGGCATTTTGTGAGGACTGAATTAACATACATAAGTCCTTAGAATAGCATTTATTGCATATTAACACTCAACATTAGTTATTGCTATAAACTGTGTATTACCATTCAAAGTTTCATATCAAGTGACAAAAGCACCCAATAAATACAGATAATGGAAACCTGGATAAGAAGACAATTTTGAAAATCATTACATTAGGTTTCCGTAAAGGATATAAAGAATTCAAGTTTGTTAACCATGGTCATCCACGACTTTCAGCACTGCTAAATTTCTTCCGAAATTACAAAATCAGAACCCAAAAGAAATCATTCCTTGGGATCACTTCAAACTTAGGAGGGGAGAAGCAATCGGAATGGGGATGAGCTAACCACTGGAGGACTCGCCCGCCCCATCACACTTACCCAGGAGGGTGGACACGGCCTCCACGCCGCCGTTGTAGATAGCAGCACTGCGAGAGGGCATCACCTTCTCCCACAGGCCCTGTGTGTAGTTCACCACCTGGAAATAGCCACAGGTGGAGAGGGCCCACCACACAGACCAGCAGAGCAGAGGGCGAGAGGAATAGCACATCAAGAAGTCATTCCACAGGACCTTCAGCACAAGGAGACGGTCTGGCTCGGGTTCCTACACAGGAGAAGGGGAAGAAAGCTCAAATACTAGGAAGGCACCCACAGGAAACAACTGTTACAGACTTCATTTTCTATTTGACAGACATTTTTCTTTTTCCTTGTGAAAACCAACGGCTTATTTTCATGCATACACACGGTACAGAGGCATGGCTCATTGTATCGTGCTTCCCTTTACTGCACTTTGCAAATATGTGTGAACTAATGGAAGGTTTACGGCCACCCTATTGAGCAAGTCTATCAGAGCCAGGTTTCCCACAGTATTTGTCACTTTGTGTCTTTGTGTCACAGTTTGGTAATTCTCACAATATTTCAAACTTTTTCATTATATATTTTTTATAGTGATCTGTGATCAGTAGTCTTTGATGTTACTACTATCATTGTTTTGGGGTGCCATGAGCCATACCCATTTAAGACGGCCAACTTAATCAGTAAATGTTGTGTGTGTTCTGACTGCCCCACTGACTGGCCATTCTCCCTCTATTTCCCTTTCTTCAGGCCTCCCTATTCCCTGAGGCACGGCAGCATTGAGATTAGGTCAGTTAATAACCCTATATTGGATGGGGCGCCTGGGTGGCACAGCGGTTAAGCGTCTGCCTTCGGCTCAGGGCGTGATCCTGGCGTTATGGGATCGAGCCCCACATCAGGCTCTTCCGCTATGAGCCTGCTTCTTCCTCTCCCACTCCCCCTGCTTGTGTTCTCTCTCGCTGGCTGTCTCTATCTCTGTCGAATAAATAAATAAAATCTTAAAAAAAAAAAAATAACCCTATATTGGCCTCCAACAGCACCTTCTGCTATGCTTTTATTCTTATTTCCTTTGCCTAGAATGTTCTTCATTATTTTTCTATTCAAATCTTATTGTCTCCCAAAGTCTATCTCAAACAGCATGTCTTGGAAGGCACTCAGAACCTCCAGAACCTTTGAGTAGGTACAGTTGGCTGTTTGCAAGGCCAGGTTTGCAATACCACTCATTTCTCAGCCCTGTTGTGCACAGAGGGAGACTTAGTCTGTATCCAAAACAATGGCTAGGATGGAAATTTCCGAGCGTAACTTTGCTTCTTTTATTAAATGCTTTTGAAGGACACAATCCCAATACTAACTCTTGCTATGAACAACAAATATTTTCATGATGAAAAGGAGACTATCGTTGTCTCCTCAGCTGTTGATATTCCATTATCCGAAACACAGTAAAAACACACGGAGTGAGCCGTAACCGATAGGAACGAATAATGTACATTTGGTTTCAGAAAAAAAAAAAATACGGATCAAGGAAGCACAGGTGCTGTTGAGGTAGGTTTACAATTTAGCAACAGAGAAGTTCTCACCAAACATAAAAAGCTTCTAGAACACTCTCTCTCCGGCTCCAGCCTGCTGTGCACTTACTCTGCTCCCAAAACAATCATTCCTGTTTTGGCCTGGTATCTCACTGAGCCCTCATTCCTAAACCGGAAAGTAGGGTATTAACAACCGATTAAGAGTTGACCTGTCTTTGGCTACTGTTTCAGGGGAGATGACACTTATCTGAAGTTCAAGGGCATGAAGCTGTAACAGGGAAGGGTGCAACCACGTATGGCTACACACACTCTCCCCTCCATCCCAACTCAGACACATCCACAGGCCGGGGTCTGACTGGAGATAACCAGAGGGAAGGGTTTGTGACCACAAGGAGAAAAGGAGGGTCTAAAGGCAGACTATACCCTTCATGTAAGTCTCTACACAATTCTGGCTTTGTGCTCGGGACCAGCCTGGAGGGAAAGGGGGACTACTGTCCCAACACAAACCTCCCACCACTGTCACCTTTACAATTTCATTCCTTTAGATTCTAAAAGCTCTTCTGACATGAAAAGACATAGGAAGATAAGTATCACACACCACGGAGCAAAAAAATCCATGCAGTTACAAACTCCACGAACACTGTAATTTCATGTGCTATAAAACGTACACCTATGAATACATACTTATGTAATATATGAAAAGATGTTTAGGAAGGTCACTAAACTATTAATAGTGGAAATTTACTATTGTGGCGGTAGCAGATCAGATGATTCTGACTTCTTTTTATGCAGTTTTCTTTTACTGTTTATTAAAAAAGGAAGTATGAATGTTTATAAAATCAGATTTTTTTCCTATTAAGATGATATATTTATATTTGCTATAAACTGTATTTATAGTGACACTTGAAATTGAGTAAATAAAGGCCATTTTCTCCCTAAAATGCGAGGATAATCTCAGAGGAATGAGAACCAAGCAATGTTCCATAGTTATGCCTACTCACACCCCCCCTAAACTCAACTCCTACTCATTTATCACAATGGGCATCTAGTTTCAGATTTCACTTCAAGAAAGGGTTCTGACGTGGTGTTAAAAACAAAAAAACAAAACAAACCCTCGAGAAATTATTTCTCTTCACCGAGGAATAGAAGTCTCTAATACAGTGGTTTTTGAAGTCAACTAGATCTGGGTTGGAATTTTGACCGCGCTATTTTCTATGTGCCTTTGGTAAGTTATCTGATGGAAGCTTCCATTCCCTCAACTGTACAAGGGGGACAGTGATACCTACACACAGAGTTCTCATAAGGCTTAAACGAGTTAATGAATCTAAGATTCTTAGCACAGCGTCCAGTACCCAGGTCAAAATAAATGGGAGCTGGGGCAATAATGATGATAAAAAAAAGAATAGCAGAAGCACACCTGCCTACAGGCAGATGGGAAAAAATTCTAAATCTAACCCTTTTAATTATAAAATGGAAATGAATGTTTATTTCATCAGGCTTTTGGAAGAACTAAATGGGTGTTACTCTCTGTGTAGCAAGTGCTTGATAAATGCTGGTTTCTTTTTTACTCCATCATGACTCATTGATACAATAAACAAGTATGAGTGCCCATACGGCATGTCTGGTGATGTTCTAGATTCTGGGAATACAGCATTAAAGTTCCTGCCCTCATTAAACTGACATTTTGGTAAGGGAGACAGACGATAAACACACACACGAGAGCTTACAGTAGGAATGACAGTAGGAAGAAAAGAAACAGGGTCATGGGCTGGCAAGGGACTGTGGTAGAGAAGGGGACGGACAATAAGAGTGTTGAAAGGCTTTCTGAAAAGCTCATGCCTGAGTTGATACCTGAGTGACATAAAGGAACCAGCCATATAAATCGGAATCAAGGGCAGTCCTGACTGAGAACCTCCGGGCTGAAGTACCCAAGTGGGACTACGCCTGCCGTGGTTTGGCCAGTGCCGTGCGGAGCACAGCCGGGAGGTAAGGCCAGGTTGGATGGGGTCTCACAGGCCACAATGCGAGTTTTGGATTTTCTTCTACATACAATAGGAAAATATATGGGGATGAGGGGTAAGGTAAGCAGGGTTTAATGCCTAAAGTATGAAAATTTGAGTCAAGGGAAGGTGACTGCAATTAAACCACTTCTATATAATTCCTAACTCTACAGGGGACTGGACAGGGAAGGAAAAGGTGTTCGTGTCCTGCCTGGCAATCTGAAGAAAAGTACATCTTCAGATCAGTCAGCTCATAAAACTCAGTATTCTAGAGCTCAGGAAAGTTCACTGATCATCTGGTTTAACATTCTACATTTAAGAGTAGCCTGGGTTAAAGAATTAGTGGTGGAATTAGTACCAGATTCTAGTGACACCTCTCATAAAACTCAGAAGACCAGGAGGAACCAACTCAAAGTGAGAGATTATCTGCAGCCTCACAATAACGATTTACAGTGAAGGCACACAACTGTTCTTGATTACTCGTGTCTAATGACAAAGACGGTAACAGAAATGAATATATATTGACTACCTACTACGAATACTCATTTGAGAGCCTTCCATGACCTCTACATTTAACACCTGAAATAACCCTGAGAGGTCGAAAGAAGAATGAGGAAAGAAATTAAGTTTCAAAGAATGAAGCAACTTGCCCAAGATCACCTTGCTGGTAAGTACTAGACCCTGGTTTGACCTTCTTCAAAACCCACTATTGTGTGCTGCTGGAAACTATTAAGTACAACGTGGAAACATTACTGCTGCTACTGTCAGTGTTTCGTAGAGCTCCAACACACACACACACACACACACACACACACACACACACAAAGCCTATTCATAGTAAGGATATCAGTCTACAAACAAAAGTATAGTTGTGTTAACACGTATTGTTTATTATGTGTCAGGCCCTGTGCTAAAGAAGTGGCTTAATTTACACCATTTCTAATAGCTCAGCAATTTAAATCAGGTCCAACTATAGGCCTGTTTCCTATTTAGGAAAGAGAATCACTGGCTATGCTGGAATGCTGACACACTGCCCCACAGCACAGGCTTGTTCTAAGAACTCACCAATACTGTACGGTAACTTGTGGACAGGGCTGTGACTCCTACTTCATCTGCCCTTTGCATAAAGTCAAGATCAAACCACCCACCCATCTACCTACTCTTCTTCACTGTATTTCCCACAATTATGATTTACAGTTCAGCTGTGGGCTTTGTCAACTTAAAATGGCGCTGTGATCCCCAGTCTCCCTATGCTGACTTTCCTGCAAGCTTGTCAAGAGACACAGCACTATTTCAGCCCAGTACAGCTGCCAAGCAGCCCTGACCGCCTATTCCACGCCAGCAGCAGAGCCAAGGATATAGTGGAACTGAACTGAATCTACCTTTTACCCCAGTGTACCAACATGATGGTTCTGACCATGCTGTCGCCCCGTGAAAGCCTTTATGGAGCAAAGCACAGATCAAAGTGGATCTCATATACGCTCTTTAATGATGTTACAGAGTCTATCAGTGCAATTCTGCACAAGCCGCTAATCCCTGTTCCCGATCCTTATCTTGAAAATGACAGGGTTGACGACACCTAAAGTCTCTTGTAACTTTAACATACTCTGATGGTCCCTACGGCCTGTGGTTAGAATCACTTCCAACTCTAAAATATTGCAATTCTTCAGCATGTCAAGTACTGACATTTTGCATATGTACAAACAACAAATGTCAATTTGGTCTAGGACAAAGTTTTTTAAATGGTAGGTTACAACTCATTAACAGGTAATAAAATCAATGCAGTGGGCGGTGATGTGCATTGTAAAAAATGAAATGAATGAAACAAATAATACACTACATATTCATTAAATTTAAAGTAAAATAAAACTGCAAAATTTTTATCAAAAAAATGAACTGAATGGAATGTATCAATAAAGTATTGTGCTGTAAAACCTCGGCTTCAGTTTTATAGAAAATATGTACACACCTACGAGTGGAACTTGTTCCTATGTAAAACACATTTCTTACTCATGTTCAAAATGGCTTAAAACGTACTGGTCTATACAAATCTTTAGAAGTATGGCCAATGTTAATATTTAAGATATATTTATATAGGTATTACGGATATGTACATATTAATTTTACCTACAGCCATTTTAACACATTTGAAACAGAATTTTTAAAGGGTCCTTATTCTTTTTTTCTACTACATAAGATCAGATTATTATAACCCTCTCCCTCCTCCATTAACCCTTTGTGGACTTGCCAACATCACTTACCAAACTACGAAGGAATCAGCATCGCATTCCTACTTAATCCCGGGTATTTTGACGGATGCTGCCCACAGGTGCCCTAGTAATCAAATTGAGTTTCATGACCAGTGTCACCGAGGCTCAAGCTCTTTGGGATGACAACCTAAGTTTCAACTAGTGACCTCAAGTGAAGAGCGGGGGTAGGCATCGGACAGTAATTAGATGCCACACAGAAACAATCTGAGTTACTTCCAGGTCAGGGAGCCAAAGACTTCACTCACATGGGTTCTCTACTCTCATTCAGTCTACAAGGCTTATGGAGCTCGGTTTTATGACTGACAGAGCCCACCCACAAAGTGAGAATGTTAACAGGTTATTTCCAAACATGTCCCACGAGAAAGCTAAGACTAATTCAGTATGGCTGGAATGAACCTTGCCCCTCACAGCTTATAACCTGTTGGGAAGATAAAAAGCTTTTATAAAGAAGGGTGAATGATTGGGGGAAGCAATTAATCTTCCTGGCTAGCCAGAATGTATGGATGGATTATTCTGATGCCATACCTAAGAGACAATTTCACAGTCACAATTTTAATATGTATTCCATCATCACCTTAAATTTTCCTCTTGTGATTATCTTCCTCTGCATTATTCATTACTACCCCCCTCTGGGAAAGGGTCACTTGAAAATACAGATATGACTTCCAGCACAGAAGAGGAACCTTTGGGTTTCCATTCAGAAACTGGAAGTAGATATTCATCATTTATTGGAGTCATTTCATCTATTCATCTAGCAAACTGTTCTGAGTGCTTCACCAAGTACTGGGGATAAAGATGGAGACGACATAGCTCCCACCATGGCTCAAGACATCTCTGACACAAGCAGTACAATGTGTACAGTCTGCTTTGCAGGCCATTCACTCCAGGATAAAATATATTTGTCATCCCTAAAATAAATCAACTTTATCTCTACTCAATGAATGACTGAACCAATGGACCAACTCAGGATAAAAACCTGAATCCACATGAGTACCAGGTCTCGCAAGAGGGGGTTTCCTGTCTGCTTTGTCGCCACTGCTCTAGCAACCACGAGATGTTTAAGGCTAAACTTACCGGCTCCTCCATATTTAGAGGGATTTTTGACTCAATGTCCTCCCACCCAGGAAGGTGGTTAGAAGCTGAGGTGTGGGTTATGATGCCGCCATTTTGTGCCTTGATGCCGTTCATTCTCTGGCAAATGGAAGGGACGTGGTGAAAGAAAAGGCTCTTCTGCGGCATAGGCAGAAACCAGGCCACCGCAAAAGCCACAGAAACACACGTAAGAGAGATGACATTCAGACTGAACAGGGACCAGCCTGCCATGGAGACGAGGATTTGCCCCAGGACAGAGCCCACAGTAAAGCCCACCAAGGTGGCACTCCGACAGTAACTTGTGACTTTCTGGTACATGTTCAGGTCCACCACGCTGTAGATATAAGAGTAATAGGCAATTTCAGTGGCTGTGGCGACGCCATAGAAGAATTCCAAGAACTGAATGGCCAGCAGTCCCTGGGCGTAGAGCAGCATGAACCACGTAACGATAAGGCTGAGTCCCTGAAGCAGGATGACAAGCTTGTAACGGAGGTAGTCTGTGGCAAGGAACACAGGAAACAGCAGCACCAGGTAAGAGTAAGTCCATACTGGATAAATTTCATTGAAGACCTGACAGAAAAAGACAATGAAAAACCTATTAGTGATATCAACGGACCTGGAATATTCGTAACAATTTATTCTTATAAAACAACCTACCAATACCTCTCATAAATCATCCTCATCAACCAAAGAGATCGCAGCCACAATTCTGACAGTTGTTTGGAATACCCTTCCCCATTTTCACCCCATCATTTTTTTTCTTAAAATCCTCCCCCTTCATCAAGGCCTAGCTCAAAGCCGTCCTCATCCTGGCAGACTTGGCCAGAGCTGACAGTGTTCGTGGCACAACCCTCAGAGCTGCCGCGATACTGCTCTGGGCCAGTCTCCCCAGGTCCCTCACAGCACTGCTTCTAACCGCGGTGGCTCGTCTCCCACAGGGCTTTAAAAGATGAGGATGCCTAGCCAACAAGCTCCCAGCAGATGCGTGTCTGAGCCAGAGGTGCGGACCACTGCCTTCGAGGGTGGGCTTCTGAGGGCTGACTCGCCGTCCGACGCTGACCTGCACGGCCTAGCAGCCAGCTTGCTGTGTGGAGGGTACTTGCTCAATAACTGCTTTGGAAACAGGTTAGTGTTTGGGAATCGTCATCGATTCTTCCTTCTAGCCACAGAACAGGGAGCCTTGACCCTACCGTTTGATTAGGTTTCTCTGATTTTAAGTTTTATTGCCTTGGGGGAAGAGGTAAAGAGGATAGTTCTGTCCTAGTCTGGACAGAATACTTATCTGTGGAAGATAGAATTACAGGCAACTCTGATGTCCTTCTTTCTGCTTGTCTATAATATGAAAAGGATAGATGTTTTTGTTTTCTCTTTAATGATTTTTAAAATTGGAATAAAGTAGAAGTAATCTCTAAAATAAGCTTTCTGCCACACAGACCCTACTGGGATTTCACCCCCATCATTCGCTGTGATCATCACCAAGTTTTTTGTTTAGTTCCCTTTAGCCTTCGTCGCCATTACCAGTAAAAGAGGCATAAACCCTACAGCACAGGGTTGCTTGTTGCAAGGATTAAATGAGAGGATATACGCAGATCACTCACTTAATTTAGAGGTCAAGACTTGAGGACTGAAGCTGAAACAGACCCTCTGGGACAATACGAATGAAGTAAATCAACTGACCTGCCATCCCCATTCCTCTAATATCAATCACTATAGGAGACCCTCCCCTCTTTTACACCTACCCGTGTCTAGCAAGGTCCTGGGGATGTACGTAAGTTGGCTTTTTAAATGATCATTTCAAAGTCTAGATCAGTGGCCCAGATTTTTAAGTGCCTTCTGAAAGGCAGTCTTGGTAACAGGCTAAAGGCTTTGCCATGGACCAATCTAATCCCAGACTCTGACAATCTAAGGCCAGGGGCGACTTGCTTTTTAACTCTCAAGTTCACCCAAACGTAAAATGGGCTGTGTTCAGGGTTTAGAAGAACATTAAAGTAAACAGTTACTGTAAAATCTTTTGCTGGTGCAGAGCCCAACTACAAAAGTAAAACACAATCTGAAATATATTCCAAACTTGATTTCTGTTTTTGACCAGCCAGATATCAAAAGTAATTTGTCTAATAGTCTCACCTTCACGAATTTTTTAGCCTAATTTGTTTTGTATAAATCATTTAGCAATCTCCACTCGATCAGGAAATTTCTTGCTCCTGAATATGGGTGTGAAAAGAATAATCATGACCTGCAGAAATGATTCTTATTCCAAAGTGTGTTACTTTCAGCAACTGCAGAACGAAAGGCACTTGGCCAGCACCACCGAGGGGGACAGATAACTTTGAGATAAAAGCTGTGACTTTTCACAGTGGTGTTCCATTAACAACTCCCCACTCCTTTTTTGCCTCTGCTTTTACCCAGAGTCTCCTATAGTTTTCTTAAGTGTGAGACTGTCTCGGCTGACTCCACACGTTTCTTCACCATCACATTTTCCCCAACATGTTTTTCCCAACACAACACCACAAACCATCAGCCGTCATGCCCTTTAAAAATACTCTCCATCCCTTCCTTCAATACCCCGCGTTCTCTTGTTCCCGCCACACCCTTCAGGACTTTTGACTTCTTCACTCCGGCAATACTGTCTGCACACCTACGTGTGTTCTATGCCTTTCAGTAACGGCTGTCCCAAAATGATTAACTGCTAAGGTTTTCATTACATAAATCTCATCCTTCTAATCATCAACTTAACATGCTTATATTTATGAGTCTCATTCTACTCAAACACAAAACCACAATTAAGATAACGAAGATGAGGAAAAGTAACATGGCCAGGCCTGCAATGCCAAGTAGGAATAAAATTAAAGGCGGCTGGGGTGGGGGAAGAGATGGGTTCTCTTTAACTCATTCTAAATTTAAAAAACCTGACTTTTCTCCTATGCGAGAGATCAACCCAAGATCAATGTCCCTATCACAGTGTTATCAGCATTTTACTAGCAAATGTCTACTGATGTGCCACAAACTATGCTAATTGCCTTTACCTACCTTACTTCATTTAATCCAAACAACAACCCTAAGAAGTGAATGTTTTTATTAGCTCTATTTCACAAACTGAGGAAACCTGGCCTTACAGAAAGGTTAAATAAGTTATCCAAAGTAAGTTACCACAGCTAGCATTGGCAGAGGGAGGTCAGAATCTTGACAGTCTGAATCCACCACACTAAAATGCCTCATTCCTCCAATCAGAAACTTTTGTTGATCGTCTACGATGTTCTGGGGCTCTTCTAATGCCTGCAGCAGCTTTTTCAACCTGTATTAAGGTGCTTTTACAGGGCAGTCACAAAGAGAGAAAGACTATGCATTCTCCAGAGCTTAGCCATTGGGTCTCCCCGAAGAAGATCCTTTCTCTTTCAACACCACCATGGACAAACTGTGACAACAAAAAATGTTTCTTCAATAGATACTTTTAATCCTGAAGGGAAACTTCCCACATGCAAAAATGTACAAATTACAGACTCTTATTGTCCATACCCTGGATAATACCTGCTTATCCAGCTAAAATCTGCCATGTGAGCAAAGGGAATTGATTTTATCATAAGGTGTCTTTCACCATTCTTTGGATCAGAGCTTGTTTGTGCTTTCTTCTGAGATACAAAAGTCAAGAGAAAACAGATGTTCATTTTAAGCTGTAATTCAGATTTAGACTTTATGTTAGAATCCAGTTTCTATTAAACAACTACTTAATAAGCCCTTATTTGCACAACACTTTAAGCTGTGTGGATTACAAAAAATAAAATAAAAAAATACAATAAAATAAAGCCTCAATTCTTCAGGAGTTCTGAACCTAATGAGCAATATATATTCATACGTTATTGATAAGGGAGATAGGAAGTATGGGGTTACTTCTTTGAGGTGGACCTTGAGGGCGGAGAAAGTTAGAGGCTAACAGAAAGATATCCACAGATAGTATGGGAAGCTTATTCCAAGCAGAGATCACAACTTTAAGTACAGACTGGTAGGTGAGAGGCTGTGGATATGCTGGATTTATGACCAGAAGACTGATGTGGATGGCATGAGGGCATGTTGAAGGCGGCAAGGAGAGGAAAGATGTAGCAGGAGATAAGGCTGTTAAGGAGGTCAAGAGCCAAATTCTGTAGGACTCAGAATATCAGACAGAATCGGTAGACAGTTTTTTTTTTTTTAATCAAAAAGGTAGTGAATGACTGTCAAATCACATGCTAAAAAAGATGAAAGAATAAAAAACTGTTGGAGATATAGAGCTCTATTTTATTAAAAGTTTGGCTTCATCTATCAGAACATAGTCCATTTTTAACCTGCTTAAAATTTAGAAAGTGTGGGGGGGGCACCTGGGTGGTTCAGTTGGTTAAGCATCTGCCTTCGGCTCAGGTCATGATCTCAGGGTCCTGGGATGAGCCCCACATTGGGCTTGCTGCTCAGCGGGAGTCTGCCCTCTCCCTTTGCCCCTCTCCATCCACGGACCGCTTGTGCTCTCCCTCTCCCAAATAAGTAAATAAAATCTTAAAAAAAAAAAAAACAACAAACAAACAAAAAAAAAAACTTAGAAAGTGGTACCTGAAACAGGGAAACATTTTTCCTGAAATCTAAGGAAAAAAATCCTTTGAGAGTACAAAGATAGAGGAAATTCTGTCCTTCTTTTCCTTCTTCTGCCTTTGGACTTGGTTAACAACAGCTCCATTTAAGATGATCTACGTTGGCCCTTCTAAAGTCCTACAAGTAAATACAAACTTCAACACAAACATCACTGACCATGACCTGACGTTCACTTTGCCTAAAACTCATGTAATATTTTTTATTAACTGTCCACTGGTGAAAGCAAGCATTAGGTCAGGAAGGAGAACAAGTTGTTCTATTTATTTCACTTATTAGACATTTTAAAAACCCAGGGTTCTGGAGAGAGGGTGAACAGAGCCATACTGTACAGGAACACCAAAATCAGCCAAGATCCAACGTCGTCCTAGACAAACGACCTCCTTTCTAGACCACTAGATTTCTTTCCAAACTCTGCCCTCATCCTCCTCCAATTTGCAATAACGGAAATTGTGCTACGTGTTTGTTACATAATCAGCAAATATTTACCGGGTCTAGCACCCTTGTTTTTACTCCAATGCCACTGAACGTATTTCACTCACCCTAGAAAGCTCTCCAATTAAACAGGGCACGTGATGACACATGACATGAAATTCCTCTGCCCAGGGCACATGACAAAACAGATCGGGTTTCAAATATCAACGTTCGGAGCATGTTTCTACCCCCGTACCCCTCTCTCAGGCAAGGTGCACTCACTGTGCAGATCACATGGCAGTTCCCATGAAACTTTCATTGAAAGCAGCTCAAGAAGTATCATTTCTGCTTCAGTGACTGCACCTCAGTCAGCAGCTGTCTCCAGAATCACTCTCTCATATTTACTGCAGTAATTGTCTTCTTATAAAAGCATCCTGTTCCCAATGTTAAAATGTAACCAGTGTTAAAATTCAAATAGGTAACGAGTAACTGTGACAGTCCTTTGTGGGGTGGTCCTTAAGACTGAGAAATAAAAGATCTGAAGTTGGGTAAAGGCCAATGATATTTGCTCAAGTAAGACAACATAAGAAATTCAAATGCAGCCCTCAATTTGGACTCAACACTGACTTTCAGTTCTGTGCTAAGTGTCCTAGGGGCAAAGCAACAGCAGACTGGACTGTGAGTAATTCGATCCTGCTCTGACCTGTTATGCAGGGATAGTGAGTTGCTCCTCAAAGAGGTGATTACTAACCACAGGAAGAAGAGTAAAGTTTAAATGGGAGGGAAGGGATGGGAGGAAAGGTAGGCATAGGAAAAAACAGCTATTATGTGCCCAGTCAGCTTTCAGCCTTTGTAGTGTTCTAGAAAGGAACACCAGGCCTTGGCCTTCACGCCTGTAGTGGAGAACCAAAACTAACATCTGTGAACCAACAACTCACCATGCAAGAAAAACTAATTAAGTGCCAATTACGTGATACCATCTCAGTATCTGCTTTTATCCCAGGAGGTAGGGGATGAAAAGGCACAGAACGTCCTTGAATAAAGCCTCACCTAATTAATAATCAAAACAAATTAAGATGATGGATTTTTGTTTGTTCTGTTCTGTCCTTATTTGAGTACATCCATCCTGTCGAAGGCAAACAAAGTAAGGTATGGGGAAAAAAGAGGGAGCAGCAGGGAGAGGGAAGAGTCTTTCAAAAAGCATCGGTTACTTAGCACTTGGCTCCCAGCTTTCAATCAACAAACATTTACTAAACCTTCCCGGTGCCCCAAGTACAACTTGCTGTTTTCACTTTTTTCTCCACATCCCCCGCTGCGCCCCCTCCCGCCGCGCAGCAGGAACTGCCGGACCAACGTGAGCACGCTGTAGGGCGGCAGCATCGGCACACCGCCTGAAGCACACCCGTGCTGGGGCTCCCGCCGCGAGTTCCGAGCCCCCCTTCACAGAAGACGTGCCCCATAAATCCGAAGGACTCCCGAAAAACTGCAGAGTAGCGCAGCGCCAGCACCGAGCCGGCTTCCGACTGCGAAAAGGCAGAGCTCTTTGCCCAGAAAGCGTCCGGAGGCTCCAGCGCCTTTTCCCCTCGCTCCTCCTCTCCCGAACCGCCTCCCCAGCGCCCGCTCTCTGCCGCGCCGGCCCCCGGTCCGCCGCCGCGCCTACCTCCTTCTCGGTCAGATTCTTGTCGGGCCCCAGCAGGTAGGGGGTCAGGAAGGGCTCGGACGGCCTGAGGCTGGCGAAGAAGCCGTAGGCGCAAAGCAGCGCGGTGGGCAGGAACCAGCACTCGCGGGGCACGCGGGCCGTGCGCAGGAGCACCGTGGCCGCCGCCGCCGCCGCCCGCCGGGACACCGGGCCGGGCACATCCATTCGGGATGCGGAGGGCGGGGACCCGGCCCGGCCCCTCTCTTCGCCCTCTCGTCCTCCGCCAGCCGCAGTGAGGCTCTAGCGCTGCCGCGGCGGGGAAACCTGGACTCGCGAGCTGCGCCCTTCGCGGCGGCGCCAGGTCGCACGGGGCTCACCGCCGCCTCCACGGGCAGCCCTCCAGTCTTCCCCTGCTGCGGACGCCTCACATGTTACTGCCCGAGCCTGCATGCGAGACCCGCCCTCCGGGGCCGCCCCCTCGCCACCGCCCCCAAGCGCGCAGCCAATCGCAGCGGACGCTTAGAATTTGCCTTCTCTCCCATTGGTCGCTGACTCCGAAGATGCGAATCCGCGCGGGCTGAGCGCGAGTCGGCTGACGCCCGCCGAACTGCAGCGGTTGGGCAGGGAGACATGGAGGACTCTGGCGCGGAAGGCGCGTTTGTCGCGGCGGTGCGCGCTGGTCAGGCGGAGCGCGCTCGGCCCCCGCTGGCGGTCGCCTCGGTGTGCCTCCCTGAGGGCCTAGTCCCCGCTGAAAAGAACGCGCTGTTTACACACTCACTCCCCCGCTCTTAGTCACATCCCCCCGGAGTTGATTCAGACTACTCCCGAGACACTTGGCTGCCCAGGCCCGGCCAAGATTTAACCTTGGGGCAGGGGGAATGCCAGACCTTTCCTCCGGCAGCTGTCCTGTTTTAAGTTGCATTCATTTGCCAATAGAAGGACACCAGAAGCCCGGGATCTAAGCACCCGGGGCGTTTACCAAGGGCCTGAACAGAAGAAAGTGGATAAAACACGGACAGAATGCACGAGCGCAATGGAGTCCGAATGAAAGGGCTTTAGCTTTCTGTCGTGACTTTTTGCAAGCAGGATACCAAGAAAGCAAACATAACGGTAGCGACAGCCTGTGTTTAAAAGGAAAGTGGCAAATCCTGAGTCACTAAAGCAATCAAGAAATATTGATCTCTTTATTAAAAACAAAGAGGTCTTGGCATAGTTTTCAAGGGCAAAGCATGACAAGAATATCCAGTGCTTTCTCTCATCTCTCTAAGCCTCTTTCTGCCTGACTCAGCCTGACTCTATCGCAATCATTCCACTGCAGACCGAGCTGCACCATTTAAAGCAATTTTTTTCCCTGTGTAGTATTTGCAAAGTAGCAGATTCTGTCAGAAGCTCACAGAACACGCATTTGAACTCTCTGTTTTGTTTTACTATGTTACCACACATCTAGCTCAATTTTCCTCCTGTGACAGCAAGTAATTTTTTTTTTTTTTGCAAGCAGATACATCAGCCACAAAAATGAGTCTACCGGAGGGAACAACCTGCTAGTAAAGGAAAAGATTTGTTTTTAAGGCTGCACAAGTGAATGCACCAATATATGTGTGCTGATTAATCTAAAGAAATTCAGTTGGTGGTATTTACGTCTACCAGTGGGCCTCAAAGTGTGATCCAGATAACATCATCATTCTAAAGGCTAAGAGAATGTGGACTTGTATGTTTTTGTGTTAAATAAACTTTTCAGATTTAATTTCTGATATGGTAACGATCAGGAGGAATAAGCCACAGAAACGAAAAGTCTTTAGGATCCTAAATAACAGGAATCTTGAGACCAAAAAGTAAGAACATGTAATCTACATAATACGATTATCTAGTTCCTAAACTATAGCCATAGTATTTACCTCTCATCATGACTCCAGAGAGAACATCAGTGGTCCTCTTGGCAATTGCTTTGTACATTCTGTACTTTAGCAGAAGAGAAGAAGGAAAGAGAAAGAAACACAGGAGAGGCCTCAGAAAGAGAAGTCTACCTGTTAACAACAGCTTTCTGTCCCTTCCCTGAGGCTTAGAGACCTGAACTATGTTAATCTGTAAATCACCGGTTCTGAAAAATTTCCCTGGTATAAATCACTTAGGCACCTCAAATCCTCTTTGCAATGTTGGGCATTAACAAATAATTCTTCTTGAATTGGGCAGAAAATGTTTTTATTATTTTTCTCTAAGAGGTTACACTAGGCGGAATTCTAAGAATGACCCCCAGTGACGCTTGCCCTCGTGTAATCCCCACCCCTTTGAGTGTGGGGTAGAACCCGTGAATTTGATGAGATAATGCACCTGTGATACGTTAGACGGCAACATGAGATTATCCAGGTGGACCCAATATAATCACGAGAGCCCTTTCAAAGCAGAGAATTTTCTCCAGATGGTAGCAGAAGAGAAAGAGATATTTGAAGAGTGAGAAGGATTTGATGTGCTGCTGCTGGAGGGGTCTACGTGCCAAGGACGTGGGCTCCCCGTAGCCGTTGAGCCTGACTCTTGGTTGACAGCCAGCAAGAATTGGGGATTTCAGTCCTTCAATCGCAAGTACCTGAGTTCTGCCAACAACCTAAAAGAGCTGGGAAATAGATTCTACCGCCCAGTCTACAGCCTGTCCAACACCTTCATTCCTGCCTGTGAAACTCTGGGTAGGAAACCCACCCAAGTCCACCTGGACTTCTGATGTATAGAACCATGAGCTAAATTGTTGTAGTTTTTGGAAAATAATAAAAATTTTAAAAATTGTAATTTCTGGGGCGCCTGGGTCGTGCAGTCGTTAGGCGTCTGCCTTCGGCTCAGGGCGTGATCCCAGCGTTCTGGGATCGAGCCCCACATCAGGCTCCTCTGCTGGGAGCCTGCTTCTTCCTCTCCCACTCCCCCTGCTTGTGTTCCCTCTCTCGCTGGCTGTCTTTGTCTGTCAAATAAATAAATAAAATCTTTAAAAAAAAATAAAAATTATAATTTTTAAGCTGCTAAATTTGCAGTAATTTGTCATGCAGCAATAGGAAAGGACTACAGAGGCAAATAGAATATATTTGTTAATTGGGGTAATAGTCACATAATACAAGGTTGCCATTCATTGTCTGCATGTACAACTCAGTGGCATTAGTACATTTCGCATTGTTGTGCAACCAGCACTGCCACCTACTTCTAAGACATTTCGCCACTCCAAAAGGAAACTTGTAGTCATTTAGAAATTGCTCTCTCTTCTTCCCTTCCCCCAGCCCCGGGGGGAGCACTGATGGAGGCTGAAATCCCCAATTCTTGCTGGCTGTCAACCAAGAGTCAGGCTCAACGGCTACGGGGAGCCCACGTCCTTAGCACGTAGCCCCCTCCAGCAGCAGCACATCAAATCCGTCTCACTCTTCTTTGCTTTCTGTTTCTATGGACTTACTTATTCTGGATGTTTCTTTCTTTTCTTTTCTTTTAAGATTTTATTTATTTTTTTGACAGAGAGAGACAGCCAGAGAGAGAGGGAACACAAGCAGGGGGAGTGGGAGAGGAAGAAGCAGGCTCCCAGCAGGACAGGGAGCCCAATGCAGGGCTCAATGCAGGGCTCGATCCCAGCACCCTGGGATCAGGCCCTGAGCTGAAAGCAGATGCTTAACGACTGAGCCACTCAGGTGCCCCTACTCTGGATGTTTCCTACAAAAGGAATCATACAGTATGTGACATTTTCTATCTGGTTTCTTTAATTTAGCATAACAATTTTAAGGTTCATCCACAGTGTAGCATGTATCAGTACTTCATTTCTTTTTATGGCTGAAACATATCCCACCTTATGTGTGTAACACAGTTGATCCATTCTTCAATTGGTGGACATTTTGGGTTGTTTCTACTTTTTGGCTATTGTGGGTAGTGCTGCTATGAACATGAGTGTGCAAGTGTTTGAATACTGGCTTTCAATTATTTTGGGTACGAAGGAGTGGGATTGCCAGATCACTTTATAATTCTGGCTAACTGTTTGAGGAACTGCTGAACTGTTTTCCATGAGCCTGCACCAGTTAACATTCCCACCTCCAGTTTCTCCACATCCTTGCCAATACTTGTTGTTTTCTTTTCTTTTCTTTTTTTAATATCTATCCTAAGGGGTGTGAAGTGATATCCCATTGTGATTTGCATTTGCATTTCCCTGATGACTAATGCTGTTGAGCACCTTTCTCATGTATGTTCTCTTTTGTGGAGAAATATCCATTCAGGTCTTTTGCCCTCTTTTTTTTTTTTTTAAAGATTTTATTTTTATTTATTTGACAGAGAGAGAGAGACAGCGAGAGAGGGAACACAAGCAGGGGGAGTGGGAGAGGAAGAAGCAGGCTCCCAGCAGAGGAGCCTGATGCGGGGCTAGATCCCAAGACTCTGGGATCACGCCCTGAGCCGAAGGAAGACGCTTAACCGCTGTGCCACCCAGGCGCCCTCTTTTGCCCTCTTTTGATTGGATTGTTTTTCTTTTCGTTGTGAAGTTGCAAGAATTCTTTATATAATCTGGACATTAGACCCTTGTCAGAGAGATGACATGCAAATATTTTTGCCTATTCGGTAGGTGTAAATAAATTATTGAGGGACAATTTTGTCTCTATTAATATATAAAAGCATGTGGGGATGTGTGTTTTTCAAGAATAATTATATTATGTACTTTCAGATCTTGCTTTCCTCAGGACTAATTTGTAGAAAACCGTCCACTGTGATAAGATTAAGCTCTAATTCTCTCTAATGTCCCGTTGCGTGGGTGCACTGTAATTTATTTACGGCCGCTAACTCTGTTTCTAGGTTTTTATTCACTGCCCACAATGCTACAATTAACATCCTTGTACAATATATGTCTATGTATCGTTTGCTTCATTTTTATGAAATTTATTTCTGGGAGTGGGATAGCTGGTTGAAGAGTTTAAGCATTTTTTAATTTTATGTATTTATTTTATTTTAATAGGCATTGTTCAGTTGTTTTTCATAAACCAGCAACATGACAGTATTTGTTTTATGCTGCATCCTTGCCAATAATAAGTGTAATCAAGTTTTTTGTGTTTTTTTGTTTGTTTGTTTAATTTTTGTTAGCTGGGTAGGTGGAAAATCAGTGGTTCTCAACTTGTAATGATTTTTGCCTCCCCTCCCCCGGAGACGTTTGGCGAAGCCTGGAGCTATTTTTTATTGTCATGCTTGTTAGTCACGGTTGGGGGTAGGTGCTACCAGCTTCTAGTGGGCAGAGCCAGGGATTCTGCCAAACATCCTACCATACGGCAGCCCCCACAACAGAGAGTTATCCAGGCCAAAATGCCAACAGCGCCAAGGTTGAGAAACCCTGGTATGAAGAGCTACCCCTTTTATCTTCAGTTTGAAAGTCTTTATGGGTGAGTTTGAACATCTTTCCATGTGTTTGTAAGCTGTTTGGATTTACTTTCCTGTATGTTATCTATTCTTGTCCTTTGCTCATTTTTCTTTTGGTTGTTTATCCCTAAATTATCAACTAATAAGAACATTTTATATTTTATAACCCTTTGTCCTCTTCATTGAAAATATAATTTTTTAAAATATACTTTTGATTGACTCATTTGTAGTATCTTTTGCCAAATAGTCAAATCTTATTGAAGAACATAAAACAAAGTTTGAAAAAATGGTCAGACACACTATGCCCTTAGATAGGAAAACATCCTAAAAATGTTCCTTTCCCCAAAGTTAATTTATAACTTTAATGCAGTTCCAACTGGAATATAAACACTATCCATTTAAGGTTCCAAAATTATCTTAAAATTTTATAGAATACTAAATGTACAAGAATGGCCAATAAAATTTTGCAAAGAAAGACTAGCAAGATATACTTACATCACTAGATATCAGAACATACTTTAAAGGTGCTGGAATAAAAAAAAAATTTGGTAATGTTACTGGAATAGACAGCTATGTAAGTGAAATAGACCAGAGAATCACTATCTATGAACATTTAATAAATGACAACTATTTTGTTCAATTAAGTGAAAAAAGGATGGATAATTTAATAAATGTTACCAGCAAAACTGTTGATCCACACAAAGGAAATTAAATTAGGAAAAATCTTATGCCATATATAAAAACAAATTCTAGATTTGGAAATTACTTAAATTTAAATGATACTAATATTCCAAAAACAATCTCAGAAACTACATCTATATTCCGGGAGACAAGGAAATCCTTTAAGAATGGAAACATACTAATATAAAATAAAATCAAAGTAATATAAAGTGAATGATAAAATGATCATATTTATTTACTTGATCTATCTTATTGAGGAATCGGAGAGCAGAGATCCTGTCTTAATCTCTTGTTCTTCTGGCATAGTAGCTGGCAAGTTGAAGGAACTTAATGAATCTTGGTGAATGAATGGCCCTCTATAGATCACTGATTCTAATCCCTTAAATGACCCATTACAAAACCTCAAGGACAGCTGCACCAGCAAGCAGTGACCTACAGAGCATTCAGGAGTCCAACACTTTTTTTACCTAGGGTGTAGTGCAGTTAGGAAAGGAACATTGATTCTCACCCATTGTGTGGCATATAGAATTTTAGAGCAAAGGTAAGAATTAAGCTCAGCTTGTCTATTGCATCACTTTCCAGAAGAAGACTCTAAGTGACAGAGAATTTAAGGGACATGTGGTGTGATATGATGAAATTGGAAACATGCCTGTTGGCCCAGTGTGAGCTTTGTTCTACAGTAGAAATAATGATGGAATTCAGTAAAACATAATTGTAATCTATACTATTAATTTTGAAAATAATATTGAAGCTAAGGCCAAGAAATGTAAATCAATTTACCAAGATCACCAAGAGTTAGAAGCCGACTCAAAATAGTCTTTGGTTGTAGAGACTTGAAGTCCAGGCCTAACCCTCCATACCATGCAGCCTTTTATGCTTTCTTCTAGTTATTACATTTTCTTTTTACTTTTCAATATAATGTATACCACAAAGCAGTTATCCTGGAAAGCAGAGTACTGAAATGATTTCCAAATATATTTACTAGAACTTATATTTTTACTTCATTCTCAGAAGTATGGTAAGTGCAAATAGGTACAAAGAGACATTTTTGTCAGTTTATGGATAGAGACTGAGGGACAGGAAATCTCAGTCCATCGAGGTCACCTTTGTTCCCTCAACAAGAATTTATTGAGAGCCCGTTGTCCAAGGCATTGAACTTGGTGCCATTGAGAAACAATGACAAGACTGTCCCCAACTTTGGGCTGCTCATATGAGGAATCAATGGTGAATCAGTCATCCAAATCCTACACAACCCTGTGCCCCTGAATGGCCCCAAAACTGGTGACCTCTGTCACACAGAAGCAAGTAAATGACTGTGCTGTGCTATCTAGTAAAACGCCAACTCAGTTCACAAGTAATTCTCCTCCGTTTCTTAAATACTTGGTCCAAGATTTCATATGTAGTCATCAAGGCTTCATCCCACAGCTGAGCCAAGTCACGAAGCAGCCCATCTAAAGGGCCTGCTCAGCCTGTGTGGGCTGGGAATGCTGTTCCAGACAGGCGAGGCATTGCCACACCAACAGGGCCCTTTGGGAAAGTGCCTCCGAGGTTGCTCAGTACACACTTCGTGGAAGCATTCCTCCCTCCTGCCTCTCCCAGCCTGCTGCCATCCTTTGACATCTAAATTGGCATGCCACCATCACTCACCAGTCTTAAAACATCCCATGCTGTGTGAAAAGGGAGCACACCCTATGCGAACAAACCTGTTGTTAATCTTAGTTCAGGTATCAATGAACAATTACCTTAATCCTCTGACTTGCATTTATTAATTGTAGGATTGTTGTTGTCTTGTTTGCCTCTAGTGTCTTCCTCCATACTACAGTCTGAATAATCTTTCTTTTTTTTTTTTTTAAGATTTTTTATTTATTTATTCGACAGAGATAGAGACAGCCAGTGAGAGAGGGAACACAAGCAGGGGGAGTGGGAGAGGAAGAAGCAGGCTCATAGCGGAGGAGCCTGATGTGGGGCTCGATCCCATAATGCCGGGATCACGCCCTGAGCCGAAGGCAGACGCTTAACCACTGTGCCACCCAGGCGCCCCTGAATAATCTTTCTAACATTGAGTATTACCCTTGTCCTTTCTGGTTGTACAAGAATTTTGGTGCTTCTGGAATAAAGCCAGAACTTGTTACTTCTGACTTTGGCTAAGCCCTCCATTCCCAACCTCCACTGCTCACCTGTACGCTCATGATGTTTACCTACAAGCTGCTCCCCAATTCCTCGAGATGCTGTTCAGAAGTCTGACCTCCCCCACCACAACCACCTTCGCCCGTTCTCTGAGCTACCACATGAGAACTAGACCGCGCATGGCCCAGGGATGAGGGTGTGCCCTTGCGCAGGTCCTGGGAGGTTCTGGAGTTTGTCAGAGGCGCACTGGGAGCAGACAGTCACTTGGGACGTTGCAGTCCTCCACGTCCTGTCTGTGACTCAGCTTTGAGCCTCCTCAAGTCACACAGAATGAATTCCATCGGAGGCCAGAACAGACGAGATAATTCGGCCAAGCCAAGTGGTGAGATAATTTATTTCCTAATACACAGATGTTCCTTTACATAAGACGGGGTTATGTCCCAACAAACCATCATAAATTGAAAATATTTAATACGCCTATACTATCGGACATCATGACTTAGCTTAGCCTCTGTTAAGCATGCTCAGAGCACTTACATCAGACTTCAGTTGGGCAAAATCATCTCACACAAAGCCTGATTGACAATCAAGTGTTGAGTATCTCATGCAATTTGTTGACTACTGCACTAAAAGTGAGGAACGCATGGTCGTGTGTGTACAGAATGGCTGCGTGTCGATTGTTTACCCCCCGGATCACAGGGCTGACTGGGAGCTGTGCCTCCCTTCCTCCGCTCAGCATCACGAGAGAGGATTGTCCCACATTTGCCTAGCTGGGGAGAGATCCAAATTCAAATTTCAAAGTACAGTTTCTACTCTACGTGTGTCACTTTCGTACCACCATGAAGTCGAAAAGTCCTAAGTCCAACCATCATAAATTGGGGACTGTCCATACTTTATCTTCTTTAAAGAATGCATGTAACTCTTTGGAAAACTGCCCTGTTTTATAAACATGTGTAACATTTTATGGCAACCTCCAAAAACAGCACTCACAGTCAAAGGCAAATGAGTCATAAATTAGGAAATCCTGAATGAACTGAAATAGGGCATGCGGATTCCTCTCATCGAATAGTCATTTGTGGCACCATAATTGACACAAGGAATAGATTAAGGGCTTTATAAGATGCTCACGGCCACAGAGTCAGCTCTATTAAAATGTTCCTGATGTGTCACTGTCCTCCCCTCCTTCTCAACAATGCATAAACACATCCAAATGCTTAATCACACACTCATTTCCTCTCCCCTCATTTAGTTATGTATTCACCATGTGATTTAGTGAGGTATCTTAAAACACCCTCTGAAATTGAAGGTTGAAAACATTTGACGTGAAGTCCACTCAGAGAGAAGAGATTATGAAGGAAATGCTCTTCTCAGCTCTTAATCCGAATTCTAATCCAGGACCTCCCGTCCAGACTTTCATAATCCAAACTCCCATCAGATGTTCAGCTTTCCTCTCCTCCCAGTTCTGACAGTGAGGGTTCCCGGCTGGAATTTGTCCCTAGTTTTTAGTAAGGTATTCAGGTATTGGGGGATGTGACTATTCAAGCCACATTTACGTGCTGAGTCCTTGTTGCATGTGCCTGTAAGTGATTTCTGAGGTTTGTATACATAACCTCTCTCCCACTAACTGTGGCCTTTATGTGATCAGAAACAGAGTGTGGTCTTTATTTTTGCATTCCCTCTGTCTACTCTGCCATTTTGAGCATGGGTGTGGAACAGTAAATGTTTGTGGGTACACACATTTCCCCCACCTCATGCGTTACACTTCCAACTTCATTAATCCCTTTTCTCTGCTTATTTACAAGTATTACGACATCACATTTAGCTGTAATGAAATATTCTATGCTCATAGCCTGGTTCTTGCATTGTTTTCTCGTTTCCCTGACTTAATCCAGTGATACATTCACAGCGGGGATGAAGGTAGACATGAGGTGGGACCTGATCTGTCCTGGGGCCCTATAATGCCATGCGCTATAGATGGAGGGGGCCACAGGGGAGCTCAGGGGCCCCAGCAGAAGCCTGCATACCAGGGAGGAGGCCTAGCTCAGGCCCACAACAGGAGGGGCTAATACTGGGCTGAGGCTGAGGGGTTGTGGTGGAGGGCACAAAGTGTCTGCTCCAGAGGGGCCAAGCGGCCAAGCCCTCACCCAGGGCATAAGCCTACAGGGCGGGCTCGGGACACTCTGGTGAGGGAACGGGGGTTTCCGAGCTTCAGGATGGCGAACTCAGTGACCTCCCGAGGATGCGTCTGTGGCTTGTCACACGTGACCTCAAAGTCTAGCACTAAAAAGTAACGATACCTCTGGGGCGGGAAGGGCACCATTGTCGCCATGGATGCACCAAAGCGGGGGCCGCTGGTGTTTGGTGGATGTGGAGCAGAACTCCGGAACACCGCAGGGAGAAAGTAAGTGGGAGCCCAGCACTTTTCTTGCTCTTGAGAGTAAATAGGAAGAAAATTGAGCTTCTCCAGTCTGTAAGGGTGCTAGCATTGAACACCGAGAAGCATCTGAAACTCCACGCACTCACCCCGGCCAATGCGATGTAAAGATCTTCAGATGAAGATGAAACCAACTTTAGAGTATGTTAAGAACTACAGGGGGGAAAAAAAAAGAAGAACTACAGGGTGAGAAAAAGCCTATCTCTGTATTAGAGTAGGAAGACCCTTTAAGGAGAGCTATTCATTCATGCTTTTGCCTGTCACGCATACAGATTTATTTCTAATCTCACTTTCTCTAGCTCTCCACCCGTGTTCCAGGGCAGATGCTCCTCCTGCTTTGAAATATAAAAGAGGACCTACAGGTTCAGGATCCTGTGTCTGATGGTTCCCCCAAACCTCTGTGCCTCAGTTCCTTATTCTAGCAAGGATAGTTCGGTTGGTAGCACTTAGATGTGCCCCCAGCAATAACGACAGGGAGCTCACACGGATAGGGAAGTGTATGAAACCTGGGAGCAGCCAACTGTTCAGATTTCTTACCTCTCTGCTCCCACCCAACCTAAAACCTCATCGCGCAGCTTAATATACAAAGGGCTTGGGGTGCCTGGGTGGCACAGCGGTTAAGCGTCTGCCTTCGGCTCAGGGTGTGATCCCAGAGTCCTGGGCTCGAGCCCCACATCAGGTTCCTCCGCTGGGAGCCTGCTTCTTCCTCTCCCACTCCCCCTGCCTGTGTTCCCTTTCTCAATGGCTGTCTCTCTCTCTCTGTCAAATAAATAAAATCTTTAATATATATATATATATATATATATATATATACACACACACACAAAGGGCTTGGTGGTGAGGTATGTTGGACAGACCTGGGTTTGGGGTCCAGTGCCCACTGTGCCCCCCCGGAGCAAACTCGAGCCAGTTACCAACCCCTTCTAAGTCTCAGCTTTCTTACGTAAAATGGAGATCATAATATCTACTTAGGGTAGTTGCGAGGATTAAATATGGTTAGGTATATTAAATGCTTTGCACAGTGCCAGGCACAAAACTGATCTAAAAGACCGAGATCTATTATTAGCTAAGAACTATGGTAAATCAGCTTCCAAGTACTTAGGAGAGTACTGGCACACAGTTGGCGCTCTTTAATTGCTTGTGCAGCCAGCAAATGCAGATTGCCTTTTCGAATTTACTTTTGTTTGTTTTGTGAAAGGCTAGAATATATTTATGAGCAGAGGAGAAAAGGACAGAAGAGATCCAGGTTGGTTTTTAATTTTAATTTTGTTGAGATATAATTTTTATCCAAAAAAATCATCCATTTAATATGTATAGTTCAATAAGCTATGACAAATATAGACAGTCATAGAATGACCAATCTGAGATTCAGACCTGAAATGTAAGCTTTGGCCTAAGAAAGAGAAGGCTTTTTTCCCCCCTGCAGGGAGGGAGGTAAGGTGGGTGGAAACGTAGAGAAATAGCGCTGGGGAGAGGTGGGAGTGACTCTGAAAGCATTTCCTAATGTTGATTTGCCGGGTGCGGTAGGCAGCTAGGTGCGTGCTGGGAAAAGGTAAACAGCAATGGGACAGGAGCTACCAGGCCGCACAGAAAGCGGACAGTAGCTTTACGTGGAAGAGACTACGACGCAGGTGCGGAGTGGTTGCCCAGGTAAGCACTCTGGATCGTGGGTCACGGACCGGCTGTGGGCTGGCAGAATGTGGGGGCTGGACCCCCCCAAGGCTGGAGACTTGTGGGGCACGGGGAGGAAGGACAGAGGGACACACACAAGCGCATTAGGAGGGTTCTGTAAGGAATGTTGGAGAAGGAACTGAAGCCAGGCGGGAGCCCACAGGACGGGACGCGGGGGCTGAGAGAACGCGAGGGAAATCTACAAGTGGGCGGGCTCCAAGTTGAGGAGATGCACAAGGCGTTTCAGGCTGCTTGGGTTCCACGTGGCCCACGTGGACTCATCTTGAGAGACGAGGAGGTTCAGGCGGTGCTCACAGGAATTGGCTGGTGAAATAGAGTGGAAGGCCAAGCGATCTGTTCACAATTGATAGAAAACACAAAGGATCGTTTAGACCAACGCTAGGCTTTTTAAAAGCAGTGCTAATGTTTCACTGGGGTGGATGTTTACCCATAATCTGTGGGAGGACAGCTGTTACATTGTACACTGTCCAGTGCATCAGCAAATCCCGGGGGTTTAAAATCTGCTCAGAGTCCCACCACCCTTTCTACCTTTATTGCTGCTTCCCACTCACAGCGGTATCTGCGAGTGCATCTGAATTGGTCATCCTGTGAATATCCTTGCTCCTTTATAGCATACAGCAGCCCGAAAGAGTCATTGAAAGCATAACTCAGGTCATAAATTTTCTGTTCAAAACTGCTGAATGTACTTCCCATTCTCATTCAGCAAAACCCCCAGGGCTTTCTAGAGCTCACTGCCATCCCACCCCAAACCCCCCCCCCCCCGCAAAAGCCACTTCTGCCCACTTCCCCCCACTTTACTGCCCCATCTTACCTTCGACTGATCTCATCTTCTGCATGCTCCCGGGTCAGTCAGCTTCAGCCTCCTTGGTCTCCTTGCTGTTTCCGGATCAGCCCCAGGGAACATGAGTTTATTGCAGGATGTTTGCACTCACTGTTCTTTCTGACAGCCAGTTTTTTCTTCCATGTATCTGTGTTGATTATTTCCCCATTGCACCTCCTTCTGGTCTTTGCTTAAATGTTACCCCCAGACTATCCTAGTTAACATTGCCTTTCTTCCTTCCACAAACACTTTGTTTCCTTCTCTGGTTTATTTTTGCCTTAGGACCTAATGTCTGATGTCCTATATGCTTTCCTTATTGTGTATTGCCTTTCTTTTTCAACTTGGGGGTAAATGCCTTTAGATGACGGATTTTGTCTGCTTTGTTCTCTTCAGTACTTACAAAGGTGCCTGGCACTTGCAAAATAATCAATCAGTGAAATGACTTAAGAGAAACTTGTTCATGACTATAAGGTGAAGTTTTAATGGAATACAAGCTTCAGTACAGACAAAAAAGGAAAAAGACATGATAAAACAGGTCATTTTCTCTGGAAAGAGGAAAGAGAAAATGAAAAAAGACAGAAGAAAGAAAAAATTAACAAGCGACTAATGTTTTCTAACAGATCCTTTATAGTCCAAGGACTGGGACAGATCAAAGGTCAGAGACAGAACACAAAGTGTTGGAATAAGGATCAGGAAATCTAACATCCCTCCATATCCATACAGGTACAGGTTGCAAGAAACTGCCCCCCAGCATGAGAAAGGGTGTTTTTTGAAGTGTGGCCTTGGGTTTATATAGGCCAGTACTTTAAGGGGGTTAAACACAGGACAAGAAATGCCTTGGTAAACTAGGCAATAAAAAACGGTTACTTTGAAAGAAGTTCTCTTTACATGAAAGCAGGAGAAAGTGGCATCTTGTGAGCACTGAAAGTACAGAGTCAAGTGTTAGGGAAATACCACTGGGGGTTGGGAGGGGGGAAGAGTGGGGGACGGTAGTTAAATATAAACCTGGTTTTATTTACAAAGCTTTAATCTTGATAAATGGCACCTTCTTAAAGCAAATACCTAATCTAGGGAGCTCATTAACATTGCTCTGTCAAAATCTAGGCCATAGATTCCAAATTCTGGGGGGAAACAATTTGTTTAGGGTGTGTTAGACTGAGTGTGAATATGACAACACACCATAAAATATTAAGTTAGTTACTAAGAAAAATATTAATATGTGATTACACAAACCAGACTTTAATAGCTAGAAATTTATAAACAAGTCTGTTAGTTTCTTGAGGGCTGTTCATCTGCTAGGCATTTTTCTGCAGTAACTAAAATTTTGTTTTCTATAAATGATGAACAATAAATATTTGTTTATTGGAATTGGCAATGCCAAAAATGTTATATTCATTTTCAGGAAAGGTGATTATTAGGAATGATTAACCTGTACTAAATGAAATTAAAAATAAGAATCAGATTATGTCTATACATATAACGTTTGATTGTTGATGTGTTTACCACAGGTAACCTTCTGTGAGCTGGAGTAAGGTGTTTTACTACCAAAGCAGAATGGTGCTCTATTCCAAGATTACAGGCAAAAATTAGATTAATGGAAATACTTTTCTCAGTTTACATTTTCTTTCTCATTAATTGTTCTGAAACATTGGGTGTCTACTACCATTTGCTTATAATAGAATCTGGTGCAAGGACTCTGCAAAACTTTCATGTACAATCTGGAGCTCATTACTACCCAATGACCATCAGAATAATGACTTATGAAAAACATTATTTATGAGATGAGCTGTTGTCTAAAGGAAGACTATTTTCCTTTAGAGACTGTGAAATCTGTGTTTGGCTTAAGCTGGATCATCAGGGAGCCATGCACTTGCATCACGTAGCACTGACCCTTCACTGACCTGTGCTTCAGTGGGGACCCATCGGCCATTCCTGAGGCATGCACAGGAAACAGCCCGAAAATATCTGCTTAGAGATACTCTGCACACTACATGATGGCCTCTTTCTGTGATCCTTTGGGAGAAACTTATTTTTAATTTCAGGATCAAGAAAGGTGCTTCCTTTGAACATTTTTTGGGGGACACTCTACTGTACAACTGATAAGATTTGACTTTTTGCATCTGCTATTTTAAAACTTCCTGCTAAACCCAAGCCCACTCAAAGCAAGATGCAGGGGTTTTTGGTTGGTATTCCCACGTCCTTCTCTTTCTTGTGTCCCGTTTATGGTCCCACCTCTGTTTTTGCTTCCTCTCCTACTTCTAACATAACTTATCTAGGGGTAGTTTCTGTTTTCTTATAAGCAACCTTCAATCTTTTAGGGGAACAGGTTGAGAACTAAATATATTCATTCATATATACATAAAATTATATTGTGTCATTTGAGTTTATTTTTTTGCTGAGAGTGTGGTGCTCTCAATTACTTTGCTTCGGAAGAAGTACGAGACTTTTCGATTTAGGAGGGTAGCTGCTAGGAGGGCAGAGAAGATTCTTTATGATGCCTGGCCGATAGCAAACCACACTATCCTCACCAGCCAAGAGTTTGTAAAGACCTTTATGGCGCACTGCAGACAAGTACAGTCTTCACTGTACAGACTACAATATAGCATGGTGACCGTTCTTCCTCGTCTGGTCTCTGGCGCAGCTGATTTACATCTCCCTGTTTCATGCCTCCATCATTGGCAACCAATGAACTGTACACTCATAAAATTTTTACTTAACTTCCGTTTAAAATTATCCAATTTGTCTCTAGATAATTTACAATAATTTCTGAATCCCATATTAGCTCTGTGGACTCCGGACATAAACGAATGTTATATAGTCCCTAACCCTGAGGAAAACAGAATGAGTCCACTTAAACCCACTGAAGAAAGTCAGTGCCAGCTGTTCAAGTCTTTTAGCCCCAATAATAATAATGAAGGCTCCACCTTTGGGTGAGACTTGCAGAACTCTGGCAGTCGAACCAGACGCCACCTACTGGGGAAACGCGGGCTTGCAGAGAATAGAGCCGCAATGCCCAGTAGGGATGGCTGGCTCAGCCCTGTGGTCGCTCCCAATGCCGCTGTGCTGTGCCCTTCTACGGTGTACCCGTCAACCATTTTCTTTTATGTGTATTTTACCACGATTTTTTAAAAAAGTAGTGAGTGGTATCAAACAAGGTGCTCGACACAACAGAAATCAGTAACAGTTGCTCATAACAATACCACTATATTGATATTATAGTTTATCATATTTATAATGTCAGTGTTATTAGTCATAATCATTGCCTGTATAGTGCTTCATATGTGCCAAGTACTATTCTGAGCACTTTACATAGAAGTACAGTCTTTGTCGCTATTTCCCTAAGACTACTGAGAAAAGAAAAGTTTTGCATTCTTATCTGTCCCATCTGAAAACAGGCTTGCCACGTTCCGGACTTTCAGGAAGCCTCCTTGGTCTGCAAGAAGGACTTCGATAGAAGGCAGTTGGGACAAACAGAACGGTAAACCCATCACCAAACTTCATGCCCCCAGAAGCAGGTGGGTATATGAACTTATCTGAACCATAGAGAGGTTGTGCCTGAATGTAAAGCATGGACGTGCCCATGAACTGAGGGAGGCTCTGCTGTGGGCTAGGGCTGAGACAATGAGGCAGCTATCCCCTCAGCATTGAGAACTCTTGTCATTATCCAAATAGACCCGTGTGATTGCCTCATCTCTCAGTGGGTCAGCGTCCCACATATGACACCCTTTTGCCCACCTGGCGCCCCACTCCAGTGCCATTCCTTCTGACCAGGATGCCCCGTCCGCTCAGCAAGCCCAGCCAGAATCCTGTCCAAGGTCAGCATCCTCTCTGTCCCATCTCTAAAGGTAACTTACTTTTATTCTGGTTACCACCATCCATCATTCACAGTTTGCAGATCAGGGATGTATTTCGTATGTGTGTGTGTTTCTTACCCCACCCTCAGATAGTCGGGCCCTCCCGGGTAGCTGCTGTTTTTATTTTTTTGACTTTGCAGACGCACTAGATTTATGGGCACGGAGCAGGGGATGGAGGGAGACAGATGGGTAAGGCGTCATCAGACCTTGTACAGAGGAAGTAGGGAATGGGTTGGGCAGGCTGAGGAAAGCTTACAGGACCCTGAACTTAAGCATAAAGCTCTTAGACTACCCTGGTTTTCGCTGACCGTTATCCCAATCCCCTGCTTTGTCATGCTGCATAGATTGCCTTGATTCACATCTGAGTCAAACGACCTTCTTCAAAAGCTTTCACAGTGGGACTCCATTTAATGGGTACTCCTTTGATTGGTTTTTTACTACTCAGAGTGTCATCTGTCCATAGGCTCTGTTTGCCTCTTTAGTTGTTGTTGGTGAAGTACAGTTGACTACAATGTCACACTGGTTTCAGGTGGACAACGTAGTGATTCAACAACTGTACACACCACAGCACAGCTGCCATGTGTCACAACACCATTGACTATATTCCCTGCGCTCTACCTTTCATCCCTGTGACTTAATCCTTCCGTAACTGGAAGTCTGTATCTCCCACTTTTCTTCACCCATTTTGCTTATCCTCCCCACCCCTCTCTTCTCTGGCAACCACCAGTTTGTTCTCTGTACTTATGGGCCTAATTCTGCTGTGCTTTTTGTTTTATTTTCTAGATTTCAAATGCAGGTAAAATCATAGGATATCTGTTTTCCTCTGTGTGACTTAGTTCACTTATGCTCTTTAGGTCCATCCATGTTGTCACAAATGGCAAGATCTCGTTCCTTTTTAAGGACGAGTAATATTCCGTTGTCTATATATACCACATCTCCTTTATCCATTCATGAATGGATGGATGCTTGGTTTGCTCCATATCTTGGCTATCGTAAATGATACTGCAACAAACACATGGCTGTGTATCTCTTCTCAGATTAGTGTTTTCATTTTCTTTGGGTAAATATCCAGTAATGAAATTAGTGGATCATATGGTATTTCTATTTTTAACTTTTTAAGGAAATCCCATACTGTTTGCGACAGTGGCTGCACCAATTTACATGCCCACTAAGAGTTGCACAAGTGTTCCCTTTTCTCCATGGCCTTGCCAACACTTGTTATTTGTTGTCTTTTTGGTCTAGCCATTCTAATAGGTGTGAGGTGATATCTCATTGTGGTTTTTGATTTGCATTTCCCTGATGATTTGTGATGTTGAGTTTTTTTTCGTGTGTCTTTTGTCCATCTGTATGTCTTCTTTGGAAAAATGTCTATTCAGGTCCTCTGCCCATTTTTAATCAGAATTTTTTGTTGTTGAGTTGTGTAAGTTATTTATATATTTTGGATGTTAATTCCTTATTGGTTATATCATTTTCAAATATCTCCTTGCATTCAGTAGTTGCCTTTTTGTTTTGTTGATGGTTTTCTTTGCTGTGCAAAAGCTTTTCCTTTTGGTGTTTTATTTGCTTCTTACGTTTGTCTTCTCTATCCAACAAGATAATAAACGTTAAAAGAGCCAGAGCAGTGTCTTTCATTTTTTAATATACTGTCCCCTAAAATGCCTATCATTGTGCTTTGTTGTATAGATAGGATGAGCTAAATAAATGGTCTTTAAAAACAAATTAACATGGTGATACAACTAGGGATGTTAATATAATTTTTTCTTTTCATATTTCAAATACAAAATACATAAATATCTTTGGTGGGGACATTTCATACAACCAAGTGATAGCAAATCTTAGAACTTACAGCACAGTACCCAGATATGAAAAATGCTCTTATTACCTGGGCATTGACAATGTAAATTTCACTCCACACAGAGTCATTTTATCTGCCTGTGTCTTACTGCTTGCTCCATCTCTAGTCTCTGATAACATAAGAATTCAGGAGAATTAGGCATTGAGAGTTTTTGATAAAATCACTTTTTATTAGGAAAAAATGCCAAGAAAAATGGTAGCTTGGAAATCTCAGATTTTTTAAGCGTGTATTAGGCTCACTATCTTAGGGAGTGTGCCAGTTATAGAACCCAAATCCGCTGACCCATGAATAGCTCTTTCTTGGCCTATCTGAGAAGTAAATGGTAAAACATTTATGGCTAGAGGATTCAGTCTTTTGGTTAATACTTTTTCCCTGCATTTGCCAAAGTGGTTCTGAACTCAAATAATGGTGTGATTATTCAAAATTCTTCCTAAAAACGATGAGGTCTATAATTTCTTTTAACAACTTGAAAAAAAATCCTGGAGCAGTAATTCTATGTTTCCTCTGACCTTTTCGTATTTGTGGTACACTCACAGACCATTTTCTAATTCTCAACTAGAATTATGAGTAATGTTTAGGATTTTATCTTATCAAAATGTTTAGTTTCTTCAAGTCATGATTGTACTGTGACTAACTTAGCTCCTTTGCGTAGCAACCAATTATGATATAACAAACAGTGGGCAATGATATGTCAGTGGAGGATAAACTATGTAACAAAAGTTGTAGTTTCATCCAAATGACTTCAAAGAGAGGAATAAAAATATAGAAATGCCTTTTTATTTAAAAAAAGAGAGGTTTTAGTATTCCCACATAGCATCAAATATAACTAAACATCTTTTTGATCCCCAAACAAGTATTTTTCAGATCAATTAATAGGCATTCTTTTTTTTTTTTTTAAAGATTTTATTTATTTATTTGACAGAGATAGAGACAGCCAGCGAGAGAGGGAACACAAGCAGGGGGAGTGGGAGAGGAAGAAGCAGNGAAGAAGCAGGCTCACAACAGAGGAGCCTGATGTGGGGCTCGATCCCATAATGCCAGGATCACGCCCTGAGCCGAAGGCAGATGCTTAACCGCTGTGCCACCCAGGTGCCCCCAATTAATAGGCATTCTTAATTCATATTTGTATATTAATAATTAACAATTCATGTCTACCTGTTTGGGGGGGGTGAATTATAAATGTTACAATATCCATTCTGTGGAAGAGAAACCAGACTGAAAAAGAGGCTGGGAGTCTGATCATCTGGCTTTTGGCTTCAGCTCTGACACAAACAAGTTGTGTTTCAGGCAAGTTGTTTACACTTTGGGGACTTATTTTTTCACTTATAAGATAACAAAGTTGGAGCTCATGTTCCATCCTTATCTCATCCCTTACCTATCACTCCACATTATTTTCTTGTCCCTATTATATCTTAGTAGATTCTAGATCAGGAGAGATACTGCCCACTTCTTCAGTAGAAGGGCCCATGAGTAGCTACATAAGTTGTGGGGCCCATTGCAAAATAAAAATGTCAAGCTCCTGGTTAAAAATTACTATTTCAAGAGGGGGACAACAGAACGTTAAACTGAGCATGGGGCCCCTCTGACCGTGGGGACTCTTTGTGACTGAACAGATCCCACATCCATGAGGCTGGCCCTGGAGAAACGAAAGGAATTTTTTCTTTACATTCAGACACTCTCTTTTGTTCTTAACAGAATAAACATCAGAGAAATCTTGGTGGAACAGTGACATGAATCATTAAAGGAAAGAAATAATGAGAATACAGTATTAGAAAGCCAATGTTTTAGATCGATCACAATGACAAAACAGGAGGGTCCTGACTTTCTCTCCTCCCAGATTTGCCAAATATACAGCTACACATGGATCATTTCCCTCTGAAAGATATCTAAAAACCAACTAACTCCTCCACATTAGCCTACTGAGAAGACACTCATATCGAAATGGGCAGGAAACGCTGAGACACACACCATAAACCCCACCCCTGGCACAGTGCCTTACAATTGGGAGGGAACTCCCAACTCCCAGCTTCTTCCTGTGAGTGAAGGGTTTGGACCACACATCTGGGGCTCAACTTTTAAGGCTACTATGTGAGGGATGGGTCCCCAAATCTCCTAGCTCAGAAAGCCAACAGGGTTTGGCATTCACAAGTCTCATGGGATCATACCAAACAAAGAAGCAACTGTCAAGCAGGTGCATGAACACGCCCCCAGCTCTTCCCCAGGGCTCAGTGCCAATGGAGCAGGCAAAGGTGCCCATCTCCCAGTCTTTTCCTGGAAGGCGTTTGAGTGCAGAATTTCCCAGCTGTTGCCTGAGGGTCTGGCTTCTAATGAGTTTGCATCTGGGTGCTGACTAGGATCTTCCTAGGAGCACTAAAAAGCTGGAGGGCACTTGTCCCATATTCTCTCCCTGGCTCACTTCAACAACAACAAAAATCCAAATTGTCAGCTTTTTCCTGGAAGGAAATTGTCCACACATAAAGTGCTCCAAGTTTTGCCACTCAAGGAACAGGTTCCCAAGTCACCTAACTCTAATAGCCACCAGGGCTTGGCATCTACAAGTCCCATAGGACCACATTAAACAACAACAAAAAAAGCAGTTTCCAGATGGGCACACAAGCACTTCTTGCAGCTCTTCCTTCTCAGCTCAGAACAGAAGCAAGAGGCAAGAACACTCATCTCCCAGTTTCTCCCTAGAAGGCACTTGACTGTGTACTTTCCTAACTGCTGTTTGAGGTTCTGGCTTCCAGTTAGACTGCATGAGGGAGCAGACTGGGATCCTCTCAGGAGCCTGAAGGAGCTGGTGGGCATGTCCCCTACCATCTCCCCACAACTCATCCAGCAGTAAAACCAAATCTCCAGCTTCTCCCTGGAAGAAGCACGTCCACACATCTAGCACCCCAAATGTTATAGCTGCCACATAAGGGACTGGCTCCCAAGTCACCCAGCAGTTGGTGCTGACAGGGCTCAGCATTCACGAATCCGCCAGGACCACACGATACCGAGAGACGACTCTATGTGGATGCACAAGCACCTGCAGTAACTATTGTCCCTGGTTCGGAACAGAGTATGCAAAACCGCCCGGCTCCCAGTTTCTCCCTGATGGGGACTGGACTGTACAGCTGATATCCTGACTTTTCCAGCTACTGCCTGAAGGTCAGGCTTCCAGTTAGCCTGCATTGGTGAGATGATGGAGTAGACAATTAGAATTCATGAAACTGAACAGGCATGTGGGCATTCCCACATCTTTGGGACATTAACGGGTCTTGGCACACCCCAGTCTACTGGGGCCCATGAGAACGAAGACAGCAGAATGGATAATCACAAAGGTTTGAGAAGCAACTAAGACCTCAGGCTAGGCTGATCAAGGAGGCTCCAGTCTAGTCAGTCAAGACTGGGAGAGGTGACTGTTTCACCTAATGGATAGAAAACAGTGCAAAGAGCCAAGGAAAATGAAGAAACAGGGAAATGTGTTCCAAACAAAAGAACAAGATAAACTTTTAGAGACCAACCTTCATGAAATAGAGATAAGTGATTCACCTTACAGAGACTTCAAGATAATGATAAAAATGCTCAAGGCAATCAGGAGAGCAATGCAGGAATAAACTGAGAATTTCAACAAAGAGATGGAAAATATTAAAAAGTACCAAGTAGAAATCATAGAGCTAAAGAATACAATAACTCAAGTAAAGAATTCAATAGAGGGGTTCAACAATATACTGGATCAAGTGGAAGAAAGGATTAGTGAACTCAAAGTGAAGACAGTGACTATCACCCAATGAGAGCTTAAGGTACTCATAGGACACCATCAAGTGGGCCAATGTATGCATTGTAGGTATCCGAGAAGGAGAAGAGAGAGAAAGGGACAGGAAGACAACTCAAAGAAACAATGGCTGAAGACTTCCCAAACCTTAGGAGAGAAACAGACATCCAGATGAAGGAAGTTTAAGCATTACCAAAGAAAATGAATCCAAAAGAGACCCATGCCAAGACATACTGTAACTGTATTGTCAAATGTTAAAGAAAAAAGTCTTCATAAATTTAAGAAAGCCAGAATCACATCTAGCACTTTTTCCAAGCATAATGGCATGAAATAAAGAATCAGTTACAAGAAAGAAAAATTCATGCACACGTGGAGATTAAACAGCACGCTCCTGAACAGCCCATGAACCAATGAAGAAATCAAATGGGAAATAAAAAAAATATTTTGAGGCAAATGAAAATGGAAACACAACCAAAAAAAATACCAAACTTATGAGGAAACATACCAAAACTTAAAAGATGCAGCAAAAGTAGTTCAAAGACGGAAGTTTATATCGATAAATGCCTACATTAAGAAAAAAGAAAGATCTCAAAAAAAGTTAACACTACAGCTAAAGAACTAGAAAAAGAATAACTAAGCCTAAAGTTAGTATAAGGAAGGAAATAACAAAACAAAGTGGAAATAAATAAAATATAGGCTAGAAGGACAATAGAAAAGATCAATGAAACTAAGAGCTGATTTTTTGAAAAGGTAAACAAAATTGACACGTTAGCTAAATTAAGAGAAAAAGAAGTAAGACTGAAATATAACATCAGAAATGAAAGAAGACACATTACAACTGATACCACAGATATACTAAGAATTGTAAGAAACTGTTTTGAACAATTGTGCACCAACAAATTTCTTCTAGGATAACCCAGAAGAAATTAACACATTCCTGGGAACATATAACTTACCAAGAATGAATCATGAAGAAATAGAAAATCTGAGCAGAACAATAATGAGTAAGGAAATTGAAGTAATCAAAAACCTCCCAACAAAAGGAAGCCCAGGGCCAGATGGCTTCATGGGTGAATTCTACCAAACATTTAAGGAAGAATTAATATCAATCCTTTTCAAACTCCTACAAAAAAATTAAACGGATGATACTCTCCCAAACTCATTTTATGAGCCCATACCAAAGTCAGTATGAGCCCTCATACCGAAGCCAGACAAAGATACGCCAAAAAAGAAAATTACGACCCAATATCCCTGATGAATATAGATGCAAAATTCCTCAACAAAATATTAGCAAACTGAATTTGACAACACAGTATAAAGATCAAACACCATGATCAAGTGGGATTTATCCTTGGGATGCAAAGATATTTCAATGTGTGCATTCAATAAGTGTGATATACCACATTAACAAAGTGAATCCATGTTGTTATATCATTTCAGTAGACGTAGTCAAAACTTTTAATAAAATTCATCATCTTTTCACGATAAAAACTCTCAACAAGTAATGTATAGAAGAAATACACCTCAACGTAAAAAGACCATATCTGGCAAACCCAGAGCTAAACATCATTCATATTCAGTGGAACAAGATTAGGAACAAGAGAAGCATGCCCACTCTTCCTTCTTTTATTCAAAATAGCACTTGTAGTGCTGGTCAGGGCAATTCAGCAAGAAAAAGAAATAAGGAACCCAAATCAGAAAGGAGGAAATAAAATTGTTTCTATTTGCGGATGACATGATGTTATAAATTGAGAACCCTGGAGACTACACCAAAACACTATTCTTATAGTGTTATATATATTATAGTTAGAAGTAATAAATTCAGTAAAGTTGCAAGATACAAAATTAATATACAAAAATCAGTTGCATTTCTATATACTAACAATGAACTATTGGAAAGAGAAATTAAGAAAATAATCCCATGTACAATAGCATCAAAATAAAATACTTAGGAATAAATTTAACCAAGGAGATTAAATATCTGTACACTGAAAACTATGAAACATTGATGAAAGAAGTTGAAGACACAGATAAATGGATAAACATTCCCTACTTATGGATTATAAGAATTTATATTGTTAAAATGTCTGTAGTATCCAAAGTGATCTGCAGATTGAGTGCAATCCCTATCAAAGTTCCAATGATATTTTTCACAGAAATAGGGAAAAAATCCTAAAATTCGTATGGAAACACAAAAGGCCCCAAATATCCAAGCAATCTTGGGAAAGAAGAACAAGGCAGAGGCATCACGCTTACTGATTTCAAGCTACACTACAAAGCTACAGTAATCAAAAACTAGGATTGGCATAAAAACAGACATAGATCAATGAACAGAATAGAGTCCAGAAATATACCCATCCATATAGGATCAATTAATTTTTAACAAAGGTGAGGAAATACATAATAGGAATAGGATAGTCTCTTTAATAAACGGTGTGGTAAAACTCAATATCTACATGCAAATGAATGAACTTGGACTGTTAGCTTACACCATATACAAGAATCCACTCAAAATGGGTTCCAGCTGTGATGTAGGGTGGGCTGGTGGCGGCCGCTGGGGTGGTTTTGCCCACCTGCCCAGAGGAGGTGGCTACGGCGGAGCCAGGGGACCAAGTTGGGGTGGGACCAAGCCCGGAATCCCGGGAACCACCTGCTCTCCGATTGCCCACCCAAGGCCAAGGGGCGCCTGAACGTGGCCCTCTGGGGCAGGTGGCTGGATGGGATAGGAGAGTAAGAATGAGCAAGGGAGAAAATAGTTATGGCAGGACGTGCTGATGGCTGTGAGGTACCGTCAGCTGCAGCTTCAGGAGCAGTGCAGGTCTGGTTTGGAGATCAAGCCCAGTCAACCCCTTATGGAAAGAAGAATAATACTGATTCCTCCAAGTGTGGAATGTATAGAATTTAAACCTTCTCTCACAAGTGTATGGTAGAACTAAAAAAGAAGACAATCAAGCAAGGGTCATCTGAAATTGTAATTGGCTCGCTAATAGTCCCAGGACAAAGTTGGAAAGAAGTACTCAAGCCTAAGACGGCTGCAAAGATGTTTGATTTGATAGCAAGGCTTGGGCTGACTGTGTTGTGGAATGGGCTGCAAAGGACCCGTATGGCTTCCTTACAGCTGTCATCCTGGCCCTTACTTCATTGTTTCTATTCTAGCAAGTGCAATACTGTCCTGGAAATTGGCCAAGATGATTGAGGCCAGGGAAAAGGAGCAAAAGAAGAAACAAAAACATCAAGAAAATATTGCAAAAGCTAAACGACTAAAAAAGGACTGAAGGAATGAAAGGCTCCGTGACGAGAGGAACATCATTTGGAAAATTATGCTTGAAAGGACCTAAGGGACTACGTCCTATGCTTGAAAGGACTAATTTGGAAGATTAGTGTTGAAAGGACCCACTAAGGTCCCTTTTCTGGTTTTTATGGCAGCAATTTGTTGTAAACAAAGTCTGAGCACATGTAAGAATCATGTTAGTTGTGACCTCTACTGCAGCGACTTTTAGATTTTGGTGTAAAAGTCTGTTGACAGTTACTGTAAATTGGCATTTATTAGGCTATAAATTCTTTATAGTTGACTTAGTCATTTGCCATTTTGCAGCTAATGTTCTGAAATGAAAACATCCTATGGAGAAAAATGACAATACTTCATGAACTCTATTCAAATAGTGGCTTAGAATGGGGTCCTGTTCTGGACGAAGGGAAGTGAGAATGTAAAAATCAAAACTGTCCTGAGGTGAAAAGTATGCTTTGGCCTAAAAAGGCATATAGTATATTATTGACATCTTTTATCATTATTGCTTATTTCTTGGAATAGAATCATTTCTCAAAGCCACATGTTAACCAATGACCGTGTTTGGCATTTTTCTCATTTTAGCCTTTGAGATAATTATCAGACATTCTGCATTTTTTTAAAACCTCATTTTATAAAGATTCTCTTATTGGCCATGTAGCATACCACCTACCAGATAGGACAATTTTTGTACTTATGAACCTGCCATTTTCTTAGAGATGTCTTGTTGAGTAGAATAACACTATGATTTAAAGCTTGCAGTAAAAATGCCAAACCTTGCGGTGCCTTGGAGCCAGTTTATTCTTTATTGTGCTATTAGTAATGTGAAGCAGTTAAAATGTCTTACCATGCAATTTGCTTATTATATAGATGCCACTTATATGTTTTTATTTCATTCTTCATTTTAATTTAGTAGTGATGTTCTATACTTTCTGATGTTCTATACTTTCAAACAGGTTCATGGAGATAATCAAAATTTCAGACTTCTCTTAAGGAATTCTTAAAAAGTAATTGTTAAGTCCTATTTCGTAAGTGGTAAAGGTTTAACATTGGGAAAATTTTTGTTCATCATACTAGTAACTGGGTGAAAAAGGTTAATTATGTTAAAATGAGAATGTGTTAAAATTAGAAATAAAGAGCTAAAGGATAGTTCCTTCAGCTAAGTAATATAACTGGAACTTTTTACTATTAAACATGGCTTTTATAAATGCATAGTCTAACAATTTTATTCACTGTCAGTATATAATAGCTTATTAATGTTTTCCTCACCTCTAATAATGAATTTTAAATTACAAAAAATTGTCCACCAGCTCTAATTTAAAAACAAATCCAGATATTGAAATAAATTTGATACCTTAAAAAAATCAAGTCATAATGGATTAAAGACCTAAACATAAGACCTGAAATTCTAAAACTCCCAGAACATTGACAATGAACTCTTTGACATTGGTCTTGGCAATGATTTTTTGGATATGACACTGAAAGCATAAAGTAAACAATTGGGACTACATCAAACTAAAAAGTTTCTACAGAAAAGGAAACCACCAAAAAAAATGAAAATGCAACCTACTGAATGGGAGAAGATATTTGCAAACCACATATCCAATAAGGGATTAATATCCAAAATATACAAGAAACTGATACAACTCAATAGCAAAATAACCCAAATAAAAAATGCGGAAAGGATCTGAATATACATTTTTTGAAGAAGACATGTAAATGGCCAATAGATATATGAAAAGATGCTCAATATCGCTGATCATCAAGGAAATGAAAATCAAAACCATAATGAGATATCAACCCACACCTGGTTAAAATAGCTACTCTCAAAATGACGAGAGACAACAAATACTGGCAAGGACATGCACTGTGGGTGGCACCGTCACCTGGCATAGCCTCCATGGAAAACATTATGGCACTTCCTCAAGAAATTAAAAAGAAAACTACCGTATTATTTAGCAATCTCATCTGTAGACATATGTCCAAAGGAAAGTAAATCACCAGCTTGAAGAGGTATCTGTATTCCCAGGTTCATTGCAGCATTATTCACAAGGGTCAAGCTATGGAAGCAACCTAAGCGTACACTGATCAATGAATGGATAAAGAAAATGTGGTATATGGGGGTGTCTGGATGGCACAGTTGGTTAAGCATCTGACTCCTGATAGAGGCTCAGGTCATGATCTCAAGGTCATGGGATCAAGCCCCACTCAGGCTCTGCACTCAGCTGGAGATCCTCTCCCCCTCTCCTTCTGTCCCATCCCCCTGCTTTCTCTCTCTCTCTCTCTCTGGAATAAATAAATAAATCTTAAAAAAAAGAAAAGAAAAGAAAATGTGATATACACACAGTAGAATATTATTATGCCTTTAAAAAGAAGGCAATCTTGCCATTTATGACAACATAAATGAACCCAGAGGTCATATGCCAAGTGAAATAAGCTAGACAGAGAGAGACCAATACTGTGTGGTATCACTGTATGTGGAAGTAAAAAAAAAATCAAAGTCATAGAAGCAGAGAGTAGAATGGTGTTTGCCAGGGGGAAGAAATGAGGAGAAGCTAGTATAAAGGTACAAACTTTCAGTTATAGGATGAATAAGACCTGAGGATTTACTATATAGCATGGGGACTATAGTTGATAACACTGATTGTGTATTTGAAATTTGCTAAGATAGTAGGTCTTAAGCACTCTGACCAAAACAAAAGAGTAACTGTGAAGTGATGACTTGTTAATCAACTTGATGTATACATATGTCAAACCAATGAGTTGTACAGTTCAATATATTATAATTTTATTTGTCAAATGTACAATAAAGATGAGAAAAAATAATGAAAGCCAATGTTTTGTGGGTGTTTGAAGCTCCTATAAGCAGTCACAGGACTCAGACCACCCACAGATGGAATAGACAACTCTGACAGTATCTGAAGATGCCCCAATGAATTATACTCCTTGAGATGCACCTGTGACTTGTGCTAACCAACAGGGTACCACAGAGTGAGGCTGTGCCGGTTCTGGGCCCAGCTTTTGAAAGGACTGGCGGTGTCTGCTTCCTAAATTGTGAACACTTGCTTTGAAGAGCCTGAATCACCTTACAAGAAGTCCAGCTCCCCTGTTGGAGACACCCAATGGATGGACCACTTGGAAGCCATGTAAAGAGGAGAGGACCTGAAACCACATGGAGTGTGACAGAGAACCAGCTGTTTCAGTGTTGAGCCTCCTGATGGCTCTGGCTAGAGCCATGTCTGACTAGAACCTCACTGGAGACCCCAAAGGAAGTCAGCTTAAAACCACCCAGCCGAGCCCAGTCAACCCACAGAATCGTGAGAGCGAATTAACTTGTTGTTTTAAGCATTAAGATTTGGGGTGATTTGTTCCACAGAAAGATAGCCTCACCAGTGACTGTCTATCGCACGTGACTTCAAGGAGGCCAGAAAGTTCCCCAGTCTCACAATGTCTATGGGATCACTAGATGCCAAGTTCCCAGGGAAGGGAGTGTGGAAAGGGGAAGTTGTTGAGGAAGGGAGAGGAGGAGGTTGGAGCCATGCAGAGAAGGATGCTGAAGGGGAGCCTCAGAGGCTTGCCAGTCCCAGGAGGAACAGTTGCCTTTGGGCCAATGGTTCCAGTGCTGTTTTCCAGGCTTTAGCTTTCCCTTAGGTGAACCTGTGTTTTGAAACAGTATACTGTTGTAGTGCCAGTAGAACGAAGCCAAGGTTACATGTTCACTTCTCCCGTGGTTATCTGTTGTGTTCCATGTCTAAAGACTCCTCACTCCGAACATCAATAGCTGAATCAGTTCCAGGGGAGACCAGGCCAGATTCACAAGTTGGGATGACTGAAAATGTGCTTCCTGGGATCTTTACTCACAGAGGGCTAGAAAAATCATTGTCGTGTAGGTGAGACAGGGTATTTTAAGCATTCATTATTTCATATGGTATGATTTTTTTTCTCTCCATGTCAAGAAAAATGAAACATTTAAAACCTTGTTTTCATCACTCTTAAATCATAGTTGTTGTTGTTGTTGTTGTTGTAAAGGTAGGAGCAAAATTATCCAGGTCCATAAATGGCTTTTTAAAAAGTATTATCTCTTTTATTAGTGTGTGTAGGTTTTAAAAGAACTATAATGAAGCATGCTAACTACATAAATATTACTTTACACAGCATTTTTAATCATTGTGAAAGAATCCATTTGCTCGTTGGTTCTTGATATTTTCCCACCTATATTCAGATTAATGAAGAATTAATAGCCATCATCTCACTGAATTGTAGCAAGGAGTTTACATTATGAAAGTTTCATATATAAAATTTTATTCTCTAATAGAAAAAAGGGAAATACTGACAATTATTAACATTTAAAATAGCTATAAAATACATTGCCCTCTCTAAATGGCTTAGTATCTTTAAGAGTCCTTCCTATGTCTTTGAATATTCAATTCTAGTAAATATCACAGCCAAAGAGTTCCAAGCGAAGTGCAATACTTTGGTTCCATGTTTTAGGAATGATGCGGATAAACCTGGAAATAATTGGTGGGTTGAAAAAGTTCTTCACATGTCCTTTGATATTATTATTTCCTTCGAAAATCTGAAAGCAAAATAGGAGAAGATCTTTAATGATGACATAATGGGTATAAAAATCCCACAGATAATTTTTATTCTCTTGCAATTTTAGTTCAAGCTGAGGGCATCAGAGAACGTATACAACATTATCAGAGATGATCTTCGGTCAGTCAATTATGAATCACGTGCCTAACAGACCTCTTTAGGGATCCCACCTCAGCAGTGATCTGAGTCGGAAAAATAAGGAAATAGGACATCTGACATGGTGCGATGAAGCAGCTGGGACACCATTTCTGCCCTCAGCCCCTTGGTAGCTGTGTGACTTTGGGCAGCTGACTTATATTCTCACTGGCAAAATGGGGGTAGTAAAAGTTGACCTCACAGAAGTCATTACAAATATTTTTTTTAAGTGTGTAAACCTATGACACGTGCACAGTAAGTGCCAGAAAACGGTTAGTTGTCAATAACATTGAAAATAAAATGCAATCATGTGTTTTTACTTACTCTTTTTGGAACATGCCTTCTATCCTCAACTGAACTGTGTTTTATGATTTTTTTTTTCTTTTTGCATCCCCAGTAGGTTCCCCAGGATTTACACACAGCAGAAGCTGAGTCACTATTTGTTTATGACAACGGTGCTTACCCAGCTATGAAGACATCCTGGTACAAACAGAAAAAACCAGCCAAACCAACCAACCAACCAGACAAACAACCCAGGAGTTTAAAAAGAGAGAGACGTTCAAATTCATTCACCGAGATAAGTGCTGAGCCCATGATGAGCATTCGGTCAAGGTCATCATCCCCTTCTCCTGTGTTGCCCCCCCTACTGGCTCTAGCCTGATTTCGCTTCTTGGAATATCAGGCTTGTCTTAGTTTTGCCCTAGTAGCTTTTTAAAAACACGTGACTGGGAATTAAGGAGTATAATGGAGTAGTTTGACTTGCAGGAAATTAGGCTCCTCATCAGTTAGGATAATAATTGTCTCCTGCTTAATAATATGGTACAGGAAGCTGTATGGCTGTGGGTATTCTATCAGTCAAGAAAAACAAGTTTACCCAAGATAGTGCTAACATGATGTTATTTCACAGTGGAAGGTTCTCTGGACCCCTGTTATGGACTGCATGTTTGAGCCCCCCTCAAATTCATACATGGAAACCCTAACCCCCAATGGAATAGTATTAGGAGGCGTGGCCTTTGGGAGGTAATTAGGATTACAGTAGGTTGTGAGGGTGGGGCCCTCCTGATGGGATTAATATGCTTATAAAATGAGGTGGAGACATGGGATCTCTCTCCTCCTGCACCAAGGAAAGTCATGTGGGGACATAACCAAGAAGAGAGCCCTCACCAGGAACCTGACCATGCTGGCCCCCTGCTCTAGGATTCCAGCCTTCAGAACCCTGAGAAAGAGGTGTTTGTTGCTTCCATCTGTGAGCATTTGTTACAGCAGTGCGAGCCCATGGAGACAACTCTTCCCTATCTTTCTCCATCAGAGCTAATGAAGCCTCACACCGCTCCCTGCTGTTTGGTTCTCACTATTTCACAGGTGGCTCAGCTGCTGCCGAAAGATGGCCCACGTGGTCTCTTGTCCCCAGACCAGCTACCTGCGGAGCTAGGGTTCAGACTTCTTAGAGAGGGGGAGCGTGTCAGTGCCTTTTTGTCAAACGCAAAGAGCTGTTTGCAAATGTAAGGTACTTCTCCCCTCATGGCAGTCTGTGCATTGCTCTGCCGTTGCCGGGACAGCACCCTGTACCTTGTCCACCATGGAGGATTTCTGCCTGTAGGGCTTCCATTCCATTCCCTGGTCACTGTAGTGGATGGTGTAGCTCTTCACGTACATTTCGGAGGACAGAGACTTGCAACCCTGTGTTACAATCGCAGTTATTTTCTTGATTTTGAGCAGATCAATCTGTAACCACTGTTTGTTGTTGTTTGCCTGTGAAAATGATGAGGACACATGCATAAGGCAGATGTTGAAAACTTCAATTTTTTAGACCAAGATACTCAGAAATGTGCAGAGCTCAAAAGGCTTTCTTTTCTGTCTCATCCCGTAGGATTCTCTGTCTTCCTAGAGGACTTCCCTATTCCTTCTTGTTTGCGGTTGCCGACGTATAGGAACTTCTACTAGGGCGTTTCGTATATCGTATGATAATGGTTTACTTGTTTGTATTCCTCTTTAAAGGCAGGAATTTATTGTATTTTGTTTCCAGGTACTCACCACAATGCATGGCACTCAGCTGGTTTTCAAGGAATATTTGTTGAATGAATAAGGGAATCTTACTTGAGAAAAAATATTAGATTGCTAAATTATCTGTAAACATTATTCTCTTAACCAAATTTGTTTAAATGCCATGATAATATTGTGGTTGGGTTATCTGGGAAAGGATTGGATAGTATCCTCTCTCTATTTAACTTATTTTAGAAAAGTCCCATTTTTCTTTCCATTGCTTATGTCGACTAGGAGGAATACTCCAATTTCTTCTTTTCTGATATTTCAAATAAATGTAATACTTGAGAAACCTAGTAAAGTCATGCCTAGGACTTGATATGGTATGGTAGCTGTCCTGTCTCTGGCCTAATGAAATGCCTAATCACATGTTTGTTGATAACATACTTGGAGAAAGAGGATGAGAAGGACCAACTGAGTTTTGGAGTAATCTGAGACAAATTTTCACCTTTGGGAGATTTATCATGTCCCATAGTCTCATTCAGTTCTATATGAAATAATGAACATTGATATATTTCTTTAACATCACTTATGTGTACATGTATGTATGTGTATATTGATATATAGATATATGTATATATTCATATACTCTGTGTATATTTAAAGCAAATTAATTGAATTAAAGTTATTGTATTAATTTTTGTTAATTTTGTAACACTTTCTAGTGATATTTGGTGGTTTCTTAGTGTATCTTCAAGCTGTATGGTATCCAATCCAGGTTGTACCAGTGATACAGAGGTAGAGAGCTAGAGGGTTTTAAAAACATAACAATTTCTCATGGCACAAAAGAGGTAGAGATGCCTCGGTTTGCATGTGTGCTTGCCTAGGTCTGGCTGAGATTTTTAGCCTCTCTAAAGAGACCCTATAAAGACATTGGATTCTAATAGAAGATGAAGTGAAACGATTCTGATCTAGAATTCCAGATTTAAAATGATGGCCTCAAAAATTAGAACTAGTATTTCATCTTTGAAGCCATTATTACATCACAAAGACTAAGAGCAAATTAGATACAGAGCAAAATTTTTCAAAAAGCTGTAAAATACAGGGTAGGGTGACAAAGTTATACCATGAACAGATCTAAAGAGTTATCTGGGAAAAAACTGGATGACATCCTTTCTCCTTAACTTTTTCTTTTATTTTTTATTATTTTATTTATATAATTATATAAATGTAATGTAGTATAACATTATTACTTTTAGTATTTTAACGTCTTTAGGTCTCTGTTTAGCTAAGTTTGGTGGCAGAATCAAGAAGCCCATTCTACCAATAAACAGGTCAGTGGTCCTCCCACCATTTGAAGCCACTCAAACACCTCACTTTGCAATTTTGCAAATTCTGCCACCAAACTAAGCTAAAATGATTTGATCTCCTTTGTGTTTAAACTTAAAAGGAAAAGTCTGGACTGGATGCTTTGTAAACCCCTTGCTGTTTTTACGTTCTGTGAGTCTGTGACGGACCAGAAACGAGTTTCGAGACACAGATGTCAGTTCCCAAGACTATCTGTATGGGGTCTGAGCTCTTCCTTTTTCTCTACTAGCTCCACAACTTCCCTTCCATTGCTGGCAGCCTAACCTACCAATAGGACTTGGAATTCTATGGAGTCCAGGGAACTGGAATGTAGGTATCTTAAGTGAGAGACATAGGAGGATAGAAAATAAGGAAGGGTTAAGTTGACTGATAGAATCATTCTGATTTCTGATGCCATTGTGATTTTTCAAGTCAGTTGACGAGTGAAATAAAAATGAGTCAACTATTAACTGTTACCCTGAAACTAAGTCACTGGAATTATTCAATGGGTTAATATTCAGGGCAATATAACTGTCTGGAAGATGCTTATTAAACTTAGGCCACTGATTTATGACCCTGGTTTTACAGCATTTTGCCATGCCTCCAACTGTCTAAAAGAATGTCACAAAGTTCTCAAAAAATGGGAACAAAAAAAATTAAATAGTACTATTAAGAAAATGAAAAGTGTAGCTAAAGAGTGAAAAAAAGGAAAGTGTTGCAAATCTGAATCATTTATCACTAATGTAAGTTGTTGTCTTAATTAGGAGTTGGCAAACTACAGCCCACGGGCCATATTTGGCCCCCTGCCTGTTTCTGTAAATGAAGTTTTATTAGAACACAGCCATGCTCATTTATGTGTTGTTTGTAGCTCTTTTCCTGCTACAGTGGCAGAGTTGAGTAGTTGTGACTGAGAATGTATGGCCCACAAAGTCTAAAATATTTACTATCTGGTCCTTTGCAGAAGAAATTTGCCCCCTCCCCCACCTCCCCGGTAAAAATCAAGACTGGACCATGAACCACAGAGATAAATAACCTCTCTGGCCAGAGTCAGAGCTAAAGCTGTCAAGTCAACAGATATTCTAGATTCTCCCACCTAGGACCATAATCTGCAGAGATGGGAGATTATATTCTGACTTCCCAGGACCCCCATGTTTCCTGTAGTGAGGGCCTTTGTTTTTTTCTGGAAAGCTGGGAGAACTCCATTCATAGGTGTATTTTACCTTGGCTTGCCAGGCATTCACACGACCTTGGGCATTAAGACGGGCACGGAAGGGTTCCCAGTAATCTCCCCACCAAGATTTTTTAAATGAGGATGCCGTGATTTGGTTGTTTTCTATCTTTCCACTTTCCATACCCAGCGGTGTGGAGCATCCTGTCAAGAGAAAAGTAATGTGATTAATTATGCATCACGGCTATTCCTGGCATGGTGTTTCACACTAGCAGAGGAGACGAGAAAAATATCACTATTAAGTAACAACAAAAACAACCATCGCCAACGATGATGTTATTGCCCAAATGCCAATTCCTGTTTGTAGACTCTACATGTATTACCCAATGTTCCTACTTACCTCTATTTTACAAGTGAGAAAAAAATAGCACAGCAAGAAAAAGTAACTTACTAGAAGAGTCAGAAACTAAATTGGAGCCCAGAAAGTCTGACACCCAAACACCATGTTCTAAATATTTAAACCCATTTTCCTCCTTCAGAGAGTCATGGAAACTTCCATCTTTTCTTTGAGGTAGAAAATACACTATCTATGTATATAAGAATATATTCTATTTCTCTTTCTTAAAAAAGCTACAAAGAAGAAAATACAGTGGACCCTTGGTAGTCATGTTCAATAGTTTATTTTCAACCATTTGAGGGTGATTCATGTTATGTGCCATTTAGAATTTTGCCAAGGTGTGCATTTGCATGTCAGTCTTCAAAGCTGGTCTGTGAATGTGAGAAACATAGCTAGTGAGTGAGCCCAGCCGACTGTCATCATCATCTCTGTGATGCTTTGCTCTTGTTGGTAAATCATGCCGACATTTTCTTGAAGTGATATCTTTCTCCATGAAAAAAAGATTAAAAAAACCCCTACTGCTAATATTGATTTTATCAAGAAAATGAAGAGATTTTTAAAAAAACTAATGGGTCTTGAATAGAAAATAGATGTTTTGAATAGATTAACAGAGCTGAATATCACATTTTAGAGTAGTTTGATTCTCTGATCTGAACAAACTACCATCTACATCATATACCACATGGAAAGAAAAAACACTGACTCTTAAGCATCTTTGTTCTATCAGGTAGAATTTATTATGGCCATTTGTGATTACCTGGATTTATTTATACCACAGGTCACACTGTATCCCCTGAAAAACAGCAGCTTACATAGGAAAAGCTTGAGTACCTACACAGAGCACCAAACAGAATGCAGAGTTCAATCAAAGTTTCAGGAAGTTGGGGGGCACCTGGGCGGCTCAGTTGGTTAAGCATCTGACTCTTGCTTTCAGCTCAGGGTTTGAGATCGAGCCCTGTCTCAGGCTCCATGTGAAGCAGGGACTCTGCTTGAGATTCTCTCTCTCCCTCTCCCTCTGCCCCTCCCTGTCAGCTCTCTCTCTTTCTTTCTCTTTCTCTAATGAATAAACAAAATTTTTTAAAAAGTTCCAGGAAGTTGGTAAGCAGTTTAGATTTCAAAAACATTCATTGAACATCTAATACATGCCAGTAATGTTGCTAGATACTTTCATTACATCAAAGTCTGAGTGGGACCTGTAGGACTTTGGAAGATTCAGGCCTAGTCTGAATCTTAGTTCTTATTGAAATGGGCCAATGGAAGTTATTCTAAGCTAGGGCCTTTCCCTGGAGGGTCGTGGCAGCGTCCATACCATCCTGGCACTGTTCAGAGCTGGTGCCTGCCCACTGGCTGGTAGAACCCGTCTTGGTCTAGGTCACAATGTAAATGGAGAGTTCACCTGAGCAGAACTTACTTGTGTCACCAAGGTTTTTCTGGACACCTCTGTGATTGAAGAGAACTATAAAAATTCTACCCATCCTTCCATATTCACCAAAGCTTGATTCTCTGAGAGGCAGCGAGACAATAAGAATGCATCTTATTTGCTTACCGTTAACCTCACAACCTTGCAGCTCCAATCGAAGGGCAGGTCTATTATAGGATCTAGTTGGAGAGACCCTAATATATCTAGCCACAATAGGTGGGTCAAACCGATTCTCTTTTATTGTAGAGGCATCCGAATTGCCATCAAAGTACTAGAGGAGAAGAGGAAAGCTTAGTTATGGAACAATTCTCCATAAAGGGATTTTGTAATAAGATTTCAGTTTAATTTAATATTGTCATATTAAGTTTTCATGTGGCCTGAATTGAATCACTTGGTCTTAAGTAACTGGAGATACTTTCGCTGCAGGAAGATGGTGTAGGTGTGCTTTGCCTTGTCCCTCCTGCTAAGGACAACTAAAACATAAGAAGCCACTGAAAGATGTAGAGAAGAAGGCTGACTGGCTAGAGGTTCTTGGGACCCAAGGAACAACACGGCAGTGGGCTCCCTGGCTTTTATTTTTGTCTCATATATCCCAGACTGGGAAATGAAGAAGCCAGCAACCAGGAAACACCAATGGGTACGGACAAAAAAAAGCTCCAGCGAAAGCCTCTTTTCTCTAGCCACAGGACCAGGAAGAGGCAGTCTAGCAGGACAGAAAACTTTCAGACAACAGTTGCTAAACATCATAGAAAACATCATGGCCCCTCCTCCACCCAGAACAGCAAAGGCCAAGACTAGACTTCCATGCTCATAAGACTGTAATGAGGCACCGCAACACGCTCACTGGGATTGCGTTAGAGAAGGCCAAATAGGAACCCAGCACTTTCATCCCCACCAGCTCCGATAAGGCTCCCACCAGTATAGTATTAGCGGAGACCCTCCCGTTTCCACCCAGCAGCAAAGAGGAGCAGTCCTCCTTCAATGGGGAACCTGGACTTCGAAGTCCACCTGGCAGTGATGAGGTGCGCCCCAGCCCCTTTCCTTGCCAGACCAGTGTCAGAAAGTTCCAGATGAAACAAAATAAGAGCAGCAAGAGTGAAAACCAGAAAAATAATAGATAAAAGCAACGAAACAGAGCCAGTTCTTTGAAAAGATTAAAAAAAAAAAAAGCAAATATCTAGCAAGAATGACAAAGCAAAAAGAGAAGAGATGCACATTACCATTATCAAATTCACTAGGCAGACCTCAAAAGCATAGTAGGAGAATTCTACATACAACCCTATGCACATAAATTTAACAACTTAGAAGAAATGGATCAATTATCGAAAAACACTATCTCAACTGATCCAAAAGGAAACAGATAATTTGAACAGCCAGTAACTATTAAAGAAATTGGATTTGTAATTTAAAAGTTCCTGGAAAAGAAATCTCTAGGCCCATGTAGTTTTGCTGGTGAATTACACAAATATTTAAAGAATGAACACCAAGTCTAGAAAAGCTCTCCCAGAAAACAGAAGAGCGTGCTTCCCAATTATTTTATGAAGCCAGTATTACTCTGATATCAAAACTAGAAAAAGACAGTACAAAAAACTAAAACTATACACCAATATTCCTCATGAATATAAGTGCAAAAGTCTTGAAGCTATGAACTGTACCTGTGATCTGTGTTCTCTCTCCAAGACTGATTAGTAAGGGCTATAATTTGATATTTTCATGATCTATTCTAAGGTATAGTGCAAATAATTTATTACTAGAAATAGCTAATGATATGGGGCGCCTGGGTGGCACAGCGGTTAAGCGTCTGCCTTTGGCTCAGGGCGTGATCCTGGCGTTATGGGATCGAGCCCCATATCAGGCTCCTCAGCTATGAGCCTGCTTCTTCCTCTCCCACTTCCCTGCTTGTGTTCCCTCTCTCGCTGGCTCTGTCTATCTCTGTCAAATAAATAAATAAAATCTTTAAAAAAAATAGCTAATGATAATACAGACACTAGTAAAATAGTAAATGATTTACAAGAAAAATGAAACATATTCAAAGTTATCAGTGTAACAATGGCAGACTGACCTCTTCCATTCTGATAGCTCTCTTTGGAAAGGGGATTAGGGAGGAAGAGGAGTTAGGGCTGGTACACATGGGTTTTTGGGAATAATCCTGGCTGAGCCTCAGAAAGACCCAGCAGGAGATTGTCACTCCTCAGGCAGAAAAAAAAAAAAAAAAAAAAAAAAAAAAGTCTGAAAGCACACTGCCTCACAGCATAACTCAGATTAACACTGCTATCTCCTTCAGGTACACTGAAACAAAGAACAAAATAAAATGTAAAAGTTAGTATAATCAAAACTCTTGGAGGCCAGTTTTTAGCATGAGCTCCTTAAGGCACAAGATACTCTACTCTGCCGTCCACCATCTACTAATCTGAGAAGTCTGGGTATTTAGTTTGATCAAAAAGTGATTTTTTTTTTTTTTGGTGGAATTTTGAAGTGTCATAAGTCAGGCTGATCCCTTTAATTTGTAATAACAGACCCATGATTTTACCGCCTTCTTTCATAAGGCCCTAAGAAAACCATTTGTATTCTACCACCCAGAAAGGTATTTTTTAAAAAAGACATGCTGATAGGCATAGCCATAGTAACCTGGTGAGCCTAGGGTACGTCTTGAGACCCAGAAAGAAAGAAGGCACACACACCATGACATTCTTTGTGCTGTTCCCTTTGAAGATCTGCCAGTTTGTCCGGTCAGAGCTGTATGCCACAGAGAACTCCATGGTGTAGTAGGACTTCAGATACTGTTTGGCCCCTTGAGTCTGGATCCCTGTGAATATGACTTCCCTCTGCATGTCCACCTGCAATATAGCAAAGCCATTACACAGACTGTCCTTGTCACCAAGTCACGGACTGCCTTCCTTAATTCACTGTGTAATCAGCTTTCTTTAGAAATAAAAAGCCAGCACCTAAGGTCTTAGCACTAATAAAATGGCTAGATACAATCCATATGTGAGCACAGAGTACCTGGATTTGAATCCAAGTTCAACCACTTACTAGCTGTGCGTTACTTTCGGCAATTACTGTGCCTTAGTTTTTTCATCTGTAAAAAGGATATCTAGGCTATTACTAGAACTAACCTCATAGGGTTCATTTTAAGTATGTGAAGTACTTAGGATAGTGCCTAGAACATTGCAAGAACAACAAAGAGAAATTATTAAATCACTGTCATTTTATTAGTATGGTACTGTAAATCTTATCAGGTTAATAAGATATACCTGGATCCAAGGTTTAGAGTCAAGTTCTGCTGAAGGTTTTTCTGTGATCCAAGCATTATACGACCCACCATTGTTTAATCTTGCTAATTTGGGCTCCCAATAACCTAAACCCAAAAAAGAAAAAAAGTTCCAAATTAAAAAAAAACCCAAAACATATAACGAGCAATTTCCCAAGGAAGTTTAGTCCCAGTGGAAAACCAGATCTCTGCAGAAGCTTCTATCGAAGTTAGGAGACTAGGCAGTTGACACAGGCCTCAGCTATTTAGACAGTTCATGGTGATGGAATCTTCTCCGCTTCAGGTCTGTGCTCGGTCAGCTGTCAACCAACACCCATCCCTTTTTTGCTTACAGGTTCTGTTTATCTTTTCTCAGTTATGTTGATGTGGTTGCTGCTGAGTGTGCTTGCCTAAGGGGAGGCCGTGGGAGGGATAATAGGATCCTTGTGATCCCGTGCAACTGAACTCTTGGTCTTAGGAAGGGTTTTGAGGCAGAGTGAGGAAATTTAGAAGGAGATCCTGACACAGGGGGTGATCAGCAAAGTTTCTTGAATAGAAAAATAGTTGGCACAACAAAGAGCCCTATTAATGGGGAGAATAGTATCTGGCCAATAAGAGCTTGTGAATCTGGCTGGAATATTATGTTTATGATCAGACCTGGAATGGGGATGAACGGGGAGAGTTTTGGAAATGGTTACGTGGTCATAAGAGTAAGGGCTCCACCCCTTGCTCAATCCTTGCTGGGAGTTTGGACTGCCTGGCTAGAGATTAGGAGGAGCCCTAGCTCTTGGTCTTCCTGGGACAGAATCTTTGGGAACATTATACACCAGACAGGATGGCAGTGACGAAGGAGTGCCAACAGGTTTTAACGCCTGTCACAGTGCTCCTTCCTCTACCAGATGAGCACCTCAAGATGGAGCTGCTTTACCCTGTGGTCGGGAAAAGCCCAGAGAGGAGCAACGGCCCATAGATTCAACAGGTAGGGCTGTCATGGGTTGTTCTTCAGGCTGTATACTGCACAACTGCAGGAGACGGCTTCCAGAGGCTATGATGCCATTACTTACCCAGATGCTCAGAAGCCTTGATCTGTGAATCAGCTATGACACCAGTGCTTAGTCCCATAGGCATCTTACATTCTGAAAAACAAAAACAAAACACGCACACACACAAACGAACAGAACAATGAATAATTTTTGCTTAGAAAATACATATAACAATGTAAAAGCTGCAGGGGTAGAGATCATACCCCTGGTCATGATAATGACCCCTAGTCAGAGCATACCCCTGGTCAGTAATTTGATAGTTTCACCTACCTTGTGTGGCACAGACTTAAATATGTGTGATCATAAAATGGTAAATGTGCCAGCAAGACTGGTGCTAATCTCTAACAGAAGTAGTGACAGCCTAGAGGAAAACCACGGAAATCCCAAAATTCAGTTAGTTTTAAATGGATTTCCATCTGCTTGCATCTTAAAAAAAGCCATTTTACAACATTAAGTATTACCCCTCATAAGTCTATAAGTTCCCAAAAGTTGACCTGAAAGTTACAGAGTTATTTACATTCTGATCACGAAAGAAAATGGCAGCCCCTGAGACAGCTGGATGTCGACACAGTGCTTGGTACTCAACAAGTACTTAATAGGGGCGCCTAGGTGGCGCAGTCGTTAAGCCTCTGCCTTCGGCTCAGGGCATGATCCCGGCATTCGGGTATCGAGTCCCACACCAAGCTCCTCTGCTGGGAACCTGCTTCTTCCTCTCCCACTCCCCCTGCCTGTGTTCCCTCTCTCGATGGCTGTCTCTCTCTGTCAAATAAATAAATAAAATCTTAAAAATAAATAAATAGGGGTGCCTGGGTGGCACAGCGGTTAAGCGTCTGCCTTCGGCTCAGGGCGTGATCCCAGCGTTATGGGATCGAGCCCCACATCAGGCTCCTCCGCTATGAGCCTGCTTCTTCCTCTCCCACTCCCCCTGCTTGTGTTCCCTCTCTCGCTGGCTGTCTCTATCTCTGTCGAATAAATAAATAAATAAAATCTTTAAAAAAAATAAATTAAAAAATAAATAAATAAAAAGCTTTAAAAAACAACAACAAAAAAATCCCCAAGTACTTAATAAATGCTGCCTAGCTGGCTGGCTGGGCAGATGGGCAGATGGAAATGATTTCTCAAATACTGAAAGGCCAAGTTCAGAGACTATCCTAGTCCTTGTTGAATTCCTGGTATCTTTTACCTCCTCTCCTCAAGGAGTCTGGAAAATTTCTTACATTCACTTTTCACAAATCACACATCATGAAGGAAGGAAGGAAGACACTTTATGTTGACTCCCCAACTGAAAAGAATGCCTTTGGGCTGACACATGGGTTTAAGTTTCCTAGAAGACTGATGTTTGCGGCACAATCAGAGGATGGGTCGGAATGAAAGCAGTTACTGGTATGCACGGTGCCTCTGTCAGGCAGAGTTCTGAGTTCAGTATTTCCGATCTAAGAGTTAGTACCAGTCCAGCAGGGACCCTTCTGCTAAAAACATCACATGGCTCTTGGATGGTACCTCTGTCTATGATGAGAAATGGTGTCTGCATCCCTGCTCTCTGGTTTTCTCCAATCTCCGTGTCGAGGAGCCACCAGCCAGATTTTGATGCCTTCATTTCAAGAGTTTTAAATGAACCTAAAACAGAGAGTGAAGGCCAACATTACACACCCCAAATTAACAATATTAGTTGACAGCTATCAAAATTAACAATATTAGTTGACAGCTATCAAAGAATCCTAAAATCCCTGCATCACAAGAGGCTTTAGAAAAGAAATTAAGAATGATCCATTTCTCTTTAGGCAGGACTAGAGGTATAACAGATAAAAACAAAACAAAACAACAACAACACACACATATTAGTAAAAATAAATTTCCCCAGGACTTTAAAAAATCTCCAACACCCCTTACTAGAAACTTTCATTTATCTACATATAATGTTACAAGCTAACCCATACACGACACAGCTTCTGAGTCCAAAGGACGAAAATGACCTTGAATGACTCATCACTAGGTCTCAAGAATGCTGTACATGTTTCCTTTCTCTCCCTTCATTTCAATAGTTTTTTTTTAAATAAGGAAATTAAAATCAAATATCCTTCTCCCACGTTTTCAAATTTTCTATTAAGTTTACATAGTTGGATAGAGAGGCACATAAACTATTTCAGAAAATCCCTGAAAGAATGACATTTCTGAAGCCTCTGATGATCCATTCTGATATTTAATGCTACTCATTGCCAGTTAATGCTTAAATTTTGCTGACTGTAATTCGTGTCTATTTTCCACATTGTGAGTGAAAATTAATACCCGATGGTCATCCTCCTCTAGCCCACGAAAAAGATTCCAGCCTTCCACTCTCCCATACAGATAATTCAGATTTGAAGATTTGGATGGGCCAGCCAGTTCCAGCTTCTCAGCGTTTCTCACAGGCTCAGGGAGGAGGACTGATCTGGCAATTTACATTTGGTGAAAAGTAAGGAATAAGTTTTACCTAATTCCCTCTTGTCTCTGACTTTAATAGAGTCTTTATGGCTTTATTAATGAGCCACAGGCCTGAATAAAACAAGCAAGAAAACCCTTTCCCCCATCCTTCACCAAACCAGTCCCATTCGGACTGCTGGTGCCCTTCTAAGGCTGACTCACACCGCAGCTTCTCCAAAGTACTGACTGCTTTCACCAGCTTCTCAGAGCATTTGCGGAAGGTGGGCTGCTTGTTAAAAATTCAGTCTCTGGCACCTGCCCAAGATCCCGAGATCTACGAGAGCGAAGTCTAACCAGCTTCCTAGGATTTTACTCCGCCGGCACATAAAAACCCTTGGTGGTGCCTCGTTTGTTTAAACCTCTTCATTAGTTTGTCCATGAAAACTCTAAATACCCCTCTTACTCTTCAGCTTTTATAATCATTAAAAAAAAATACCTTTTTTTCTCCCCTTCAAACAGCCTCATGAGTCCGTTTAAGATTAAGATTCCTGTAGTCACTTGTCCAAAGGTATCAAAGTGGGAATGTGGGGAAAAGAATTCCAGAATTCAGGAATCCCAAAACCCTAGTAAGTGTTTCATCTCCTTCCCAACAGAAAGCTTTAGCTGCCCAAGCCCTGCCGGATTCATTCTGTAATCTGTTCAAGACCTGGCCTACGTGACACCCAGCGGCTTGGGAAAAGCTGCAGCAGGCAATGCAGCTCCGTAGGACTGAGCTGAGCCACACGTTTAGTCCGCGTGGTGCTGCAGAGAGCGCGCATACGGGAGCTGACGTTTTTGTGCTCCGTATGCACTTTGGGGCTCTGTCTCTGCCCAGGATCTATGCCAGAAACCAGGCCCGAGCCTTAGGAAGGACATGCACAGGAGGGAATGAGGGGCAGTGACAGCTGCCCAGATTGCCTTCTCTGGCAACTTTTCATCAGGGACCTCTTTCCGTTGTGCGGATCTTTACCAGGCAGCAGGGGCCAGACCCCTAGCTGGTGCTGTTGAGTGCCATTTTCCAGCAGGGTCTGGCCGTGAAAGTGAACCACGTGGATGTCTCGGGAGCTGCCCATGTTCAGCAGGTGCAGCCTCACCCATTCCTGCTCGTACATTCTCAGGCCAGGCAAGTTGTAGATCATCCCATTAATGGCTGAAAGGATGGAGAGTTGCAGTCAATCAGAAATCTGGGTGCACCAGCAGGGAGGCTGTTCAAGAGGCCTGAGGCCTCCCACCTCACCACCCATCTGCCTATCCATCCGCCTGCCGGGGAACATAGTAAGGACTTCTGTGTGTCCTGTATCGGTGACAGGCTGCAACAGGACCTCCAGCTCCTCCTCACGCTGGCCTACAGCAGTTCCCCCCCAGAGCTTACCCCTCTCCACCCCGCACCTCCCACTTCCCCTGCTCTCTTTCCACTCACTTATCCTTGACATTTACAGCGTGGATTTTTCTGGGCTACAGAAACAGAAAGACTAATACGAGCCAGTGAGTGAACTCCAGTGGTTAGAGGAAAGAGAGTGAGGGTAATACACAGCACGTCACCCCGAGGCCTCCTAGATTCAGAGATAGTTCTAGGTGAAATTAGGAAGGCAGACCACCGAGGTTCATGTTACTCTCTCATTCAAATGATAGCTTCTCTGTCCCCTTCCCAGTTTAAGTGTCTGGGGTTCTCAGGCTTCATCCACTCTCCGCTCAGTGAAATACATGTGGGAGAGTGTGTGTGGGTGTGTGCACACGGGCTTTTTGTTGCTTGGTGGGCTGCCTGGTTGGGTGGGTTCTGCAGCCCCCCATGCTAGCTTTCTGACCTTCTCTAACTCCTACATGTGCAGCGCCACCTGCTGGCGACATCGGCCCTGAGACCGATGTGAGGACCTGGTGGGGGTCGCAGCTCCGGATTCTTCGGAAGCACCTCCTGTCTAATGGTACGAAGACCCAGGGCAAGAAGCACGGTCACCCAGGGCGATTTAACTGAGAGATGAGATCAAAGTCAGAGAAAAATACCATGAAACTCATGGGACTTTTTTACGTCTGAGGATGCAAGTCTCCAAGACCTTGGGGACTGGGCCTTCTTTTCATAGTACCAGCTCTTCTTTTCATCAAAGACCATAAAAAGTAAGACGAATTCTCTCATATCCATGGGCGTGTTGGTCTTATCAAGCACTCCTTTTTGACAGATCAGAAGGGGACCTATCAAGCCAGAATGGATATCTTTTTCCTGGAAGACAGTAGGAGCAAAATGCACAGATTTTCTCTTTCTTAGGATTTCCCTTGCTCTTCTGGCAATCACTGATTATATAGAAAAGGAAACCTCAGGCACTCCAAATTTGAAGATTATAAATGAGGAACTTACTAAGCCTGGGTATCATCATCTGATTCTGTGGCACTCACAGTCCCTTTCTCTGATTAGCCCTTTATCTCAACATGGCAGTAATGATAATGTCAATGACAATATCAGTACTATTATAATTACTATTTATTCAGCATCCACTATTATAGTAAATATTTTGCTGGTAGTATCTTCTTTAATTCAGACAACAGTCCTGTGTAATAAAAATAAGCTCACTTATTAAACAAATATTACCAAGCGTCTATTGTGTGCTACCTACTGTGTTCCCATTTATAACTTTAGAAATGGAGCCTGAGACAGATCAAGTAATTTTCCCAGGCTCACGCAGTAAGTGACAAGATAGGGACTGAAATTGAAATCTGCGCACTCTCTCTACCATGCCCCAAACGAAGGCATCTTGACTTCGCAGCTCTTTCATAAAGAAAGAGCAAAAGAAAGCTAATACTTGCTCAAGGAAGTTGCAAAAAAAAGTCCTTCCTCTGCAAAAGTAGTCACTCTGACTGGGGTCAACCATTTCAGTACTCCTCACTCCTCTCCACTGAGCACAGGCTTCCTTCTCACGGTCATCTGAACACACATCGCTATAGACTGTTGACCGCAATCCTTACACATTCCTCATGGAAAGCAAGACATTTAATGAGAAATCATCTTGACCCTTCCATCTGGTGGACTCCGGTTATAAGCTTAGGAGAATGACAAAAACTTTCAATGGATGTACCTACCGGGTTCACTGCTGAGTAGTAGGCCCAAGCCCGGCAGGCAGAGCCAGGATTTTCCGGCCCGGATCGAGCGGTGGCGTGCCATACGTACGTATAACTGCTGTTTGGCTGAACAGCATTATCTTCCTTAAACCATTCAGGAGAGTCGTCCTCATAAGTCTTTCCCTCTGAGGATTTTTCGTAGGAAAGCCCATGGGCATGAAGAGAATATGGTCTGGATGCTAAATTTTTAAAACGAACCTAGAAAAAAGAAGGATCCACAAATGTACTTACGTCCAACAAAAATCCAAGCTAAAAAAATGTCAGTATTATACACCAAAGTAGATGGTTAGTTATTAAATTAGGCCTAGATATATATACAGTGGGCTGTATTAATTGCAGACAAGTACAAAGTAACATATATATTATTTCATCTAATTTTTACAACATCCTATGAGATAGGGCCCAAGTCGTTTACCCCAGAAACACCAAAACATGTTTGCTCTTAGGCTCAAAGAAAAGTATTGACATTAGGCACAAATGAAATGATCACAGCAGGTGCTGAAGATCTGAAGATGAATGAGCTTTGGGTCTTGCTCACAATAAGTTTCCAACCTCCTGATGAAGAGACACCTGAACATGTGGATTCAAGTTAAAAACCTAGAGACCAAAAGTGCATAAACAAAGTATGAGTGGGGTTAGATGGGAATGCCTGAAAGGAGCAAGTCGGTTGAATGTGCAGGAGAGGTGGGGGTAGTAAAGAAAGTTTCTTAGGGAAAACAGAATTGGCCCTTATGGAATGAACAGGAGCTCAGCAGAGGGAGAAATAAAATCATGAGATTGTTTTTTTCTTTTCTTTTCTTTTTTTTTTTTTTGAGATCATTTTTTTTTCCTTGAAGATTATCAAATTACTTGGCAAGTAGTCTCTGAAAAGAAGTGTAATTATTTGTTAATTTTGGAAAATAAATCACCTACAGCCCTCCTGCCCCTTTCACTGTTACAACCCTCTGGTGCTTGTGGAAATTCCTCAGATGATCTTAGCAATGCTCGAAGATGACTTACTTGGATGACATCATCCACTTCAGCTCTAATGATAGGACCAAGAATGCCGAGATGCTCCTCATACTCCCCCAAAGGATCACGTTTGGTGAAAGTGCTATCGAGGTACTTTCGAAAGACCACTTTCTTGTATATGGTGTTCTCTGGAATATCATCAACGTCTTCACTGAAATAATAATAAAGATAGTATTTGTTAAAAAGAACAAATGAAAGACCATTCAAAGAATTGGGGGAATTATCCCTGTTTCTGAGTATGGGTATTATGGATATTTAATCAGTACTTGAGGAACAAATGAATGAAAATATAAATGAATAAAAACTTAAGCCAGTAAATATCCTTCAGATCCCAGCTCACATATCATTTCTTAGGTAAGTCCTCCTATAAGCCTGTATCATTCCTTAAGTTTCCATAGTATGGCTATAGTATATATAGCATACTCCTGCAGTGTTATATTTCTCTAACATATATATAGTAAATTGTATGTCATTTATTTGTGAGATTAAAATCTATTAAAATCTGACACCGATACTAGAGTGAAAGCCCCATGAGGTCAGGGATCATGCCTAGTTTGCTCATTCTTTCATATCTAGTACCTAGCAAGTTATCTGGCACATAGTAGGCACTTGATAGATTTTTGTTTAATGCATTAATGAATGAACAAATATAATCATATATTCACAAAGCAGATTTTAATATCAGAGGCAGACAAAGCCATGTAACTGGATAGTGCCAGGGCTTGGGGCTCTCAGGTGACAATGGTCACCCCTGTGAAGGCCACTAGATGGCTGGGAGTTTTATACTCTGAAAGTAGCCATTCTTCTCACATTTGCTTTTTTTTTTTTTTTTTTTAACATCCCATTATTCCTTGTATGGTTCACCAGCTCAGTCTGGGGCCAGCTCACATCATATTTTCTCAGTGATTCCTAAATTTCCCAAGCCTATGGAAACAGGCCAAAAGCTCATCCACCAGAATCCCATTCCACCTACCTTCCAGTGTTCCTACCCTACTGACCCCATCCTTCCAGACCCTAAGCATAACATAGTTTCACAGAACTAATGGGGGACAAGCAAAGCAACTCTGACTGCCATAAACATGGGTTGCATATCTGGAATGGTACAAAAGATTTTGAAGGAACTGGTTTCATCCCTTTCCACTTTGGAAGGGCCCTTAATCTTACTCCTTCAGGGCGTCTCTTAGAAATCCCTAGATAAACTATTCTCATATAGCAATGGGTGCTGCACTTAAATAGGAAGTCATGGAAAAATGTGTTTTTTTATTATTTGGGGGCGGTGGGAGGAAGAGCAGAGGGAAGGGGAGAGAAAGAATGTTAAGCAGGCTCCACGCCCAGCATGGAGCCCGACATGGGTCTCAATCTCACAACTCTGAGATCATGACCTGAGCTGAAATCAAGAGTTGGAAGCTTAACCAAGTGAGCCACCCAGGTGCCCCAAAAATGTGTTTTAAATGAAAAGAGTTCTAATATGGAAATGCCAGGCATCGGATTAATGAAATAATTTCTGTAAGCCATACCATGCATTGTGTTTGCTTACTCTAATTATACTTTCGTTTTTAATTTTTAGTGTAACTATTAGCTTTTGCAAAAGCTCTGTACTATAGTTAGGCCGTTTAAACATGGTCACCATGCTGTGTCCCTGAGAATCTATAGCTGACTAAGCCTTGCCCCTTGTCCCTCCCTCTCTTCTGTCTCTTCCCAGAATACAGAGTCCAGCCCATTATGACATGCCATCCTTAAGCAGAATCAAATTGAAAACTCTTTTAAAAATGTCTATGGATCCCTTAGAAACTCTCTGTTCTAAGTTAGGCCACTTATAAAATTGCATGAATTCCTTCAACTCTGTGGTTGAAAAGTGGCTGGAACCCTGAAATGTTAAATCTGAAGAGGATCTTGGGGGCCATTTGGTGTAACACCTTCATTTACAAAATGAAATTAACAAGGTTCAGGAAAAGAACTGACATATTCCAGGAAACAAGGAATGGCTTAAAACTTTTGAAGTGTTTCTCATTGCTCTTTGGATAAACACCACAATTCTTCCCATGGCCTACAAAACGTAGTGGCATCTGGTCTTTGCAGAGCTTGCCAAATGTTTTCTTAACACTCACCCTCCTCTTGAGCTCCAATTACAGGCTTCAGGGCTTACTCCTTCCATAGGGCCTCATCATGCTCTTCTCTCTGTCTAGAATGTTCTCCCCTCTCCACTTCCTGCCTAGTTCAGTTTTTTTTTTTAAAGATTTTATTTATTTATTTGACAGAGATAGAGACAGCCCGCGAGAGAGGGAACACAAGCAGGGGGAGTGGGAGAGGAAGAAGCAGGCTCATAGCGAAGGAGCCTGATGTGGGGCTCGATCCCACAACGCTGGGATCACGCCCTGAGCCGAAGGCAGATGCTTAACCGCTGCACCACCCAGGCGCCCCTGCCTAGTTCACTTCTATTCATCTTCTGATCTCAGCTCACATGCCACTGCTTCACGGTCAGATTCCTCAAGTCTCATATCACCATGTATCTACCTTTTCTTCTCGGTCTTTAGCTGGTTATATTTTACACTTATTCATGTGAGCATTTAATTCGTATCCACCTGCCCAACTAGACACAAATTCCACGAGGGCAGGAGTCATGTATGATTATATTCTCTTTTAGAGTCTCAACACTTAGCACAATGCTTAGGAGAGAATAAGCACTCATTAAAGAGCTAGTAAATGAGTGATTCTATAAGCCAAGTTAAAACTCAAGTTTAAATCAAGGTAAATCATTGAATGACTGCCTCAGTAGAAGGTATAAACTTGCTTTTTGTTTCTAAACTGACTTATATCCTTGGCCCCCGCTACTGGAATCTCTTGTAATTTGAAAGAAACATCACCAAGATGCTGTATGCTTTACATTGATCAGTAAACAATGTACAAATATTTTTGGTTCCCAAATGCAAAAGGAGATTTCTACATCACAAATTTGGATTTGAAGCCAACTTCAATGAAATCATGTTGATTAGCAGATAGCTATGGAGAGGTTAGGCTCTGCACTGAAGCAAGGAAAGGGGGTAGGAACACGTGTGGTGAAAGCCGGAGAAAGGGGAGGGAGTTTCTTTAACTATAGAATATCATAGACTTCTTATGCTGATTGTTCTTATATTGTCCAAATGTCACCTAATGTAGAGAAGCTAACCTTGGAATTGACAAAGGAAATTGTATAGAACAAGTTGCAATAGGGGACGTAAATTACACTTAGTATGATTTGCCCAGAATGATTTCCTTGGACTGTAGCAGTCTTTTTAGCAGTAGTGGAAAAATGAGAATATAAAAGGAGAAAATTTGGCCAAACCTTTGAGCAAATTTTGAATAATCCCAGGATACTTCTTCAGCAGCAATGTAATAATATTTTCTGTTTCCATTGTTGCTGCGGAGGTACCATGCTGCAATGTTGTCAGGATTTCTGGAGGAGTTAATGTCTGTCCTAGTATCAGTTTGGTAAGGGTCATCATAGGCCACGTAATCAATTTCAGCAGTGTATTCTTCACTGCTCTCTTCCTTCTGCCTGGGAATAATCTCAATATAATCTCCATCATTTGCACTGAGGCCTACTAACACTGGTGGGTTAAATTCTCTTGGCATAAAAGTGTTATTTAGGGTAGGAGACGGTGGGAGAGACGGCACCTGACCAAGGTCTGGATAAGGGAAAGTCTGACCAAATTCTGGAAGAAGAAATGACTGACTAGATTCAGAGGTGTAGGATGTCTGATCAAGGTCTAGAGGAAGTGATGTCTCTAGATCAGGGGGAAAGGACGTTTGACTAATGTCTGGAGAGACAGTTGCCTGACTGAGGTCTGGGGAAGGGAGCATCTGATCGAGGTCTAGAGAAAGGGTCGTCTGGCTGATGTCTGATGAGAGAGTCTCCTGGCTGAGGTCTGGGGAAAGGGTTGTCTGACTGAGGTCAAGGTCTGGAGAAAAGGTTATCTGGCCGAGGTCTGGGGAAAGGGTTGTCTGGTCAAGGTCTGGAGAAAAGGCTGTCTGGTCAAGGTCTAGAAAAAAGGTTGTCTGGTCAAAGCCTAGAGAAAAGGTTGTCTGGTCAAGGTCTGGAGAAAATGTTGTCTGGTCAAAGTCTGGAGAAAAGGTTGTCTGCTCAAGGTCCAGAGAAAAGGTTGTCTGGTCAAGGTCTGGGGAAAGGGTCATCCGGTCAAGGTCTGGAGAAAAGGTTGACTGGTCAAGGTCTAGAGAAAAGGTTGTCTGGTCAGGGTCTGGGGAAAGGGTCATCCGGTCAAGGTCTGGAGAAAAGGTCGTCTGGTCAAGGTCTAAAGAAAAGGTTGTCTGGTCAAGGTCCAGAGAAAAGGTTGTCTGATCAAGGTCCAGAGAAAATGTTGTCCGGTCAAGGTCCGGAGAAAAGGTTGTCCAGTCAAAGTCTGGAGAAAAGCTTGTCTGGCCAAGGTCTGGGGAAAGTGTTGTCTGGCTGAGGTCTCGGGAAAGGGTTGTCTGGTCGAGGTCTGGAGAAAGGGTTGTCTGGTCGAGGTCTGGAGAAGAGGTTGTTTGCTCAAAGTCTAGAGAAAAGGTTGTCTGGTCAAGGTCTGGAGAAAATGTTGTCTGGTCAAAGTCTGGAGAAAATGTTGTCTGGTCAAGGTCTGGAGAAAAGTTTGTCTGGTCAAGGTCTGGAGAAAAGGTTGTCTGGTCCAGGTCTGGAGAAAAGGTTGTCTGGCCGAGGTCTGGGGGAAGTGTTGTCTGGTCAAGGTCTGGAGAAAATGTTGTCTGGTCAAGGTCTGGAGAAAATGTTGTCTGGTCAAAGTCTGGAGAAAATGTTGTCTGGTCAAGGTCTGGAGAAAAGTTTGTCTGGTCAAGGTCTGGAGAAAAGGTTGTCTGGTCCAGGTCTGGAGAAAAGGTTGTCTGGTCCAGGTCTGGAGAAAAGGTTGTCTGGTCCAGGTCTGGAGAAAAGGTTGTCTGGCCGAGGTCTGGGGGAAGTGTTGTCTGGTCAAGGTCTGGAGAAAATGTTGTCTGGTCAAGGTCTGGAGAAAATGTTGTCTGGTCAAAGTCTGGAGAAAATGTTGTCTGGTCAAGGTCTGGAGAAAAGTTTGTCTGGTCAAGGTCTGGAGAAAAGGTTGTCTGGTCCAGGTCTGGAGAAAAGGTTGTCTGGTCCAGGTCTGGAGAAAAGGTTGTCTGGTCCAGGTCTGGAGAAAAGGTTGTCTGGCCGAGGTCTGGGGGAAGTGTTGTCTGGTCAAGGTCTGGAGAAAATGTTGTCTGGTCAAGGTCTGGAGAAAATGTTGTCTGGTCAAAGTCTGGAGAAAATGTTGTCTGGTCAAGGTCTGGAGAAAAGTTTGTCTGGTCAAGGTCTGGAGAAAAGGTTGTCTGGTCCAGGTCTGGAGAAAAGGTTGTCTGGTCCAAGTCTGGAGAAAAGGTTGTCTGGTCAAGGTCCAGAGAAAAGGTTGTCTGATCAAGGTCCAGAGAAAATGCTGTCCGGTCAAGGTCTGGAGAAAAGGTTGTCCAGTCAAAGTCTGGAGAAAAGCTTGTCTGGCCAAGGTCTGGGGAAAGTGTTGTCTGGCTGAGGTCTCGGGAAAGGGTTGTCTGGTCGAGGTCTGGAGAAAGGGTTGTCTGGTTGAGGTCTGGAGAAAAGGTTGTTTGCTCAAAGTCTAGAGAAAAGGTTGTCTGGTCAAGGTCTGGAGAAAATGTTGACTGGTCAAAGTCTGGAGAAAATGTTGTCTGGTCAAGGTCTGGAGAAAAGTTTGTCTGGTCAAAGTCTGGAGAAAAGGTTGTCTGGTCCAGGTCTGGAGAAAAGGTTGTCTGGCTGAGGTCTGGAGGAAGTGTTGTCTGGTCAAGGTCTGGAGAAAATGTTGTCTGGTCAAGGTTTGGAGAAAAGGTTGTCTGGCCGAGGTCTGGGGGAAGTGTTGTCTGGTCGAGGTCTGGAGAAAATGTTGTCTGGTCAAGGTCCGGAGAAAAGGTTGTCCGGTCAAAATCTGGAGAAAAGCTTGTCTGACCACGGTCTGGGGAAAGTGTTGTCTGGCTGAGGTCTGGGGAAAGGGTTGTCTGGTCGAGGTCTGGAGAAAAGGTTGTCTGGTCGATGTCTGGATTAAAGGTTGTCTGGTCAAAGTCTAGAGAAAAGGTTGTCTGGTCAAGGTCTGGAGAAAATGTTGTCTGGTCAAAGTCTGGAGAAAAGGATGTCTGGTCAAGGTCTGGGGAAAGTGTTGTCTGGTCAAGGTCTGGAGAAAATGTTGTCTGGTCCACGTGGAGAAAAGGTTGTCTGGCCGAGGTCTGGGGGAAGTGTTGTCTGGTCAAGGTCTGGAGAAAATGTTGTCTGGTCAAGATCTAGAGAAAAGGTTGTCTGGTCAAGGTCTGGAGAAAACATCTGGTCAAGGTCTAGAGAAAAGGTTGTATGGTCGAGGTCTGGGGAAAAGTTTGTCTCCCTGAGGTCTGGGGACAGGGCTGTCTGGCTGAGGTCTGGAGAAAGGGTTGTATGGTCAAGATCAGGGGAAAGGGTTGGTTGACTGAGGCCCGCAGAGATGGTTGCCTGCCAGGCTTCATATTCCAAGGAAGGGAACATTTGACCAATGTCAGTAGGGAATGGCTTGTTTCTTAGGTCATAGTCGAGCATCTGGCCAGGCTCTGGGGGAGATGTGTGGCTAGAGTCTGTAGTAGAGTGCATTTGATCGGAGTCTTGAATAGGGAAAGTTTGATAGTGTTCTTCTGGGGGTATTGTCTGATAACGATCTAAAGGGGAGCTTGTCTGACTGGTGTCATTTGGGGGATTGTGATTATGGTCAAGAAGTGAGGCTAATAGGCTAAGATTCACAGAGGAGAATGTCTGATTGAGGTCTGTGGGAAAAGATGTTTCACCGGATTTATGGGGTAACAATGAATGATCAAATCTCCTGTCTGAAAATGTGGTATTGCCCTTTCCTCTTAGAGGGTGGAAGCCCCTCGGAGATAGAGCAGTATGGTGTGCAAACTTCTCTTCTTTTTTTTTTCGTGTTTTAATGAAAAAAGGGATTTTCTTCAATCCACTGTTGCCTCCATCCTGTTTCACTTGTAGAGGTTTATTTCTAATTCCAGAAAATTTTGGGTGGCCACTCAGCTTTCTGTGCTTGTCTGTGAGAGGGATGTTTTCTGCCCAAGTCCTTGAGGCATTCTGGGGGCTGTCCAGCACCTTGTCCACAGCCATGTCTTCATCAGCATCTGGGACTATTTCATAACTACCTTTCTCAGACACCACATGCCACTTCCCATTCAAAATCTTGGATGGATTCTTTTGTTTTAAGAGGAACAGCTCATTGGGAAGGTCTTCCCAAGGTCCCCTTCTGGAAGGAGAAGAGTTGCCTTGGCTTAAATGTCTCCCAGTTTTATGTGCTGAAAATCCCACCTGGGAGAACTTGTGCTTTGCTGTGTGCTCTCTTTCTTTCTTGGATCCCTTATGCTTAGCATGTTCTTGACTCTGGAATCCTTCTGCATCAAGTGGAAGTAGGCTTACTCCTGTGATATCTGACTGTAGAGGGTCCTCCATCGAGTCTTCAGAATAAGGGCTGGAATGCTCTGTGGTCGAACGGTTGAGAGCTGAGTTCTTGTCTAAGCCAATGGGTCCCAGAGGGGGATCAGCTGTGGTGCCTGCTGGGTGAGGAAGAGTTTTCTGAGGTTTTGCAAAGTTATAGACAATAAGCCTGCTAATGTTACTCAGGGAAGAAGAATTTGAACTGGCAGCTGTATCGGTACTTGGAGGAATGAATTCAGAATTGTTCTCCAGAGCCAGGGCAGTAAGATTAAACTCATCTTCCTCCTGATTCCGTGAGGAATTTCTGAATGACCTAATTCCTAACCATGAAGCCAGGTTGTTCTGGTAATCATAGTCAGCATCACGCTCTTCAGCCCTGTTTTCTGAAGAATCTCGCATCTTCCGTGTAGTCATGACTGTCGGTGCTGAAGGATCATATATAATCTCATATGAGTCTTCATAATCATCCCGGATACACTTAACATCCCTGAATCTCAGCCTTAGGTTTTTGTTTCTTGGATTGGAATTTATTGTAGTTAACATCCAAGTTCCTATAGAAGAGAGACAGAGGAAACAGAAAGCTCTAAGCCCAGGAAAAGATGTAGAAACCCTAGGATCCATTGTGGCAGATAATTTTCAATGAACTTCCGTCAGGGATAACAAGTGTGGTCTGTGGGTCACTGCTGATCTGGGAACTGTTGATCATGGTCGATGGTGATGCAAGGAGAGAACCTGGGTGTCAGCTGTTTAGAAAATTGTTCAGCAATTTGACATTGCCGTGCATCCAAGCACGTGATCAGTACACTTATCTTATATAACAGAATATAGACTGAAAGTATTGGTCAGTGGAGATTAGGGAGAAAACTCTTAGGACAGATAGTTTAAGAGTCACTATTTTAGAATATATTTAAAATATTTAAAAAGGGATGAATTAAGAATAAAGTGGGCTTTGAATATCATAAACATCTTGCTGGCTGCACATCTTGTTTGAAAATTGGAGTGAGGGGGAGGATGATGTAAGAGACATCTAGATATTTCTAAGCAGTAAATGATTCAGGTGGGCCCAGGACAATTTTGAATCTCTTTGAAATGGTATTACCTTCTGGCGTACAGATTTCCTGGGGAGTCTGCAACAGTTATCACTTGTTGAGTGTCGGCTGGGTGCTAGGCACTTGGTATATATGACAATTAATGGTCAAAGCAAACCTGTAAAGTGTGATTGTGGTTTTGAGATGAGTACATGGAAGCTCAGTGAGGTTGAGTAACACGTCCAAGGTTACACAGAGTTCCAGAGCGCATCTGAGGAACTCCAAAACCCACGTGCTTTCCATGCTTCTCGCTACTGTCTCTGAGGCCAGCCTCCAAGGCACTGTATCTGATGGTCGCTAACTAACCCACAGTGGCATGGCGAGCTTTAAAAATGGAAAAGGCCGTTTCGATAAAAGAAATGCACTTTTGTGGCTGAATTCATGCTTCCTCCTCAAAGTCTTACCTTATCTTTTTGCTGTTTTGTCTTTACTTCTCACTTAGCCCAGAGAAGGATAAATGGAACCCACATTAAGGGACTAGACCCGTTTAATTAATTAATACCCCAAACAGAAATCATGAGAAGTATTGAAAGGAAAGTCTGTATGGGGTCAGAAAGATAAACTCAGGAACTGTGGTAGTTTGGGAACCTGCAGCAGAGCTTTAGAGATCAGAGGTTCCTCTCCAAGAGTCCAGGCTCTTACCAACATTATCCATTGTGACGGTCACAGATTCCCCACACATGGGGAAGAGGGTCAAGGTGTCCTCGTGTCTCTTTCCATAGACGAATGAGTGCCCAGTGAAGTGAATGGTCAATATATCATCCTGGGTCCCCACACTGCAGAAGTGCCACTGGACAGTGTCATCAAAGCAGAATCCGAGTGTGGGTATACTCTCAGGCACGTAGCCATTGATCGCTGAAAGAGTAAAATCTGTTAACATGCAGGCCTCTGCCAACAAAAGGGCACATGATTAAATTATACCTGAGATGAATGTCCCAATATTAATCGTGTCGTGTCAAAGCAGTGATTATGATAAGCTTCACCAGGTCTATCTAACGTGTGACTAGAACAACTCAGACTTCCCAAATGAGAACTTATTTTTCTAATTTAGCCAAGGGAGAAATATCAGGAGAAAGACAAAGCCTTTCATTCACATCGACTTATTCATTCGTCAAGTGTCAAATGCTTTATTTTCCACGTTCCGCTTTTAAGGAGAGTCTAAACCTCAACTTACAATATTCTCCCTGGAAGAAAAGCATAGTATAAGAAATTCATCCTGACACATACGTTGGTGAATAAGAAGTAATGTCCCTGAAAGTAATGTCCCTAAATGCATCTTTAGCACATTTTGCAATTTTTATTGCTCCCTTTTAACATTGAGATAATCTATAATTTTTATTCAAGTATTGAGTATCTTTCCAAGGGGCACAGCTTGAGACAGTATCTTTACTTAGGTTCTAAGCATGATAATAAAATCACAGGTTTGATTTCTATGAGGACAGGGCTGACCGCTGCCTGCGTTACCATTCTAGCTCTGATACTAGTACGGTGCCTGGCACTAGTGAGCGCTTAAATATTTACTAAATAACTGATATAATATGTTTTTGGTTTGTATTTCATTCAGGAGCCTCTTCTAAATGGTCTACAGCTGTACTGTCTAACACAGTGGCCACTAACTACAGTGGCTGCTGAGCACTTGAAACGTGGGTAATCTGGATTGAGATGTGCTGTAAGTAAAATACACACCAGATTTCAGAGACCTACTATGAAATAAAGAAAGCAAACCTCATCAATTTTTATATTGGCTATATGTTGAAATGATAATATTTGGGATATATTTCTCTTTAATCTTTCATACGGCTACTAGAACATTTTAAATTATATTTGTGGCTCATACATGATCCCCATTGGAGAGCACTAGCCCAAAACGATGACAGAGTCACTGCCAAAAATGAAATTATGCAAAGGAAGCTGAGTCACTCCGTGTTTGGAATTATTTTCAGGGTACCTGCCAGTTCTGAGAATTCCAATAATTCATCTGAAACTGTATGAATAGACCATGGAGAAGTCATCTTCATATCTATGATTGCCTATCAGAGAAGGCGATCATGATGGCTCTTGACTCTAAGGAACAGTGGTGGGGACCCTGCCACTGTGGCAAAGTTTGCTTTTCAGTGGCTTAGTGAAATTTCTCATAGCAGTGGCTTTAGGTGCTGACATGGAAAACGACAGCAAATGCCTGAACTTGGGCTTGGGGAATTCCTTCTGTTCTGAACTGCTTATTGCTCACTTCAAACCTCTTCATGAATTGGCTCTTTAAGATTCTTGGTTCGCCATATGCATTCTGCCTTTGTTTGATGTGACCACCCAGTGTTGGATAACTTACCTTGTTTCTGCCCTGGCCGTGAAGATGTTCCCCTTGCACGCAGTCAGAAATCCCCATACACCACTGACCAAGACCTGTAGCCCCTTTCCTCAACACTCCCACCCCTCGCCCTGTTCCTCCAGGGCAGAGCTGCTCGGAGCGTGTGCATATGTGTCCATGCACATCCAGAGCATGAGACCAAGAAGACTTCCTAAGGAGAACGAGCTTTTGGCCTCTTGCCGTAAAAAGGTTGCTAGAGTGTCCCCCAGTAACTTCATCACCAAATCTCTGGGTTACGAGTGAGGATAAGAGGTGAGTGGATTCTAATCCATGTCTCGGCCTTTATGCACAGTCATACTTTAAGCACAGAAGTGAAAAACTGATGGACAAAAACAGTGATTTGACTTACTGCTCATGATGTTCGATTCATAAAACTTGGGGTCATCACGTTTCACCTTATCAGGATTTTCACAGAACTTGTTGATATTGTCCTCAATGTACCAGCTCTTGTTCTCATCAAACACAGCAAACACGGCCTGCTGCTCAATGTCTGCAGCCCTCTGGAGGGTAAAAGTGCTCTGTTCAGTGATTAATGTTCCAGTGGATTACCCACAACACTCAGTTCTTCTCAGAAACCAAAGAGGCACGGTCTTGGGGCCACCGCCTCCACGAATTCAGGCATTTATGAGAGCCCATTTTGTACAAAGCCCTTGTTAGAGCCAAAGGGAATATGCAAAGAAAGAGCAGATCAGAAAATTCAGAGACTAAAACATTCTAATAGAAAAATTCCATCTTCTTGTGGGAGCTGTAATTGTGTTTTATTTCTATAAGTGGACACCTTTCAACCTGAAGGACTCGCTAGACATGCTCCAAATAGTTGCAAAGGATAAAACAGAAGGTTGCAATAGGAAAGCTTTCTACGTATCCCTACCCATTTCCTTTCCTAGCTCAATAAATTAAGGTCTAACAAATGTTGATTTCTGATTTTTCTAGGCATATATTTATTGTATATACCTTAGGATAAACTTCTTTGATTATAGCTTACCCTGATGGGGGAATTTTAAGTTAATAATAGGAGACTATTATTCTCCAATGAAGATCCGTATCTTTGTTCACTTTTTTTCTATAATTTAGTGTTACTAGAAATGGACCATTGTCCTGGTCCAACTTCACCAGATTCTATGTCTCCAAAGTATTATCTCTCTTATCTCTCCCTGGTGCAGGTCTCGGAAAATAACAAGGTTTGGTAGAGAGCTTTACACTTTCACTGGGTGGCATCTTGCTGAGCACCAAAACAACCCTGTAGAATTTTTTTTTAGGAGGGTATTACCCATTTGATAAAAGGAAGAAATTAAGAGAGGCTAAGTGACTTGCTGATCAGATAGCAGAAGACCTGGAATTTCAAACTAAAACAAAATATGGTGTCACACTATAGAAATGCCTTCTAGATTGAGAATCTAGATGAAAATAGATAAGAATAAATGTGATCAGTACAAACCAAAGGAATAAATGTGGTCGTGTTTGCTCTAAAGAAGATAACATAATATTTTCCATTCTCTAGAAGGAGAAGTCCCATTATTTAGCAAGGAGACCTAATCTGTTCCAGCCAGAAGTTCCTGGAATTTCTGAAAGTTTAGTTTGTGGACAGAATACCTGTATGCCTCGCTTATCCAGGGATCTGCTCTTACAAATCAGAAGTAGCCCGATCAACCCAGAGGCAATGTCCCTTGTGACATCCACATTACTGTAGTATGGTCTTGTTAGGCACTGGGCATCATTTTCTGTGGGTTCATCAGACTCTAGGATGTTCCACTTATAAGTATAGGTTTCCCCTGGCTGAACTGCTCGGATCATGGTGCTATTGTCTGAAAGAAAATAGAGTCAAAATTGTTTCATTTTCAAAATTATTACATTAAACAAACAGGGAGTTCTCATTAGAACCAATTAATATTAGTTAAGGAATGTTCTTTTCCTATTAAGCTCCACCTAACAGAACCCCCGATGACACGTCGCCATTAGAGATTGTTCCACTAGAGGGCGCTATGGCACCAACAAAGAACACCGTATTAGGTAAGCCCCAGGGTAAACAAAATACTTGAAGTGAGCAGGGTTTGTTTCTGACTTTTAGGATACCCTGCTTATATACGACCTGACTGCACAAGTTATATTACTGAGCAAAGAGGACAGGTAGGAAAATATGACTGCCTCTCAGAGGTGAGTAGTTTCATTCAGTAGACTCCGATTCAAACCTGACGTGAAGGAAGAGTTGACTTCATCTTCGTAAGGAGAGAAGGTCACTCCATGAGGGTAAATGCTGTAGGCGCGGCTGGCCATATTTTTGAACACGATCTACAAAGTTAACTCAAATTCATTATTTCAGGACTTAAGTCAGTCATGAGAATTAACATAGGATGCTAGCTTTGCGCGTTCACTTGTGGGAGGGTGCGTGTGTGGTAAGGTGGAACATGGAAAGAGAAGTCTCCCCTTAGAAGTGACATTTTCCTCACAATATATCACTCTTTCCAACCTGATTCCTGTTCCCCTTCCCCTCTCCTCTCAGCTCGGACCACATCTGCCTTCAGATCTGTTCCTTCTCCTCTTTAGACCATGATCCCCTTCTCCAGCCTGGCAGATCTCCTAGGACACTGTCCTTGGTGTCATCTTCTGAGGGACACACAAATAGCCAGATCCTGAATTTCCAGTGGGGTGTATCCACACTTGCTAAAAGGGATGGGGAAATCAGAAATGAGGGAAGGGAAAGAAGAACAGAGAAAGGCTGCTTTCTATCCTTTTGTTATTTTTAAATGAACATAATCGTCCTTCTGTGCAGATATGTTAGTCCACCCCCACAAAGGGGTGAAGGGAGGAGCATTATTTACTCAGGAGTCCTAGTTAGGCTCCTTAATTTTTAAAGGAGAACCTTAATCTTATCTTCTGTTGGTTGATGGCCAAAGCATTTGGATCACCCTTAATCTGTAGATTCCCCACATTCTAGAATCTTGTCAAAGTTTGCAACCTTTATTTCTCTGCTGCCCACTTCCTATCAAAAGCTCAATGATGTGACATATATTTAAGGAAAGCTGTCTGAAGAACATTCAGTGTTCTTGAATAATATCTAAATTTACCTTCATCAGAGACCAATCATGGGAGAACTGCCTACCTAGAGCACAGTGATGGCTTGTTTATACTCAACTGTATTTACTGTTATGTTCTCAGCTATAATGACAAACATTGTTTTACAAAGCTATGTGACTCACTCATTCATTCATTCATTCCTTTATTTAAGATTTATTTATTTGAGAGAGACAGTGCATGCGTGTGTGGGAAGGGCAGAGGGAGAGAGAGAATCTCAAACAGACTCACTGCTGAGCATGGAGACCGATGCAGGCTCCATCTCAGGACCCTGAAATTGTGACCTGAGCCAAAATGAAGCATCATGAGCTTAACTGACTGAGCCACCCAGGTGCCCCAGCAACTTAATTATTATACCAATTGTAGGAATTCTATCAAGGATTACAACCACTGTATTACACAGCATCTTCTTCTTAAGGATCCGTGGGAGAAATTGGTCTCAGTATCAAGGGAAATTAGTTTTCTTTATGACTACTGTGAATCTTGCCCTGACATATTTTACTCAGATGTTAGAAAGCTTTGGACAAAATTTGTAGGCAACTTATAGGAGCATATAGCGTGTGTTTCATTATACTTGTCCATGGCTTTATTTTCTTTGTCCCCATATTATCCTTCACCTCAATTATAATGGCTCTTTATTCCTTTATAATTTGATAAATTGTCTCCGATTCTTTGTATTATGAGGTAGGCTATAAATCAGAGCAAATACTACATAAAAACTCAAGATGCATTTGAATCAAAAAGTACATGAACATATTTTTCTTTTTAATACAGACAAATAACCAGTACTTATCGTCTTTCCTATTTAATTTCTCCCATGGTTCTATATTTCTGTTACTTACTTTGAGTGTGTCTCTGACCTGGGCTCTGATAATAGGGCCCAAGATCCCATCTTCTTTGATATTTGGATTCTCCAAACGTTTGGTGAAAGACTCATCTTGATACTGTTTGTAGACAACCTTCTTATAATGTTTTCCAATTTGGTTTGAGAAATTATCCAAATGCAGAGATCTGTATTTTCTTAAAGTGAAATGAATTTAAAAAAAAATTAAACCATTTGCTCAAGTAAAGGCCCCACAGGATGAGGAAATCCTTGTGCTTAGAAGTTCTGCTCTTGGATTAGCTAAAATATTAGTTTTCTAAAAAAAAAAAAATTCTTAATGTGGTTTGCAAAGTCCCAGTATCTGCTCTCTAGCTGGACAACTGGAAACCTTTGTCTCCTCCATCACTGATAAAGTTGTAGTTAGAAACAGCTACTTAGAACTTCCTGTCACTCTGGACACTAGCATAGACCTGAGATGTCCCTGGGAAAATGTCTATCCAAAAAAAAGGAGAGGACATACTGCAAATTTTTCTCAAGTCTTTGTTATCACTTCATTTATGGTAACTTTATTGACTTCCCAGGTATTTCTCAATCTCTGAAAGTTACGTTCCCACACCAGGAAGCTTTGACTATCTTTATTAGTCATGGTTCTGTGCTGTTGGGCTCACGCTCCTACCATCCACCCAATCCTTGTGCCAACTAAAAAGCCACCACCTCCACCCATCCTCTGTAGCTCCCCCAGTACAACAAGCACTTTTCCTCCTGGTCCTCTTTACTGCCTTAGTTTTGCAAAAACAGAAGTTCCATGATAGAATTTACTCATTTTCTACATTTACTTTGCACAATAAAAAGCACACGCTATTGCCAGAGTCCTGGAATCTTATCTCAGTTCCATCAGTTATTATTATATAATCTTGAGCAAGTTCCTTTTTAGCTCTTTTTCTCAAATTTTTTGAAGAGCAAATACAGTCCAATGATTTTGATTACAATAGAAATCTCTCACTCACTCATTTTTTCCCATCAGCCCCACCTCCCTGACCTTCTCTGTGTTTTCTAAATATTCACTTGCATTAATTTCATATGTATAATTCCAGAGCATCTTTATGCATAAATATGGAAATATGACTTGCAGATACTAATATTCTTATACGCTCAGTCCTTTAACCAAAGGCACCCTGACTTTTTTTTTTGCATTTTCCCAGCTTTATTGAGGTGATTTTGACAAATAAAAATTGTATATATTTGAGAAGTACAACATGATGATTTATCTATGTATATATGTGATTACCACAATTAAGCTAATTAACACTTCCATCACCTCACCTAGTTACCATTTTCTTTTTTTGTGGTGAAAACACTTAAGATCTACAGACTTAAATTTCAAGTATAAAATGTTAAGTATAGTCACCATACTACTTAATTAGGTCCACACATAAGTGAGATCATCCAGTATTTGTCAGTTTGTGTCTGGAATGTGTCTTAGCATGATGTCCTGCAAGTTCAACCACGTTGTTTTCAATGGCAGACTTTCCTTCTTTTTTTAAGGCTGAGTAATATTCTACAGTGTGTGTGTGTGTGTGTGTGTGTGAGATATTTTCTATATCCATTCATCCATCAACAGACACTCACGTTGTTTCCATTTCTTAGCTATCGTGAATAATGCTGCAATGGACATGGGAATGCAGATATCTCTTTAAGATATTGATTTCATTCCTTTGGATATATATATATATTCAGAAGGGAAATTGCTGGATCATATGGTAGTTCTATTTTTAATTTTTGGAGGCAACTTCTTACTACTTTCCATAATAGCTGTACCAATTTCTATTCTCACCAACAGTGTACAGAATTCCATTTTCTTCATACCCTCACCAGCCCTGATTACCTCTTTTTTGTAGTAGCCGTCCTCACAGGTATAAGGTGATGTTCTCATTGTGGATATGATTTGTATTTCCCTAATGACTAGGGATGTTGAACATCTTTTCATTTATCTATTTGTCATTTGTATATCTTCTTTGGAAAAATGTCAGTTTAGGTCCTTTCCTCATTTTAAAAAAATTTGTTTTATTATTTTTTATTTTCAAATACTCTCTATACCCAGCATGGGGCTTGAACTCACAACCCCAAGATCAAGAGTCCCATGCTCCACTGATTGAGCCAGTCAGGCACCGCCTTTCCCCATTTTAAAATCAGGTGTGTTTTTTTTTTTTCCCATCGAGTTTTTAAATATAATTTTAGGTTTCAACACCTTATTAGAGATAGAGTTTGCAAATATTTTCCCTCATTCCATAGATTTCTTTTTTGTTTTATTGATTAGTTCTTTTGCTATACAGAAACTTTTTATTTTGATGTAGGCCCACTTGTTTATTTTTTTGTTGTTGTTGCCTGTGCTTTTTGTGTTATACCCACAAAAATCATTGGGAAAACACGTGTCAAAGAGCTTTCCTCCTACCTTTTCTCCTGGAAGTTCTATGGTTTCAGGTCTTACATTTAAATATTTAATCTATTTTAAGTTAATTTTTGTGTATGCTCTAAGCTAAGGGTCCAGTTTCATTCTTTTGCATGTGGATATCCAGTTTTTCTAACATTAATTATTGAAGAGACTATATTTTCCCCATTGTGTATTTTTAGTGCTCTTGTCAAATATTAGTGACTATATATGTATGTGTTTATTTCTGGGCTCTCTATTTGGTCTAAGTGTCTGTTTTTATGCCCTTATTATACTGTTTGATTGCTCTAGCTTTGTAACACAGTTTGGAGCATCTTTCTATTTGGTTGTCTCTTCTTCATTTTCTTTCATCAATATCTTATAGTTTTTGGTGTATGGATCTTAGATCTTTCACCACCTTGGATAAATTTGTGCCTTAAGCATTTTATTATTTTTAATTCTATCGAAATGGGATTGTTTTCTTCATTTCTGTTTTGGATAGATTGTTGTTAGTTTAATAAGTGCAGCTGATTTTTATATGTCGATTTCATATCCTGCAACTTACCACATTCTTTCATTAGTTCTAATAGATTTTTGGTGGAGTCTTAAGGGTTTTCTATATATAAAATCATATCATCTGCAAAGAGAGATGATTTTACTTTTTCCTTACCAATTTGGATGTCTTTTATTTCTTTTTTCTGGCCTGATTATTCTGGCTGGGATTTCTAGCACTATGTTGACTAAAAATGGCACTCTTATCTTGTTCCTGATCTTAGAGGAATAGCTTTCTTTGAGTATGATGCTAACTTTGGGTTTGTCGCTTATGGCTTTTATTATGTTGAGATACATTTCTTCTATACCTAACTTGTTGAGAGTTTTTATCATGAAAAGATGTTGAATTTTGTCAATTACTTCTGCATCACCTGGGTTGCTATCATGACTTTTAGGCTTCATTTTGTTGATGTGGCATATCACATTTATTGATTTGTGCATGGTGAAAAATCCACGCATCCCAGAGATAATCTCACTTGATCATGGTGTATGATCACTTTAATGTGCTGTGTATTTGGTTTGCTAATATTTTGGTGAGAATTTTTGTTTCCGTGTTCAACAAGGATATTGGGCCGTCATTTTCTTTTCTTGTATTGTCCTTATCTGGCTTTGGCGTGGGGATAATGCTGGCCTTGTAAAATAAGTTTGGAAGTGTTCCCTCCTCTTCAATATTTTGGAAGAATTTGAAGATTAGTGTTAGCTCTTTAACGCTTGATATAATTAGCCTATGAAGCCATGTAATTCTGGGCTTTTCTTTGGAGATTTTTGATAACTGATTCAATCTTCTTACTTGGTAAGAAGTCTGTTTGGATGTTCTATTTCTTTATGATTCAGTCTGGGTAGGGTGTATATTTCTAGGAAATTATCCATTTATTCTAGACTATCCAATCTGTTAGCATATCATCATTTATAGTAGTCTCTCAAGATTCTTTGCATTTCTGTGACATCAATTGTAATGTCTCCTCTTTCAGTTATAATTTTAACTATTTGAGTCCTCTCTTTCCTTGGTTAGTTTAGCTAAAGTTTTGTCAGTTTGGCTTATCTTTTCAAAAAACCAGCTCACGGTTATGTTGATCTTTTCTATTGTTTTTCCAATGTCTATGTCATTTATTTTTCCTCTAATCTTTATTTCATTCCTTCTGCTAACTTTGGGTTTAGTTTGCTCTTTCCCCTCCCCTATTTCCTTGAGGCATAAAGTTAGGTTGTTTACTTGGGAACTTTCTTTGTTTTCTAATGTAGGCATTTATTTCTATCAACTTCTCTCATAACTGTTTTTGCTGTATTCCAAAGTTTTTGTATGTTGTGTTTCCATTTTCACTTGTCTCATGATATTTTTTTTGATTTCCCATTAGATTTCTTTTTGACCATGATGGAAAGTGTGTTTAATTTCCAAATATTTGTGAAATTTCCAATTTCCTTTTTGTTATTGATTTCTAGCTTCTTACCACTGTGGTCAGAAAAGACACTTGATTTTGTTAAGACTTATTTTGTGGCCTAACATATGATGTATCCTAGAGAATATTTCATGTGCACTTGAGAAGAATATGTACTCTGCCGCTGTTGGATGGATTGTTCTTTACATGTCTATTAAGTCCACTTGGTCTATAGTATTATTCAATTCCACTATTTCCTTATTGATTTTATGTCTGGATGATTTACCTATTGTTTAAAGTGAGGCATTTAAATCCCCCACTAATATTGTATTGTTGTCTATTTCTCCATTCAGTTCTGTTAATATCTACTTCATATATTTAGGTGGTCCAATATTAGGGGCATATATATTTATAATTGTTATAACCACTTGATAAATTAACCCCTTTATCATATAGTGACCTTGTCTCTTATGATAGTTTGACTTAAAGTCTATTTTGTCTTATATAAGTATAGCCATTCCTGTTCTCCTTTGGTTACCATTTGCATGGAAAATTTTTTTATCCCTTTACTTTTAACCCATGTATGTCCTTAAAGCTAAAGTGAGTCCCTTGTAGACAGTACATTGTTAGATCTTAGTTTTTTATCTATCTGGCTATTCTGTTATCTTTTGATTGGAGAATTTAATCCATTTACATTTAGAATAAGCATTGATAGGTAAGGGCTTACTATTGCTATTTTGTTGTTTTCTGACTTTTTTTGTGGTTCTTTTGTTCCCTTCTTCCTCTGTTGCTATTTTCCTTGTTACTTGTTGATGTTTTTATTCCTTTATCTTTTGTGTATCTACTCAAGGTAGAAGTTTTTGCTTTGTGGTTACCATGAGGCTTACATAAAACATCTTATAGTTCTAACAGTTCATTTTAAGGTGATGACAACTGAAATTCAATTGGATAAAAATTTCTACACTATTACGACTCCCTCCCAATTTGTGCTATTGATGCCACACTTTACATCTTTTTATGTTGTATATCCATTTACAAAGTATTTTAGCTTGGTGATTTTAATACTTTTGTCTTTAGACTTTTATTTTAATGTTTTTAAAAAAATTTAACTAGAGTTAGAAGTCATTATGTACCACCATTACAGCGTTAAAGTATTCTGAATTTGACTATATATTTACCTTTACAAACTTTTATACTTTCATGTTCTCATGTTACTTACTGTCCTTTCATTTCAACTTGAAGAATTCTCTTTAGCATTTCTTGTAAAGCAGCCCTAGTGATGTCGAATTCCCTCAGCTTTTCTTTGGACTGTCTCTTCACTTCTGAAGAAATCTCTTCACTTCTGAAGAAAAGCTCTGCTGGGTATAATATACTATTCTTTGTTGGCAGAGGGTTTTTTTTTTCCCTTGCAGCACCTTGAGTATATCATCCCATACTCTCCTAGACTACAAGGTTTCTTCTGAAAAATCTGTGGATAGTCTTATGGGGATCCCCTTGTATATGACAAGTTGCTTATCTCTTGCTACTTTTAGGATTCTCACTTTGTCTTTGACTTTTGACAGTTTGATTATCATGTATCTCAGGATAATCTTTGAGTAGATCTTGCTTGGAGTCCTTTGAGCTTCATGAATCTGTGTATCTATAACCCTCCCAAGATTCAGGAAGTTTTTAGTCATTATCTGTATATAAGCTTTCTGCCCCTTCATTTCTTCTCCTTTTGGGACTCTCATAATGCATATATTAATTCTTTTGATGGTAAATATAGGTAATGCAAGCTTTCTTCACTCTTTTCCATTCTTTTTTTCCCTTTTTGTCTCTGCAACTGAATAATTTCAAATTACCTATCTTTGAGTTTGCTGAATCTTTCTTCTGCATGATCAAGTCTGCTATTGAAGTTCTCTATTGAATTTTTTAGTTCTGTCATTATACCCTTCAGTTTCAGGTTCTCTGTTTGGTTATTTTTTATGGTTTTTATTGATTTGTTACAACATTTATTTTATTTATACATTGTTTTCCTGATTTCATTTCATTACCTATTTGTCCTCTTGCACCTCACTGACCTTCCTTAAGATGATTATTTTGATTTTTTTTTGCCAATTTGTAGATCTCTAATTCTTTCACATTGGCTATCTGAGCTTTATTAGTTTCCTTTGGTGGTGTCATATTTGCCTGACTTTTTGTGATTCATGCACATTTGAAGGAGCAAACATCCTCTTCCAGGCTTTACTGACTGATTTTGTCAGGTAAAGACCTTCTCCGGTCAAGTCTCTGGGGTGCTGGGATTGCCTCTGTGATCACAGTTGAGTGAAGTTGGAACCACGTCATGTGGCTGCTTCTGAGCCTATAGCAGCAACTGTGGTTGGTGGGCCTTTTACCAGGGGCTCAGGTGGGCATGGATCCTGTCTGGTCTCTGGGCAGATGTGACTGCCTCTAGGACCTTGGTCAGTAGAGCTAATGCTGGGATAGTGGCTTATTTCAAGGTCAAAGTTGAGTTTGCAAATGGCAGGGCTGTTATTAGTTTTTTTTTTTTTTGATGGGTGTGGCTCCCATCTGGTCCTTGAAAAGGTTCCCACCAGGTCATTGGGTACATCCCTGGGTGGGCAAGACTGCAGTTGGGAGAGCTGGAGCTGGGTTACAGTGATGCTTCAAGATCTGCTGTGGGACTGAGGTCTGCAGACCAGCCTCCTGGGGCATGGATGGGTGTGACTCCCCAAAAGTCCCTGAGCTGGCAGGACTATTCCAGGGCTTGAGCTGGTTACAGGGCCACTTTAAGATCCATACTCAGACCAAGGTCTGTGGGCCACCCTCCATGGTCATGGACAGGTATGACTTCTCCTGGGTCCTTTAGGGAATGATGCTGGTGTCAAGGCCAAGGCCAACTGGGGCTGTAGCTGAGTCCATAATGGGACAAGACTGTTCCCAAGTTTGTAGCTGGAAGCACCATCAGTGAATCTGCCACCTGAGCGTGATGTGTCTTCTCAAAATATCCCTCTTGGTCTTGGCTTCCTTTGGGAAGATCTTGGAATTTCTCAGATTCCTGCCTGGATCCCAAAGCTCTCACAGAAGTACTTTTGTTTGTGGGTAGCTGTCAAATTACTATTGCTGTGGAGGGATATGAGCAGGGGACCTCCCATTCCACCATTTTTTCCTACCTTGTCTTCTGAATCAAACAACATATCTTGGAGAACTTTTTATATTAGTACATAGAGAGTGTTTACATCCTCTTTTGAAAACAGATGCATAGTATTCCATCATAAAGATGTGCCATATTTACTAAGCTAATTTCCTATTGATGGACATGTTGGGTTGTTTCCAAACCTTTGCTACTACTCACAGTGCAGCAATGAATATCCAATATATACATCATTTCACAGGTGAACAAGTATATCTACATAGTGAATTACTGGAGTAAGATTGCTGGGTCAGAGCAGATATGCATTTATAACTGTGAGCATATGCATGTGTAATTGTGATACATATCGTCAAATCATCCTCTTGAATGGCTGTATCAAATTACTCTTCCACCACCAATGTATGACAGTGCTTGTTTCCTACAGCCTTGCCAACAGATTATGTCACTGGGACTTGTGAGTCTGAGAGGTGGAAACTAGTATCTCAGTGGAGTTTCATTTGCACTTCTCTTTCTGTTGTGAGTGAGCTTGAGTATTTTTCAAGTGATGAGTTATTTGAATTTCCAAAGTTCTTATTTTCTCTGACATCTTTTCTAATCTACAAAATAAATAAAAGCTGTTTCTAACTTGGAGAGTTAAAATAAAACTCATGTAAAATGTTTCACACAGTGCTTGGCAATAGCAAGCATCCAACAAGTGGCAGCTGCTATTACTGGTAATACTATTGCTGCTGCTTCCGCTACCAATACTACTATTACTACTACTACTACTATTACTACTCTTATGCCGCTGAGTTCGCACGGTGAGTTTAGAGTAATTCCAGATTGATTTGGACAAAAAGACCTGAATCCAATACATGTATACCCTCGAGAGCTGTCAACTCACGGCATTTCACCCCATGCATCTAAGACCCCCAAACCTTCACACAGTGGTAAGAACCCCCAAACTCACTTGTCCATATTCGCTGGTATTATTGGTGCATAGTCCCAAATGACTTCCTCCGCAGCAATGAAGTATTCCCACCTCTTCATGTGCCGCCTCTGGTCACGAGTTAGTTTCTTAGGATTCCTGGTTTTCTTCGCACAGTTTTTAATGTCTATGTAAGCCTGCATCCCAGCTGAATTAGAATACGAAGGCAGTGCGAGAATTTGAGAGAAGAAATGACAGCTGGTCAAAATGCTTATCTTTTAAATAAATTTGTGCAAGGTTTAAATAATAACAGTGAAAGTACTGCTCAGGCAACTTCTGAACATTTTGGTCCGCAGCTCTTTTAGTGTTGTAGAGAAAGGGGCAAGAATAGAAAGCAAAGGAAAGAGAGGATGGGTTAGGGAAAAAACATGAAAAGATTTCCTTTGTTTCTTTCAGAGGAAAAAAATGTAATTTCCAGATCCTTAAAATGTTATGACTTAAGTCCTGTTGATTTCTCATTTTTCCTGTCATCGGTTTCTTTGTAAAATGGAGATAATAATAATACATATTGTATAAAATTGTTAAAAATTAGATAAGTTAATATACAGAGTGCTTAAACGTCAATAACATCATTAGTTTTGTTGCTGTTGTTTTATTATTATTGGGGACTCTATCTTCCAAGGGTATTGTGACAATTTCATGATTACAAATATAATTTTGACCGCTCAGTGTGAACAGGAAACAGAATGGTCTCATCAAAGTGCCTCTTTCTTATGTGTCTGGCTTCTATATACATTGTTTTGGTAAGAAAATAATTTCCTATAGTGGTATCATTTACTTATATTTTGGCCTCTGTTTACAGAGACCCTCTTCCCAACAGTTTTAAAGCAACAATGTGTAATAGAACAATTAGTTATTTTGTTTACATGATACCACATAACATCCTGGGCTGATTTTTTTTCCCACCAAAACTTAGCAATGTTCTTTAAAGTTCACTCCTCAGCTAGTTAAATACTATGTTTTTTCTATTCGACATACATCTGTTGGGTTCCTCTTTGTGCCAGGCTTTCTGTTCATATTGTTATAAAGGATAATCTTTCCATGTTAAATCTTTTGCGCTTTCTGTAACTTAGTGCTTCCATAAATTTGCAGATGTTTGATTTGTTCTAGCACTTAGGTTTTTTCTTTAGCTCAATACTAAAGGGCCTAAAGAGGAATATCTCTATCTATGCATTTACTTCCTTCCCTTTTTCTCCTTTTGAGGAAGTAGACCCTTTTTCAGCTTTTGCTTCATTTTAAAAAACCTTTGTCAATTTCTCCACTTCCTCTATCCCAACAAATGTGTTATAAGTCTAAGGGCAGAATAATGAAATTCTGTTCTCAGGACTAGGCATGTATGTCTAGAGCATGGGTGGCTTGAAGGGGCAAAGGAGAATTGAGGGGGTTGGTGCTTGGGAAGAAAATATCCTATATTCACAAGCCAAACTGCTAGAAGAATTTCTTACCTTGAAAATGTCTTGGGATGAGAGAAGATATGATCCACTTTCCCTGTGGGCTCATAGTCATGTTTGCTGTAGTGGACGTAGCACTGACAAGGGTGATAGCTGAGATCTTATGATGATTCTGCTCCAAGACCTGGCCGTTGAAATGAATGGAGAACAGCTCTGGCCCAGAGCTCATTCCAATCAGATGCCAGCTGACGTGGTCATGGGCACAAACTGTGATATCTGAGAGGGAGAGATGGTGAGTGAAACAGGCATTCAGCACTCTGTAATAAAAATTCACTCACCGGATATGTATTGAGCACCGCCATGCATCAAGCATTGTTTCTGGGGGTAGAGACACTCCAACTGTGGTTCCTGCCCTAGCAAAGCAGACGTCTGGGTGATGGGCAAACAAGCAGTCATTGCAATGAGTGGTGCTCTAGAGATAAGAATAGAGCCCAGAGATGAGGAAAGTTGGTTCAGAAACATAAGGATTCCTAAGGGATTAGGCCAAGGAGGGAAACTACTGGTCCACCAGGGAGGGACTGAGGAGTTTCCCAGGATGCAAGACTTTCAGCGTTCAAACTGGGAAAGCCATCTGAAAGCCTGGGCAGCTGGTCATTCTAGAACCAATTAGGGCTCAGCTGGAAGGAATCACCAGAGCCTCCAATACAGCTGAGTTCAGGGGTTAATCCTCTCAGCTGGTTAGAGGTCAAAGCTTTGCCTAAGAGGAAGGTGTGAAGATGCTGTAAGGGTTTTCAACTGCTTCTTTAACCTCTTGTTGATTGTTTAAATGACGAGACAGCAACTTACTCCGTGGGATATAGGCTCTCCTCAAATGCAGTGGACAAGTGTTCATTGTGCTAGGACACTAGGAACATTTCATGGATGAAGTAATGAAAACTGAGAATAAACGCTGCGTTTTGCTCCTTCTTTGTTCTCACAGTAACTAGGAAAATGCTAATTTGCTCTGTGGGAGAGTCCAACCCTGGCTTTAATCCTTGGCTTGGGTTTTAAATTTCAGATTCATAATCACTAGATACTACAATCATGGGGCTGAATCAGTCCCTTACCCACAGAGAGGCTGAGGGGCTTGTATTTTTTAGGAGTCCATTATAACCTGGCAGGGATTCCTAGGTCATGGGTGAGAACAAGAAGCTAGAACCTGCGAACAAGGAGCAAGAAGGTAGGAGGTTTTGATGAAAGTATTTATCTACCCCAAATAAATGCGTATGCTGAATTAAGCATTTAATCTATCTGCATTAGCATTTATCATATTTATTTAATTTACCCTGCTCCATAAGGCAATTGTACAGCATTAACTCTTCTGTTTCTACTAACAACAGCCCCCTATCCTGCCTCTCTTAAGCCCCAACTACTCTGTCTTTTTTGACTTTAAATTCATAGGCTCTGTGCACTGACCAAGTTACTAATTTTTTGCATATGACTTGCTTTCATTTGTCTTTTTTAAATTTACAGATGATTCACTCTGCCAGAACACAGATACGATGTCTCTTTAACCACTCCCCTCTAAGGATTATAACACTGGCAATGCTATTTTATATGTAAAAAAAATTCCTAAACACCGTCTGCACCAGGATAAATGTAAATCCATTTTTGTAGATAGGCACATTGAAACAATAAACATCCAAGGACCATACTAAGCTAGAGAAGTGAGCAAGGCTTGAACTCAGATCTCCTAAGACAGGTCAGTTGACTGAGTCTTGGAACTCTGAATCAAAAGCAGTCAGCTGGGTACATCTGTAATAGCCCAGGTGGGAAGGTAGAGCCAAATGAAATAGATTACAATTTAAAAGAGATGTCCAGATCTCAACTTTTGACAAGTTTTGTTTGTAGTAAGGAAAGCCACTTGTGATTTTCAGATACAGAGAATGACCTCTGCGAACCTTAGTGTTCTGAAGTATGGAATTATTTAATAAAATAATGTTTTCATTTTTCCATTCTGTTCCCTCAGGATCTTAGTTCTAAGTCACTTCTATCAGAGAGATGGAAGAAGTCTGGATGGGAGTCAGTTTTATTGTTTTTCTTTCTCTTAACAGTTGCTGTGATTTTGCTTTTCCACAGGAGCCTCCATGCAAATGGAAAGAGACAACATCCTGCATGCCATTGGATGTTACTCATCTACCGTCTTTTGAAATGCTCATAGTATTTTTGTATGTGGGGTATTTCTACTAATCTATTCATTTCATCTTCACGGTAAGTGTCTTCCTTGCATTTTTTCTGTTGATCCTTCCTGCTAGGGATTGACCTTGCATTTTTTATTTGGTAGGGCTTTCTCTGTGAAAGAAGGCATGGTCACCATGCAGCAGGGACCACAGAACGCACTGAAGGAGACTGAGCTAGTATCTTGGAGATCTTCCTAGAGGCACAGGGCAAGGTGAAACCTGCTCTGATACTAATATCCAATATATTAAACTGCACGCTCTTTCTCTTTAGGAGACTGATGAATCACTGACCTGTACCTCTGAAACCAATAACACATTATATGTTAATTGAATTTAAATAAAAATTTGAAAAAGAAAAAAGAAAGAAAAGAATTCTCCATATATGCATCTTTTCTCAAAAAAATATTTTGACAAGTGAACAGCCATGAATTTGGCAAATGATAATAATACACTCTTCTGAAGAATGTTCTAGAAATGCTTTCTTGGCTCTCTTCTGAAAGCTTCTCATGAATCAAGAGTCCAAGTATGGCAGCCTTTGCGCACATGCACCATCTATATATTTTACCCTCAAAATACCTAAGTCACCCCCCTGGGGGGGTGGTGTTAACCCTTTATGACACCATTAGTTCAAAGTCTAGAGCTGCATGTCCAAGAGGGTTGTCACTTACTGAACACGGAATGAGGTGTGCTATCAGGGTAAAACGCGTGCGGAATTTCAGAGATTTAGTATAATGAGAAAGAATGTAAACCATCTCACTAACACTTGTTTATATTGATCTCATGTTAAAATGATAACATTCTGGATATATCGGGTTCAATAAAATAGTATTAACAAAAAAAAACCAAAAAACAAAACAAAACAAAAAACAGATGATGGAATCTTGAGAAACATTGAAGCGGATTAGGTTATCTTTCTGATTAGGAGTTGAAAAACAGTATGAGTTTGGTCAACCTCTGTAGGACTTTGAGGAAAGCAGTAGGACCAAAGGCCCTGATGATTCCGCTGTAGTTGGATAGCATGCAGCCCATGTGTTACCTGGCATCGTCCCATTCACATAGCCATTGACCGTGTACATTAAAGATGATGACTGGCTCCAGCTCTTGCTTTCATCAAACACGGCAAACATCAGCACATGTTGCTTGTCAAACATCTTCTGAATCCCATCCTCAGTGAGGGTGCCTGTGAAAGAAAAGACGTGCTTTTTAATAGCATCCCAGACAGAAGAGTCTCACTAGGTATTCCCAGATAGCAAAAAAAATTTAAAGTAAGCAGTCAATCATAATGATAACTTTAAGAAGTTCTTATTTTAAAAAATAATACCTTGGGGTCCCCAAGTGACTCATTTAGTTAAGCAGCTGACTCTTGATTTTGGCTCAGGTCATGATCTCAGGGTCCTGAGATCAAGCCCCTCATTGGGCAGCTCCACACTCAGCACAGAATCTGCCTGAGAGTCTCCCTCCCTCTCCCTCTGCCCCTCCCCCAATGTGCACACACTCTCTCTCAGAAATAAATAAATAAACCTTTATTTATTTATCTTTATTTATTTATTTTTAAAGATTTTATTTATTTATTTAACAGACAGAGAGAGAGCACAGGCAGGGGGAGTGGGAGAGGAAGAAGCAGGCTCCCTGCTGAACAGGGAACCCAATGTGGGACTCAATCCCAGGACCTTGGGATCACGCCCTGAGCCAGAGGCAGACACTTAACTGACTGAGCCACCCAGGGCCCCCAATAAATAAATCTTTAAAAAATAGCATCTTTATCAAGTAATAATGATAGGGGGCTTATTAAAATCCTGGTGCCACAGTAAGTATTTTCTCTGACACCTCTTAGCCTTGAGGAATGGGGATTTAAAGGTAAACTTGATCAGGCACAAGGAAAAAATATCTGGTGACTGTCAAGGCTTTAGTGAAAGTACTCATTTCCTCTGGTCTCAACAGGCCAATGAACAGGTATTTCAGTTCAGCTGGCAAATTACACTCTAAGTTTCATACCGCCATCTTGCTTATACATGTAATGAGGTATTAGAGAATTTGCTGAGGTCAAGATTAACCCATTCTCACAGCTGAGAAAGGCAGCTGACAGTAAATCAAAGTAAAATGAAATAAAAGCTTTTTATAAATTTGAACTTTTTTCAGGGTCATCACAGTATCTTTTATATACGAGGCAATGAAAATGTGTATTTGTGTAGTGAATAAATGAGTTAGGAATGTATGTATACATGGTATGTGTGTATGTACAGAGAGGGTGAATCCATCACATTATTTCCCACAGTGTAGTTTATTGTGATTGTTTATTGTTTTAATGAAAGAGGGGCTGAATTATTTGGGGTAAAATGAAAATTCATTCTTGCTCCCAAGCCCAGCCAATGAAATTTTTTTATAAAGTCAATTGAATGTTTGAAATCTGCCACCCAGTGTCCAGCTTGTTTATAAGAAAGGAAGCTGGAATTTTGAATGTTTGTATACCAAATTACCAACCTGAATCTCAATTATGTTAGTGAAAGTTCTTTCCAAGTACCCTCAGCAATATAGAGGCTGCTGTATACTTTCAAAAAGACTTGGCCTTGAGGTAAATGTTACAGATCATATGGGCCTGATACCAGAACATACTCTCAGATAGGGATTTACTTGGGAGAGTCTCCCAGGACTGGGAAAAAGGAAGGATTAGAAAAAACAGGAAGATTCCAACCCTTAAATACCAATGTCAGGCAAGGATCTGGTTTCTGTACTTCTCCCTTTGTTTGATTTACAAAAAGGTTCCAAGATTCTCCCAAGCCTCATTCCGTTATAGTACATCTTACCATTTCAATCTTCATTGTTCCTCTTTTTCTTTTTCTTTCTTTTCTTTTTTTTTTTTTTTTTTTTTACCTTTCTTACAAATAAGCAGAGGTCCAATCAGCCCGGAGTTGAAGTCCTGTATCAAATTTTCATAGGAGTAATAGATGTGTGTAAGGCATGGGGGGTCATTGTGTGTGGGCCCGCTGTCTTCACTGATCTTCCACTCGTAGGTGTATTCCTGGCCTGGAGGTATGGCATCATCCATCTTCTCCACAGGGAATGTGTGGTCAGAGTAAGAAGCACCTGGTAAAGAAGAGCCATGAAAACATCTGGACAGTCACTGAGGACCACTTTTTCATCATCCTCCAATCTGGGGGAACATAAGATGTCTATAGAGGTATATACGCCTTTCTATAGTGAACCTTCATTATTTGGAAAGATTCACATATACCTACTTCTGGGTCTATGCAATTATAAGGGCTTTGGTCTATGGTGATCCTAAGTGAATAAGAAACCTACTAGTATATTTGTTAAGGTTTAGAAAGTTAATTTTCCAGGGTACCTAAATGATTATTATTTAAATATAATCAGAGAGCTAAATCCCCTTTGATCAGTAAATCATCTCGGGGTATGAGAATGGGTTTTATTTCTATTTTCTCTACAGTGCTTGACAAGATATCTTCCATTTAACTGAAGACCCACCATTAACACCTCCTTATATACCCTGGCTGTCCTGACTGGTGGGAGAGAAGGAGGATATAGAAGTTGGTCTCCCTTGTTGAAGAGACGGAACTGAGATGCTGAAGATTAAAAGAAGTGCAGACTCTTGGGTGGGATTTCAACAACACAAAGATGTGGCTAGAGATGGAGCAAGTGAGGTCAGGAAGGGGAGAGGTCAGGGCTATGGGCAGCCAAATGTGTGAGCCATGCCTCATTTAATTAGGTGGGTCCACCTAATCCACTATCATCAGCTGGTGCAGGAATTTCTCTTGGGATGCATTTACCTTCCTTTGATACAACAGCTTTATACATTTGACGTTGAAAGGGAGACCATCAGAGTGGAGACATGGGCAGACAACAAGGATCAGAGAAAAGGGATCAAATGTTTTACACGATGGGGTGAAGTGTTCGTGGAAACTCTTCTTACTGAAGTGATTGTACTTTTTGAAAACAAATGATTAATTTCTTTCCTCCCATTCTCTTTTCCTATTTCCTCCCTTCCTCTCTTTCTGCCTCCCTCCCTCCCTTCATCATCTTTATTGAAGTTGCATCCAATAAAATCCACCAATTTTAAGTGTAATGTTTGCTGAATTTTGACAAATGTGTTCAGTTGTGTAGCTACCGTCGCGATGGAAGGTCCAGTTTGTCAACTTGCCTTGTGCTATTTCCAGTTAGTACCTTCCCCTACTCTCTGGGCCCAGCAGCTACTGACCTGCTTTCTGTCACTATATTTCTCTTTCCTCTAAGGTCATATAAGTGGAATAATACATTATATCCCCTCTTGTGTTAGTTAGTGTGGTATATCTTTTTCCATCTTTTACTTTTTCCTGTCTTTGTCTTTAAAGTGGGTTTCTTGAATTCAGCATATAGTAAGGTATTTCTTTTTATACAGTCTTCGAATCTGTCTCTTAGTTGTAGTGTTCTTCCCATTTGCTTGTAATTATTGATATGGTTGAGTTTAAATCTACTATCTTGCTCTTGTTTTCTATTTATCCATCTGGCCTTTATTCCTTTTTCTTTTATTTCTTGATTAATTATTTCTTTTTTTTTTTAAAGATTTTATTTATTTATTCGACAGAGATAGAGACAGCCAGCGAGAGAAGGAACACAAGGAGGGGGAGTGGGAGAGGAAGAAGCAGGCTCACAGCAGAGGAACCTGATGCGGGGCTCAATCCCACAACACCGGGATCACGCCCTGAGCCGAAGGCGGACGCTTAACCACTGTGCCACCCAGGCACCCCTGAGTATTTCTTTTTATCTCCACTATTATTTTATTAGCTTTGCTTTGTTTTATTAGTGGTGCCCTTCAGTTTACAAGATACGACTTTAGCTTATCAGAGTCTGCCTTCAAATAATATTACACCATTTCGCTTATAAGACACTTGCTATAGTATATTTCCATTTCCTCCCTCCTGGCCTTTGTGCTATTGTTTATTATGCATACAGCTTACTTCTGCATATATAATATACCCCGTAATAAATTGTTATTTTTGCTTTAAAGTTTAGATGATTGATTATCTTTTCAACAGAAAAAATGAGGAAAAATTTTCTCTACATTTACCCATTTCTGAAGCTTTTTATTCCTTCTTGTGGATCCAAATATCCTTTTAATATCATTTTTTTCTAACTAAAAGACTTTCTTTAACACGTTTTACGGGTCTGCTAGTGAGAAATTATTTCTTATTTCTATGCCTACAACCATCTTTATTTTTCTTCATTTTAAGTGGATATTTTTGCTTGGTATAGAATACTCAGTGGACGAATTGCCCTCCCCAACTCCACACAGTACTTTAAAGATATCCCTAATTGTCTTCTGGTTTGCATTGTTTCTATTGATGTCTGCTGTCATTCTTATTTTTGTTTCTGTTTTGTTTTGACTGCATTTAACATTTTGTCTTCATCACAAGTCTTTAGGAACTCGATTATGATGTGCCTTGTTATGATTTTCTTCATGTTTCCTCTTGGTTTTGTCAAGCCTTTGTAGATTTATAGCTGTCATCATGTTTGAAAATTTTTCAGCCTTGATTTCTTCAAATATTTCTTCTGTTCTTTCCCATTCTAGGATTCCAATTAGACTTCCAATCACTTGCTATTGTCCCATAGATTGCTGATGCTTTGTTCATTTCGTTCTGTCTTTTTTATCTTCATGATTCATTTGGGCAGTTTCTATTGCTATATATAAAATTTTTTTAGTATTTTCTTCTACAGGCTGTGAATCTCACCTGGTATACTTTGCACTTCAGCTATTATATTCATCTGTAGAGTTTCCATTTACATGTTTTTATGTCTTTAGCGCCCTCCTTGTCATGCTCTGGAGCACATGGAGAATATTCATAATAGCTGTCTTAATGTCTTTGCCTGCCAGTTCTGTCATTTCTTTTATCCGTAGATCTGTTTCTATTGATTAAGTTTTTTTTGGTGATGGGTAGTACTTTTTCTGCTTCTTTTAATGATTGTTAATTTTTATTCCATTGTGAGTTGCTGGATTTCGTTGCATTCTTATAACTAGTATTTTACTCTGCCACACAGTTAAGAGACATGGAATTGATTTGATACTTTCGAGTCTTGTTTTCAAGGCTTTGTCACCTGAGTAGTCTTCAGTCTAGACGAATTTTATCCAACTCCTTTGTCTTCTGTTGATTCTACCTCTACTCAGTGACCATTTGTGAGGAGGTCTTTCCACATTTGATGATGGGAACATAAACTATTTTTATGTGTGTGGTCCAGGAACTGTTCTGCCTGTTTCTTTCTGGTGGTATTTTCCTTACATTTAATACTTTTTTTAAAAAAGATTTTATTTATTTATTTTGACAGAGAGAGAGAGAGACAGCGAGAGAGGGAACACAAGCAAGGGGAGTGGGAGAGGATTAGAAGCAGGTTCCCGGCTGCGGAGCCTGATGTGGGACTCGATCCCAGAACGCCGGGATCACGCCCTGAGCCAAAGGCAAACGCTTAACGACTGTGCCACCCAGGTGCCCCTAATACTTTTCTTACATGCATGTGCAGATCAGCACTTAGTTGAAGACTTGACAGGACCTCTGTGTAGATTCTCAAGAACTCTTTCTGTGTCTGCACCATCCTCTTCAGGATTCTGTCCTGAAAACCCAGCCACTTTGGCCTGCCAAAAGTCTAAACTCTATTTCCTTAACTCAAAGGACTATAGAGCTCTGCTTGGGTTCATCCTCATTGTGCTCTGCCCTGGAAATCCTCTCCATGCAGTGAACTTGGGTACACATAGGACCCACCTCATTTGTTCTTTTTCTTCCATGGAGGATTCTCTTGTATCATCTCTTGTTCAGTGCCTGAAAACTGCTGTTTCATATATTTTGTCTGTCTGTCTAGTTGTTAAGCAAAAGGGTAAATCTGATCCCTCATTTCCAGAAGCCAAAGTCTGAGATGCTAAATTTCTATATATAGAATATTTTACATTGCAGCAATGTTTAGCTACTATTGTCTAATTGCACATCATCAGGGAAATTTATTCCACTGACACTCATATGAGCTTGCATAGCATCAGCATATGTTTGGGCTCTCCAGATGGGAGTGTGAAATAAGGCACATGCACCCATCATCAATGAGGCATTCAGGCATAGCGGCAACATGCATTATGCACCACAGGAGGTTCTGAGCATGGAAACCATAAGATAGAAGAGTTGAGTAGATATATCTAGATTTACTGACATATCTCCATGGGACAGAGCATCATCTTTATATGTATGGGAATGAATACAACCAAACTTGAAATAATATGATAGTCATGAAATCTGCATTACAGATAGGAAACAAAGATGGATTTTAATGCTCTTAGAAGCTGACAATTTATTGATGGTGAGTACACTGATGACATATGGAAAAGAAGAGTAGTTATGGCTGGATCATAAAGTCTTGACAGGAGACTGACGCAGGTTACTATTTGCTCAACACAAATCCAACTGTGTTAATTCATTCGGCAAAACTTTCAAGATCGTTGCTTTACCCTTTGGATAAAGTCCAAGTTTGTTACCATGGCAGCTGAAGTCATTCATGAGTTTTCCCAGTCTACCTATCCAGTGTCATCTCCCTCCATACTTCTGAGACGTGCACATTTTGTACCCCAACAGCGACCTACTACCTCCAAAATATATATCCCAAGGTTGAACTCTTCTCTGTATCTCTAATACCATCGCCCTAAGGTAAAACTAGACTCCAGAATTAGCCTATTAACTGGTCACTGAGATTTTGGTACAAGGGTACCCTCCCAATCCATTTCCCAACTTGTATATGGAATGATCCCTTAAACTCCATATCTTAGTTTGCCATATTCCTGCTTAAAATCCTAACAATAGCTCCTTCTTTCACAAAATTCTTAACATGGACCACAAGTCCATGTAAGATCTACCCTTACTTCTCTTTCCATTCTCATCGTGTATGACTTTTCCCCTTGTTTACTCTGTTGGGCCACCTTTTAGTTTCCCAAACAACCTACCTCAGGGTCTTTAGAGATACCACTTCCTCGGCATAGAGTGTTCTTCCTCTTTATCTTTCTTTGGAAACATGTGTGCTCATCCTTTAGATGTCACCTTAAACATAAGCTTACTCCTTTCCTGATCTCTAATTGTGCTACATATTTTTTCTTTTACTGCACCCATCATAATTTATAATTAAATATGTGTGGCACTGTATGATTAATTTCATTTTCTCTTACTAGATAATAACTGTTTGCATCACGCACATTTCTGTCACCAGGATGTGAGCAACTCAAAGTAGGTGCTGGATTATATCTGTGTTAATATTTCTGGGACCCTTCATAGTGCCTAGTATGGAGAAGGTGCTCATTGAGTGTATATTGATTTCCTAAGATTGAAGATCCTGTGGGCTAGCATCAAAGTTATCAAGTCTTAGCTCACAGGTGTTTAGGATTGCATGGTATTACAACAAATTAAATGCCAATATTAACATTATGGAGAGACTATGTAACAATCCAAGTTGAGAAACAACAAAAACAATAATAACTAGAATGTTGTGACACTGGACCAATTTCCTGCATAGAATTTGCCTGCCCTGAATCCTGGCTACCTCTTTTAGATAGGACAGTGACTGTGGTTCCCAGTCTCTAAAGGACATATTTTTTTCATTGAATTAGTCTCCTGACTGCTGTAGGCATCTGAGTTGTAACCCTTGTGGTAGTGAAAAGTTTAACGTGGGATTCCACTGTATCTTTTTATTCCCCTCAAAGATCGTTTGACACTGATAACCAATATTGGCCATAGGCTGAAATTTCACTCTGATGATGAAAAGGATTAGAATATTAAAAAAGGATCTGGGGGTGCCTGGGTGGTTCAGTTGGTTAAGCAGCTGCTTTTGGCTCAGGTCATAATCCCAGGGTCCTGGGATCAAGCCCTGCATTGGGCTCCCTGCTCAGTGGAGAGCCTGCTTCTCCTTCTCCCTCTGCCTGCCGCTCTGCCTACTTGTGCTTTCTCTCTCCTCTGTCAAATAAATTAATAAAATCTTTTAAAAAATAAAAAAGGATCTGGATATTAAGGAATTGAGAAATGTTAAAACCTTGAACAATTTCTTGAGAGTAATAATATAATTTCAGTCTAAATCAAAAAGAAAAAGAGTTTATAAGGAAAAGTCTCTGCTAATAAACAGGAAGAATTATCTCTGGGAAGTTACAAAATAGCTTTGGAAGCAAAGACCAAACAGGTCTGATAAGGAGAATTGCCCTCTCAGGTCAAACCTTGTCTATTGACTGGACCTGGCAGGGCAATTTGTTGACTAGAGCTATCTTGAATCAAGCATGATGGCCCTTATTCAATGCTTCCTGACTGTTGGCCTCATGAAGTTAGAAAATGATGTTCCTGGACATGATGCTTCCACTGTTCCAGCTGTTAAAACATCACAGGAAATTCCTATAGTAAAAGTGGCATTCTTTCCTTTGCCTTCAGAAGCTCTTAAAAGGACAAAATGTGATATTCTTTGTAGGGTGAGAGATAACTTTTGAAGTTCTTCCTCTCTTTCTCTGGATAAAGGAATGCTCATCCTTCAGACATCAGCTTAAATGCCTGTTTCCCCATTCCCTTTTATATATATACATGTATGAGTATATATACATATATATATTATAATATATAAATATATACATTTATATTATTTATATATAGTATATATTTATATATTATATATACACGTATATAATATGTATATATATATGGAATTTGTATGTATGACATTTATGTATAATGGTATTCATAAATACATATAATATTCATCAGAATTTTTAATTAAATATTTGTGAGATTATATAATTAATGATACCTTCTCTCACTAGATTGTGGGAGAGTCTAGAATTGAAATTTCTTGGTTGTATTACTTGCTGACTGTGTGAATTTGGGAGTTTCTTTAACCTCCCTTCTAGCCTCACTTTTCTCATTTGTAACAATATAATTTTTTCTCTAGCAGTAATATTATCATTTTTGACGGGTTATGAGGACTAAAAACATACGTAAAATGTCTGGCTCCTAATCAATGCTATGGCAGCCTGTCTCAATACATTTTAGTATGTTGGCTATTTTCTTTCTCAGCCACTTTGCAATCGATACAGCCTTTTTGCCTTGTGTTTTGCCTCTGATAAGATGTATCTAAGTGTTCTTGAGTTCTCTGAACACGTGAGGAAGATTAGAGATGGTGATGTATCTACTCTAAAAGGGGCAAAAACTGGTAATAAGATTAGGTAATTGCTCACAATCACCAGCAAAACTAATACATTTCAAAGCACGGGGAAAATAACGTGTAGGCTCCACTTTCTAATCCACTCCTCGGTCCCTCAGTTTAGAAATTACCATCATCATCATGATCATGTTCCAGTCTCTGTGGGAGGTTCCTGGGCACAAATATAAAGAAGTCAGTAAGACCCTGAGGGGGTCACAGCTCAGTTAACAGTAGGGTACATGCTGGTGCCTTGGTTGCGACGGGTTTCACCTCTAGATTTCTTTTAGGGCCATTGCGGTGGAGAACCACAGTTAGAACACATGTGCATCATAATAAGAACCAAACAATATAAATATCTAAGAATCACCTAAAAGACTCTAACATATACTAGATATAGCAGTGTGACTGATTTTTGAATGATATCAAGTTAATTTTTAAATGGTCAGCATTTCATATCCAGTTTTAGTTGAACAAGCAATGGTTTTTAAACATGTCTAACTGACCAAAGTAAATTACTGAGAATTTCATATTGATTTGAAATGAATATGAAGTTATATAAAAGATAAATTTAAAATAATAACTGTATGGTTTTAAGTGTACTACACTACCTAAAAGGTGAATTATGAACATCTTGAAACAAATAGTGAACAAATTTGTACGTGGGGAAAGATTCTCTAATTACACTGAGTGAGGATTACTAATGAGATAATTTTGGGATAATTTAATCAATGTTTTTAGTCTCTTAACTTCAAAGTATTTTACCTCACGTTTAGTCTAGAATAAAACAGGCATGTTGTCGCTTGGATTTCACAACCCACATAATATGAGGCATGAAATATAAACAGCCACTTAAAGGAAGCATTTATGAAATGCATTTTTGGTGGATCTGATTTTGATTTTGTAGTCAAAATAAATTTTAAGCTCTTAACTGAGGAAGGGAGAAATGGACAGGAAAGACTATTGTGTTAGAGCACTAGAAGTCCTTGTTCAGCTTCTTGCGAGAATTAATTCTTCACACAAGGGTAACCCTTTATTTTACATTTACTCAAGTCTGTTCACTTCCTGCTCAGTCCATGGTCAGCGTTGTAATTTGTTTACTCATCACGATGAACCAATTATTGGCCAAAAGGCTCTCAGTATTTTTTTTTTTTCAAATATAAAATGTTGTGTACAAGCTTTGGGAAAGTGAAGTTACATAAAGATCCGCTTCGGTCACCCAGTAGGGTGCTCGTTCTTGAGATCCTCCCTTGTTACTCATTTTTTTTTTGAAGAGCCCTTTTCCTCTCCATTTAATTAACTTAGTGAGTGCTTCAGCGTGCATTCAAAGACTAGGAGCCTTCTTTCAGAAGCTGTAATTTAGTTAATGGGCAAAGTAGAATGCTGATGTTTTCTAAGGAAACTGATTCCACTGCATGGGGAGTGCAAATCTCTTTTGAAGGGGAGTTCACATTTTTGAGATTTATGAGAATTATTACATCAGCTACTACACTTTGTTCTGCGTATTTGTCATACACTCAAAGAAGTGCCAGAATATTCAGATGAAAAGTGAAATATATCAGTGCCCACATTATGTCAGGCATTGGAATGCTTTGGAAAAACCCAAAAGACTAAGTTTTCATATGGAGAATTTGGCAACACCAGATGCAAAAAACAATCTCTGATGGAAAATGCATTTTATCTATCTATGATCTATCTATCTATCTATCTATCTATCTATCTATCTATCATCTATCTATCTATCTATCTATCATCTATCATCTATCTATCATCTATCTATCTATCATTTCTGTTCAGAGTTGGCTTACTAGCAGACAGCTGAATGTTATAAAACGAATTTTGTGATAAAATGCTCAGAATGCAACTCACACGTTTAAGGATGATATAAAGCAAATAAAGGAATAATATTAAGATTCACTCTGAAACAAACTTTTAAAGTTAATTGACCAAAGCAGCTACAGAAATCTTACTGAAGAACAAAATTTGCTTGAAGGTGCATCATTACAAACAGTTCAGTGCATGCAAGCTACAGTTTCGAAATGTAAACCTCAAATCGAAACGGTTAGTGATACGAAGTGTTTAAGTGATTAGGTTTTGCTACAGACATTTTATTCCCTGGTTTAAAAATATATTCCTACGCCTCAAGGAAATGTCCTTGTGAGCATTTTTACAAATTGAGATTTGTCCAACCTGTCAAATGGGTTGCTCATCCCCCACTGTGTACTATGAGGCTTCTCCCAGGCACGCCCGGGGAGGGGTGCAAGTGGGAGTGGCTTGGCAACACCAAGCTACAACCGGGCATTTATGTCAGGTGCGCCAATTTATGGATGAAAAGCCAGCATGAGACTTCCACACTGAGTAGCATCTTTCCTGGCCAGAACTCAGATTTCCAACCATCAACTAACTAAAGCGTAGCCAAGAATTTAAAAAAAGCAACAAGACTTCTGGGCAACCAAAATAGATATTAAAAAACAAACAACTACCCAAGAATGAAAGCTCAGGGTCTTTACCCATAGACAGGGTCTTTACCATAGACAATAATGGAGACTTTCGTTACGAGTCTGTTTACTTAGACTGCACATCATTCTAACATTTGTGGGTGTTTGTACAATCTCACAGTAGATAAGAAGTAATGGTTTAGGAAGAGATTAGAGGTTTACTTCTCATCCTCTGTTTTAAAGAGTCTGGGGAGATATAACATGTATCTGAAGTGATTAAAAAATATCTTGGACACTTAAAGAAGTAAACCCCAAACTATCTGGGAAATGTAATGATTCAAAATGACTCATTCCTCTGTGCTCTGGATCGCTGAGGGTTTCTGTGCAATTTTAGTTCATTTTGACATCTCAATTCTATGAGAGAGTTTTATTTCATTCAAGTATAAATAAAATGATGAGAACTATCCAAGGCCAAGGACTTCCTTCAATCCAAGCTACTGAAAACAAATTTTAACACCTGCACCATCAAGAATCATGAAATAACCACACCGACAGCAGCTAACATTGTCATGTATCAACCATGTACCAAGAACTTCACATATATTATGACTTATCCCCGCAATAACCTTCAATGGGAGGAATTGCTATGCCCATTTCATGGATGTAAAAACTAGAGGTCAGTGGTATAGAAAATTGCCCCAAACTGCCCAAATTGAAAGCCAGGTCATTCTGGCTCTAAAGCCAGCATTCTTTCCATGGCAATCTTTTCCTTCTAGCTGATGAGAGTAGGTCTCCAAATCCTTGGTGGGGCTCAAGGATTAATGCCCAGAGAAGTAGGATTGCTGTCAAGGTTGGATCATTGATTGGTTAGATCAAGCAGCCGTCGGGGCAAGGATTGAGTCCTGCCTTAGGCCTACTGTATTGTCTCAATCTCCCACCACCCATCTCTCAAATACCTACCTCTGCAGAAAAGGAATCTGGATTCTCATGTACTGGCTCAGTATGTGGTTAATTGAATTCCACACTGCCCCAAATAGTTCAAACCGTAGAGGACGGCCATGGGCCACGGTGGGTGTCAGGCAAGAAGAAGATGCTTTATTTTAACACAGAGGGCACGCTAAAATGAACAGAAGGCTTGTCTTTTACCACGCAGGGCATTCTATCTTAAACAGGATTTGCATCTCATTTCCAAATAAAATTTCACTTTCTCCACCAATCTGTATTTACCGTTCTCAGATTTAGGTGACCACGGGCAATAATCAGGTGACCAGTGGAAGTGGTGGGAGCATCTTAAACAGTTGTTCATAGATGACTGGCTGTGGGGGAGTGCAGGAACAGGTAAACAATAAAGGAAGGGGGATAATGTTGCAAGGTTCGTTTCCTGTGCAAACAGCCCAGCTGGGATACAAAGTCCATGAACCTTACCTCCTCCCACATTTGCAATGGAAACTGGATGTGACATTTTGGGCGTTCTTCCCTCTGGTATTACATTGATGCAGTTGCTTGGAAGCCTCATAAGTAGGTTAAATGGTTGTTTGCTATGCCACTGTATGATTTTAGGAACATAGGAGAGACTCCTGCGCATGCTTCCTCACTCAGAGTCTTGCCAAATTGGCCCTTAAAGATGGCTGAAATTTCAGAAAATGCTTCATTGTTTTTCCTCAAGCCAAAGATTAAGTGCTAATGCAAATACTATTGGGAAGGGTAGCTCATTAGCCTATTATCAGTCATCTATACCTTAGTTGGAATGAGTTTGACTACTAATTTACACAAGAAATAATAAATGCAAAAATCACTTTGTAATCCATAAATTATCAGATAAATATGAAATTATCTGAACACACTTAAAAATTTTAATAGATGTCACTTAATTTGAATACATTTTGACTGAGAATCAACTTCAGCATATTGTCTAAAATCTATTAAGCATTTATTCTATGCTAGGCATTATCCAAAGATTTCATGACAACAAACCTATATGAGGTAGTATGATTCTTTTTTTTTTTTTAAAGATTTTATTTATTTACTTGACAGAGATAGAGACAGCCAGCGAGAGAGGGAACACAAAGCAGGGGGAGTGGGAGAGGAAGAAGCAGGCTCCCAGCAGGGGAGCCTGATGTGGGGCTCGATCTCATAACGCCGGGATCACGCCCTGAGCCAAAGGCAGACGCTTAACCGCTGTGCCACCCAGGCGCCCCATCGAGGTAGTATGATTCTTATTCTCATTTTACAGATGAAAGAGATGAGGCACAGAGACGTTAGGTAACTTTCTAAAAGTCACACAGCTAATAAGTGTAAACCAGGATTTACTGGTTCTACTTCCAGAACCTGCACTGTAAACCACTTTCCTACTCAACTGCCCCCTTTGAAGGTATGATGGCTGGAACATATGGGAGGAAGAAAATTTGTGAGTCATGAAAGGTCTGAAGTTATTTAAAACTGTTATTATACTAATATCTATTACAATATGGATACAATTTTCTTGTATTAGCTCCTAGGAGAACTCCACTGTGCTTGCTGTGGTCTGAACATCAGCATCATGGAAATAATGAGAACGATCTCAACAACAGTATTGACTCTCATGTGGCTGATGTCACTTTCGTCACCTTCATCTTTGTGATCTTTGCCATTGTTGTTATCATCATCATTGTGATTTATTGAGGGCTTACCATGTTCCAGGGATCATATTTTATATACTTCCTAAACAGTCTCATTTTAATTCTCAAAACAATCTTATGCGGTGGGTATAAGCGTTCACGTTTTTATAGATGAAAAGACTGAGGCTCAGAGATGTTAAGCTTATAGAACCAGAGGCGATTTGCCTTCAAAGCTTATGTTCTTAACCATTTCACTTCGTCCAAAATGGTAATAACATTTCTACCACCACCACCACCACCAAATACCGCTTATTAAGTGTGCTTTATGTGTCAGGCTAGCCCTCTATCAGGCTGGTCCTATGTCACTATTTCAAAGTACAGCTCATGGGCTATGTCCAGGCAGCTGCTTTTGTAAATAAAGTTTTACTGGGATACAGCCATACTCATTCACTTACACTTTGTTTGTGATGATGTTTTTATGAAAAGGTAGAGTTTAGTAGTTACAACAGAGATCCCAAAGCCAACCATACTTACTATCTGGCTTCTCACAGAGAAGTTCGAGGACCCCCCCTGCTTTAAACCACTTTGCAACATGCATGCCTTATTGTTCTCATTTTACAGATGAATATATTGGAATTCAGAAAGATTAGGCAATTTGCCCATCCAACTGTTAAAGAGCAAGAACCTAGTGAAAACCTGAGGTCTAGGTGACTCCAGAATTTGTTCCCTTTTCTCTCTGCAACTTACAAAGGCAACTTCTGTAATTACCAGTTGAAGGAAAGGAGATTTCTCTAACATGTGGTTAACAATCGGACTTTTAATGTCTGACACTGGTTTTAGAGTTGGACATTTTCTGCTGCCAGAGGGATATTCAATTACTCTTACCTTCTGAGAATTTACTGTATTTAATTCCTTGAGGGTGGATGCTTACGGGCTTGTCTGCCTTATTCTTGAAGTGAACCTTCACAATGTCTCCAACTTCAGCATATAAAGTAGGCCCAAGAAGTCCTGCGGAAACAAGGGTTTATAATATACCTGTGCTCAGGACTACCAAAGACAGCTGCTAAGCATGGAGGCACGCAGAGGACCCCACGCGTGAAGGCTGTCATCCCTCCTGGTCCTGAGGCCAGCCTGCTTGTCTTCAATCTAGAAGGTTCTGCCAGCTCATTTTCTCTACATTGCCTGCAGTCAGTCAGGACGGGAAGGTAGAAATGCTTGGCTGGGGCCCAAAGCAAGTCAAGAGAGAGCAGGAATAGTTCTGACCGCAGCTACCCCATCCTGACCCGTCATTTCTTGGAGATTACTGTCTTTGATCAAGAAAAGAAAGCTGTTCATTTTCAGTTGTGCAGGGTGATGTGAGGGAAGGTGACTGATTCTGTTAGGTCTCCCTGAGGTGGGACATCTCAGAGACCTCAATAAAGTGAGGGAGAAAATCACAGGGTACTCTGGCCCCAAGGTGAGTTCAGAGTCCCTGAGGCGGGAGTGAGCTTGATGTGTCCAAAGAACAGTAAGAAAAACAGTGCAGGCTGAGTGAGAAGAGATGAGGGAGGGGGTGGATCACATGAGGCTTTACGGGCCTTGGTAAGGACTTGGGATTATCTTCTAAATGAAACGGGAAATCACTGGGGCTTTGTGGAGCAGACAGACATGGTCTTAAAAGTTCATTCTGGGGGAAAAAAATAGTGCATCCTAGCTGCTGTGTAGAGAACAGTCTGTGTAGTGACGGGAGCGGAAACGGGAGTGGGTGGTACACACGAACCAGCGTGTGTGGCAGGGAAGTCGTGAGAAGAGGCTGGATTCTGGAATGTTGAAGGCAGAGCCAGGTGGATTGGCTGGTGGGTTGGATGTGACACGTGCGAGAGGGAAGTCAAGGACGACCCTGAGGTTTTTTATCTGAGCAACTGGGTAAACAACGTTATCAGTTACATCAGTGCAGAACACAGTGGGACGACAGGACGGAGGTGCAGAAATCAAGAGAGGTTTCACTGACTGCATGACAGCTGTGCTGAGTCCTGGGGTCACATGGATAGATAAGACATTGTCCCTGGCCTCAAAGAGCTCTCAAGCGGGTTTGGGGATAAACATATGGTAGGAGCTACCACTGAGATGTGGGCAAAGTTCTGTAGGAGCAGAGAGGATGAAGGACCAGTGCTGTCTGAGGAGTTAGGGGAGGAGGTGATATTTGAGTTGGACCTTGGAAGAATCATAAATGAGAATTTCCCAAAATGCAGTCCTTGGATTTTCTGCATGAGAATCCCATGGCGTCTAACTAAAAGGCAGATTCCTATCTCAGCCCCAAAGAATCGAGTCTCTGGAGGTGGAGTTTGGGAGCACACTTTTAACATGCGCTCCTGAGCAATTCTGATGTCTTTTCAAGCTTGAGAACCTGTCACCAGAAGTTCTATTTCAGACAAGTGACAAGAGTTGACTGCGCTCACTTCCCAGCCATCTGTAAGTTCTGTGGGGTTGGCTTCTCCCCAGCAGGGATCACAGGAGCCTGAGAACGAAGGTACAGCAGTCACGGAGTTCAACCGGCATTTGTTTGCAGGGCCGATGATCATGTTAATAGGGCCCCCACTTACTGTCACTTAACATACTCGAGCACCGTGAGTCCTTACCTTTGCCCTCCCCGCAAACCTTTAAGGTAGGTATTAACATCCTCATTTTACAGATGAGGAACTGAGCCTCAGAGAGTTTAAACATCCTGACCAACACTATATCGCTAACTAGAAGCAGCTCATCTGTCTGACTCTAGATACTGAGCCTTAAGCACCTTTTTATATTCCACCCCTACCCTGGATCTATTCACTCACTCAATATTCATTGAGTTTCCACATGGTCCTAGGTGTTAGAACTGTCACGGTAAGTAAAATAGATGCCTTCACAGAGCTTACAAAAAAGTAAGAAAGGCAGATTTTAACAAACAATCACACAAACATTAATTACAAACTGTGGAAAGCATTATGAAAGAAAAGCACGGGATACTCTGAAGAGCATTGACAGAGGGATCTCGTCTAATCTTGGAGGCAGGGAGGGAATTAGGGTTGGGAAATACTTCCTTGAGGAAGCAATGCTGTAACTGAAGTCCAAAGGCAAAGAAGCAAAGGCACAGGCAGGGGCATTCCAGGGAGTGGGATGAACACGTGCAAAGGGCCTGTGGCATCAGAAATCTTGGCCTATTCAGAAAACTGACAGATCACCACAACGAAGGTAAAGTTTAACAAGTCAGAGAGAGAGGCAGAGATGAGGCTGAAGGCATGCTCAGAGGCCCTGTCACATAGGGCCTTCTATGTCTTTTCAAGTTTTGCCTCTAAGTGTATCTGGAAGCCAATAAAGAGTTTTTAGCAGGGGTGAGACATGGATCAAATTTGGGGTTTTAAATGTCTGGGTGCCTTGGTGAAGGATGAGCTGGGGAGAACTCAGAGTGGATGCTGAGAGAACAGACAGAAGGCTCCGGGGGATGATGTTGGTCACTTGGTGTAAGGTGATGGTAGTGGAGGTGATGAGAACACACTGGAGATCTATTAGGAGATCAAACTGTCAGGACTTGATGGATGGGATAAGAGTGGAGGGTGAGGGAGGCCAAGTTGGCTGGTAATGTTCAGGCTGGGGGAGCTGGGTACACGAGAGCACGATTCTCTGAAATGAGGACACTGTTGGGTTTTGTTTGGTAGACATGGTAGGCAGAATAATGCCCCCCAATGATGTCCACATCTTAACTCCTGGGACCTGTGAATATGTTACCTGGGATGGCCAAAGGGGCTCTGCAGGTGTGACCAAGGTAAGGGTTTTGAAATGGGAGTTTCCTAGATGATTATTCAGGAGGGCCCAGCGTAATCAAGGGTTCTTATAAATGGGATGCAGGAGAACTGAATTCACAATTGGAAGACACAACCCTCCTGGATCTAAAGATGGAGGAAGGGCCCATGAACCCACAAATGTAGGCTGCTTGTAGTACCTGGAAAAGGCAGGGAGATGATTCTCCCCCATAGGGGAGAGCTCGGTCAACGCCTTGATTTTACCCCAGTGAAACTTATTTTGGACTTCTGACCTCAAGAACTATAAGATAATAAATTCGTGTTGTTCTAAGCTATGAGGTTTGTGGCAATTTGTTACCTTTTGGCAATGGGAAAACAGGATCTCTGAGACAGAAGCCCTCTTTCCCTACTTCTGTCTTTCTACCCGCAGTTTTCTTATTCCTTTCACTGAACTTCCGGTACTAGAGTTTATGCTGATCTTGTGCCTGAAGATTTTGTTTGCTTTTGTGTTAGCTCTGCACAGTGGAGGCCACATGGTTCAATCCTCATTTTAGAGATACTTACAAAGCCTGGGATGTGGGGGCAGGGAGGACGGCTTGCTCAAGGTCAGTCAGTCATTGGGTGGCACTGCTGGGGTTAGAACTCAGGTCTCTGGACTCTTGAACCAAAGCTGCTCTACCACCGTGCTCAGAGCAGGTTCAGAACCACCCCCTTTCCTGAAATAGTTCCAATGTCTACACCATTTTTGACTCCTGACCACATCGGGATGTACTAGTGGACCTCGCTCTTCTGGCTGCTACCCTTGGTCTTAGCTCCTGATGGAAGCCTCCACTGGCTAGTCCCACCTGCTGGGGATGCCTAAGAGCCCAAAAGAGTGCTGACCAAGGTGCCACAGTGTGCACTGCGTTTTGTTGCCATGGTTGCCTTGCTTGGGTGATTTGTTTGTTGGCATCACATGGCTACAAATGGCCGGTGCCCAGGCTAAGTCTCCTAAGTTATTTAACCTAATAAGACCTCTTGCTGCAATGAATGGTTTGGAGTATTTACTTGCCTCCCTTTCTGTTTCTTTGGAATTAAGGGAAAACAAAGGGATGTTTTCATAAATGCAAAGCAAATACCTTCCCGCGTGTGGGCAAACACATGCTCGAATGTTGGCTGAGCTGCTGGTTAGCTCCTCTGCCAGCCAGATGGCCTGGGACCCAGCACTGAAGGGGAGGAAGGAGTCGCCTGTCTTGCGGCGCCAGGACGGCAGCACAGCACGTACTCAATTTCATGCAGTTTTGGAGTTGAAAAGGACAACATGAAGTCAGCTAATCCAATCCCCTGCGCTCAGGTGAATAATGCATTACAGAAAACAGGGAAGCCCATTGTTGCCGCTAGTTTAAAACCCCTACAGGAGCAAACATTTCATAACCTTCCTTGAAAAAATTCAGAGTAGACACTAGCCGTTTTAAAGCCCCAGACAGCATTCCTGGTAGAAGCCCAGCCCCTCCACTTGTCCACATGTCTGCAAACCTCACTGGATGGACACCTTCAGACCTCATCCTACAGCCTCGCCCCCACCCACAATTACAGTGACTTCAGGGCTCATGCTGCAGAAGTGTCACATGACTCATTCGCTCAGGGTTCAGCTAGAATCACACCTGCCAGACTGGCAGAGCAGGAAACAGGGGAAAGGTGCCAATGGCCTGGAACCAGGCTGGGAACGGGGCAGGTCACATAGTCGATGGCAGTGTTTAAACCTGGAGCTTCATAGGCTTTACCCCAGATTTGCCTCGCTGTATCAACTACTGTAGGGATACAAAGATGAATAAAATACTACCCTTGCCTTTCAGGGATTCATAGTTCAGTAACTTGGGGAGTTCAGAAAGAAGCTGCTTAAAAATGGTGTTAAAGCAACTGCTGGAGAGGATGTGGAGAAAGGGGATCCCTCCTACATTGTTGGTGGGAATGCAGATGGTGCAGCCACTCTGGAAAACAGTGTGGAGGTCCCTTAAAAAGTTAAAAATCGAGCTACCCTATCACCCAGCCATTGCAATACTGGGTGTTTACCCCAAAGATACAGACGTAGTGAAGAGAAGGGCCATATGCACCCCAACGTTCATAGCAGCATTGTCCACAATAGCTAAATCGTGGAAGGAGCCGAGATGCCCTTCAACAGATGACTGGATTAAGAAGCTGTGGTCCATATATACAATGGAATATTACTCAGCTATCAGAAAGAACGAGTTCTCAACATTTGCTGCAACATGGACGGCACTGGAGGAGATAATGCTAAGTGAAATAAGTCAAGCAGAGAAAGACAATTATCATATGGTTTCTCTCATCTATGGAACATAAGAACTAGGAAGATCGGTAGGGGAAGAAAGGGATAAAGAAAGGGGGGGTAATCAGAAGGGGGGAATGAAGCATGAGAGACTATGGACTCAGGGAAATAAACTGAGGGCTTCAGAGGGGAGGGGGTGGGGGAATGGGATAGACTGGTGATGGGTAGTAAGGAGGGCACATATTGCATGGTGCACTGGGTGTTATACGCAACTAATGAATCATGGAACATTGCATCAGAAACCAGGGATGTACTGTATGGTGACTAACATAATATAATAAAAAAACATTAAAAAAATGGTGTTAAAATGTCTCGGAGTTCACATGAAACAAATGTGCTATGAGAGACACAGGGTCAAAAGAAAGGTGGTGTTTTAAATGCACAGGGCTTAAGCATAAATGAATGATCAAGGTCTATTTCTAATTAATGAGGTTGCATCAGGAAATTTCTACAAAAGCTAAACATCTCAAAGGATTTTTTAAAAAGATTTTATTTATTTATTTGATAGAGAGAGAGCACAAGCAGGGGGAGCAGCAGGAAGAGGGAGAAGCAGGCTCCCTGCTGAGCAAGGAGCCTGACCTGGGCGTCCTTCCCAGGACCCTGGGATCATGACCTGAGCCGAAGGCAGATGCTTCATTGACTGAGCCACCTAGGCGCCCCATCTCAAAGGACTTTGATCACAGTACTCTCCTCTCCAAAAACTATCAATGACTCCTGCTCAGAAGATAATCTCCAGCCTGGCACTGGCCTTTCTATCCCTTACGGTACTTAGCACAGTGGCTTACGGGGCCCAGACATTCAAATTCACTTAACTTGCCAAAAGCCACACAGGTAAGGCTCTAAACACCTGTCCAATTCCGCTTTCTTCCAGGCCTAATGAATATGTTTCCCAGCTCATTTTCCCTTTACCCACCTAGAGTTTAATTTAATTAAGTATTTCTTAAGTATCTGTTGTACCTACTAAGCTTGGAGCCAGAGCTATGAAATTGAAGAGACTCTGTGACTGAGGACAGGAGATCCTTCAACGTTTTGCCCGCAATTACAAACTCAATTTTAGTAGTAACCTTACTGTCTGTTGCCTTGTCGGCCTCCATGAAGGTAGTATCTCTTCCACCTTAAGCTAGTTCAGCCCAAGCTTTGAATCACATCACTTCCTATTTCTTCTAAGTCTGTCTCCAGACATTATTCTCCCTCAGATGCCATTACCCTCCCCCTTTCTACTGGATATTTTAAGTCACTGTATTCTTGTTTGTAAAAGTCCAAAATATACTTGGACCCCCCTCATTCCCTTCCAGAACCACCCTGTCTCTCCTTCCATGTGGAGTCAAGTTTCGGGAAAGAGTTGTCTGTAAGTTCCTCCTGTTCCCATTTTCCTCCTTCACTTCCAAGGGAAGTGGTGCTGGGGAAGGCAGGAAAGAGAGTTTCAAGAAGGAGATCACTAAATGTCCTCGTAGTCTCAAGTGGGAAAAGAACTGGAAAGAAACCATTGGTTCTGGCATCTCAGAGTCTTGGGTGTCCTTTCCCGAGAGTAATTTTAGTGGACTTATATTAGAGAGGATTAGGGTGGAAATGTATGGAGGGGAAACACTACAGAGAATGGAGTGGACGACTGATATAGGAAAATGGCACTGAAGGAAAGGTGAGACAGAGTCAAGGGGCGATTTTCTTCTAGATAAGGGTTGACCTGAACATAGCTGTGTTTTGTTTTATTGTTGTTGAGTTTTGACGGAAGGGAAGGCTCTAACCAAAGGAAGACTGAAGATAAAGGGAGATCAGAGGAAGCAGGACGAAACAGTTTGCACAGAGAAGTAGAAGGATGAGTCTGGGAAAGTGGACTAGTCTTCACTTGGTTAGTACGGAAGGATGAGTGAATTATTGACCAGAGGACCCAATGGAGGAAGTTCTCTCTTAATGGCCTCTACCATTCCTGTGAAATATGATACCTATTTAAGAACCCCAAAACCCATGCAACCTACTTTCTTTGATTAAGGAAGAGATGAGGAAAGGGGTGCCTGGGTGGCTCAGTCCGTTAAGCATCTGACTTGGGCTCAGTCATGACCTCACAGTCCTGGGATCAGCCCCACGTTGAGCCCCATGTTGAACCCCACGTCAGGCTCCAGGCAGCTTCGAGTTCAGCAGGGAATCTGCTTCTCCCTCTTCCTCTTCTCCCCTCCCTCACCCTCCCACCTCCCTGCTCATGCCCTCTCTCTCTCTCTCAAATAAACAAATAAAGTCTTTTAAAAAAAAGAAAAGATGAGAAAAAAGAAGAGATTTTTCTTTGAAAATGACAGCTGTTGTATACCTCACACCAAACAAAACAGGAGAAGAGATGGGAGGGACAGATGCAAAAGAACCAGCCATCTATGGTTCCTCTGAGCGAGTCTGGGGTTTGGATGGAAGGAACAGATCACTTGCTAGGGTTCATCTGCCCTTGGTGAACTAGACCGTAAGCTCCAGGAAGGCAGGATGTGGTTCCGCCTTGCCCGCTGTGGCATCCCTAGTGTCTTCGTCAATGCCCAGCCCATCGCAGGTGCTCGACAGTAGTTTGTTCCATGAATGAATAAAATTCAAACTCTTAAAAGTTTTGTTTAGCTTTTTGATCAGCGTTACAAATAGCCAGCTTCCGGAGCATGTCCCCTCATGGGCAAGAAGAGCCCTCTGGCTTAATGCTTTGCTGACACTGTTTTGAAATTCTCAAAAATACGAATCCCAGGTCCCACATTTTCACTTTTCACTAGGTCCCACAAATTATGCAGCCCATACTGGTTAAAAACAACAAAAGCACACATTTCTAAAAAAATGTCACCAGATAGATATTTTAGATATCCAGGAATATCAAATTATCATAGGGCTTTATCTTTAAAATTAAAGAGTGCACTTCAGGCTTACCTGAGGTTTTGGATTGTGGTTTTTCTTTCTGAAAATATGGTTCATACTCTCTGTAGACAATTTTCTTAAAGGAAGGATTTGAACTAGAAATCAAATACAGAAATTAATTTGCAAGTCATATATGACATCTATAGCTTAAATTACAAAACAAATGGATTTCTCACGTCCTTGGATATGTAGTAGGAATAACAGTCTTTTAATTGTATTTCAGAAACCCAAGGTTTTATAAATATGAATAAATGTGGGGTTAATAAAAATAATTATTGATATCTTCAAAACTACTCTGTTGTAATAACCGTTCTTTCCCAAATTTAGTCTGCTTTAACTAATCCTGTTATTGGATCCATTTTCTAAAAAAGAACCCAAGATCTTTGTGTGAACCCAAACTTTATGCTTTAAATGACTAAAAATAGAACCAAATCCTTAATGAATAAATACATGGGCTATTTTTTTAACTTATGAATCATATACGGATTTAAATTACTGGGGAACATTATAAAGAGCCATGGGTTTGGTGGACCCTATTTCTAGTTGAGAAGTTGGAGATGGCTAATGGAGTCAAAGTCCTGGGCATTCATACTAAAAACAAACAAACCAAAAGAAAAAGGACAAGTCTTGGAAAATGTAAGTCACTTGGCCGGAGAAGAAACAATGGATAAATGGCAGAGCCAAGACTCAAAGAGGTGAAACCACTGTATTCATGGTAAAGAATTCACAGAAAGGGAGGCAGGAGAGTAGGACCCTAGAACTCGAGAGGGGAAAAAATATATGTTTTTATTTTCAATATCTATTACTACATACCTGTAAGTAACTGAAAGTTTCCTTAGGGCAGTTTCCAGAAACATTTACTTCAGACTTCAGACAAGAAAAATAGATATATTCCACCTCTAAAAGGCATTCTCCTGCTAATATTAGATGAACCGAGAGGAAAGATCTTTGCTTTGGGCTAAAATATACTTTGGCAAAGAATGGAGTGGTGTACGCTGATCTCTTAACAGTAAGTATCATTCAGTTGTAGGTGCAGGACACTTAGCACAAGTTCTTAGTTTAAGCAGCTAGATAGATATACAGGTTAGATTTTTCATGAGAAAGTACCAGAGGGAAATGACAGGATTTGAGGTTCAAAAATATTGACAGTTGGTCTAGGTTGACCTTCTACGGTTTTGGCTCAATAAACGACACCAGAGGTATGACTCTTACCAGAATTCTGGAAACTCAACCAGGGTGTGGGGATCAGATCACCAGTCATGGTTCCCTTTGGACTCCCCACTTGTGAGTCAGGCTTTTGCCCTATGTGGTTCTGCTTCCAGTATTCTGCTTGTTATTTTTCAGAGTTAACTACAGAAGAAAGGACGAACTCCCAAGCATAAGCACAGAGTACCCCAGCAAAGACAGCAAGCCTGTTAATGTCTGCCCATGAGCAAGAGCGATTAATGTTGGAAAGCCTATGATTTTCTTTGGGGTTTTGGCAGTTCCCTAAGGGTGTGGGTGTGATCGAGATCATCAACTCGAACGACAATATTTAAAATGATTTTTTTAAAAGGATTTCTTGGGGCGCCTGGGTGGCTCAGTTGGTTAAGTGTCTGCCTTCAGCTCAGGTCATGATCTCAGGGTCCTGGGATCGAGCCCCACATCGAGCCCCACATCGGGCTCCCAGCTCAGTGGGGAGTCTGCTTTTCCATCTCCTTCTGCTGCTCCCCCTGCTTGTGCTCTCTCTCTCAAATAAATAAATAAATAAATAAAATCTTCAAAAAAATAAAAAAGGATTTCTTATTATTACAAGACCAAGATGGTATGTAATACTCTCCAAAATACAAAGCAATTCTTAAAGGGATTTAATATTGTAGACTACCAGAGTCTTAAAAATATAACATTATTTCTTGGGAGACTGCTTTGGTTTTGTAATCATAAAAGAGGAACTTGTCTTTCACAATCATTTAAACTGTGATGCTAAGTTACAAAAAAAAAAAAAAAAAAACAAAACTGAGTCACACTGAGAGGTTTACCAATAAAAAATATAAAAATATAACCAACTGGAAATAGTGAGTAGGTCCTATACTTTGTTTAATTTCTGGGAAGTCTTATTTTTAGCCTTTCAATTAGGAAAAATAATTTGTAGCTCAAAAATAAGAGTTTTATTATTTAAGCCACCTTTTAGTTACACAGTGACCCTTCCAAACTAGCCAGGGTAGACTATATCCCAGGGACTGAGAATGTGAGCAAAAATTAAGAGTCAGAAAAGCTAAAAGAAAAAAATGTTGCATGTTTATGGACTGATATAGTTTGAAAGTCATTTGTAAGAATACAACAAAATTAGGGCAATTTGTTAATAGTTATTGAAAAATTTGCTTAAACAAAGGACAATGTGCACATCTTTAGTGCTAGACGATGAAGTTCTGTGGAGGACGGAATAAATAATATGTAACGGGAAGTTCTATAAAAATACTAGGCACTAAAACTCTGGAATGGGACTTTGCAGTAAGGGTTAGTGCCTGGTGCTTTTGAATCAATCAATGTATTAAACCAGCAATCAATCACACGAACAAAACTATATTAACAAACTCTTCAAACAGCATCTAGACAACCCCACGGAATATCTAATACACTCTATTATTAGAAACAAAAATAGCCATTTTGTTTGAAAAGGAACAATAAATTCTTTTTTTTTTTCTTTTCCTTCTCTTTTTTTCTTTTCTTTCCTTTTTTAAGCCATGAAATTGCAAAGCGAAAGCTCCCTAAAAGAAATCGTTTCTCTCGCCTGGAGAAGCCCACCCGGACGCCAGACCCGCCTCACCTCAGCGTGGTGGGCTCAGGGCGGTAGTTCCAGCTGATGCCCTGGGCAGCTACGTAGAACTGCCTTAGCCGCGCCGCTTCGGCCCCCCAGCTCCCCCAGCCTGCGCAGCTGGCGCCCAAGACCACCAGGACCCAAAGGCGCGGGCAGCCTAGGGCCATGGTTCCTTTCCTGCTCCCCGGACCCGGTCGGTCTCGCGTCCGCCTCCGATCGCCCTCGGCTCCGCAGGGTTGTCCGCCGTCCCGGCTGCAATGCGCTCCGGGAGGCTGCGGCTGGCGGTGTCCTCCTTGCCTTCGGCTCCCGCGCGTGCAGAGGCCGCGGCAGCCTTGGGCGTTCCTCCCCTCCTAGCGCCCTTCCAGGCAGGGGGTTGGCTAGGTCACCGCCCCCCAAGGCGGGAGGTAGGAGGCAGAGCGAGCAGATTAGTGAATGTTTTACCGCAGGTGGAGAAAGGACAGAGATCAGAGGTGCTCGCAGGCGGCGCAGTGCCCACGGGTTCGTGAGCCACGGGCAAAAGTGTTCCCGCACTTGCACCTGCTGAGGCCACTGGAGCAGTAGCCCCTCACCACCCACCGTAAAAACTGCCAGGGCGAAATGTACATTTGCCAAACCCTCTGCAATTCCCAATGCAACGTCACCCCATGCCCTTAACTGCATCAGTTTCCCTGCTATCTGGGGGAAAGAGGACTGTGCCGTGTTAGGAGCACAGAAACATTGTAATTTCAGGCGAGGAAGCAAGGGGATGACTACCAGAACGGGGCCTGCGGGCCTGGACCACCTTACTGATTTCCACCCATGCACAGTTCTGTGTGGATGAGGGCCAGTGGCCACAAAGGCAGCAGAGCCGACTCCGTCCCACTGACTAGCTGTGCTGGCGTGGGTAAGTGACTCAACCTCTTTAGAGCTCAGTTTTGACATCTGCACAAGGGGGTGATAAGAATCTTTTCCTGGATGCAACTGTTGGGAAGATATTGAGAGGTGTCCGATTCCCGGCAGTTGGAGCCCGGAGCACATGTGTATTTCTATGATTATGCTTTTCCGGACTCAGGGGCCCCGTGTGTTTCTTGGAGGATCTGCTGTTTCACACTGCCTTGAGATCTTACTTTGCTCTTGATAGAAAATCTGAGATTTACGTTGTCTGAAGCATCATTATAACTGTCCGAGATTCCCTGAATCTGCATTCCTCCAAGCTTCTGGCTTTTTTTTTTTTAAAAGATTTTATTTATTTGTCAGAGAGAGAGAGAGAGCGAGCACAAGCAGGGGGAGTGGCAGGCAGAGGGAGAGAAGCAGACTCCCCGCTGAGCAAGGAGCCTGATGAAGGACTCCATCCCAGGACCCTGGGATCATTACCTGAGCCAAAGGCAGATGCTTAATCGACTGAGACACCCAGGTATCCTCCAGGCATCTGTCTTAAAGATGGTTTGTCTCAATAGATTTGCTACATTGTAATCTGGCATCTCACATGAGGTCTGCATGACCTCAGGCTCCTCTTCACTTCACTCCTCCTACACACAGTCCTGTCTGCTCCTCTGCTGATGTCACTCTGTCAACTTACAATATCCATCTCTCCCTCTTTGCTGAACCCCGTTTCCGTTCAGAGTCCTACCTACCTCCTGAATTCTGGACTCAAATAGACTTTCCATTTTATGAACTACAACACTACTCCATTATGATACTCAAATTACTTTGTGGGGGTATCTATTGTTTCCGCAATTAGACTATAAACTGTTCGGGAGCAGACCAGGCCCTTACTCTTCCGTATCTATAATAGCAGTAGTTCGAAAGCTGATAAACCGTCAGAATTCCCTGGGGAAGCTTTTACAAGTTGTCGATTCTGACTCAGACACAGGGCTGATAACCATTGTCCTATGATACCCAGCCTAGTGATTGGCACAAGATAAGCACAGATGCTATCAACAGCATGTGAGAGAAACTTTTAAAAAGCAGTGTGCCCCTAAATCCCAAGTTTCCTGCCAAAGCTCTTGCAAAATTATCGTAACCCTTAGTTAGACCATTGTACAATTTTTATTTGCATATTTACCCACGGTGTTATTCATTCTGCGCGACATGTTTATTGCCTCACATTTCACAGAGACAAGACAACCATGCTGTTCGGCTCTCTCTTTTTTGCATCAGTTCCAGATAATTACCATGTCACTTTCAACAATCCACGTGTTAAACATGGGATTTAATAAATAATATCTGTTCTTCCTTATAGGATGTTCAGGTGATGAGGATTTTTTCTGCTTCTCCGCTTTTCTGATTTGTTTTCTTCTATGATTCTGTGTGGGGAGCAGTGATACAGTATATATTTGCTGACTGATTGAAGAGTTAAGCTGTAATTGGGACAACGGTAATTGTGTATTACATTGATGTAAACAAAATGATGTACACAGATCTTATTGAACAAAACATCAAATAACAGAGCATGGCATTTGGGAAGAATCTTTTTAATTGCCCATTTGAATTTTGGTCTTGAGGTTTTTCTGGAGAGAGTGACCCGTGGAAGGAAGGTGACATGTGCCTTCCTATCTTGATTCTTGGTCTTTTGCACTCCCTGGTTCCATCCAGAGGCCTCTCTGGAAGCCTTGCAGCAAGGGAGTAATAGGCTTCCAGCAAGTGCTGGAGACCCCAGAAGATCTGGCAGAAATTCCCTCAAGTCACAGACACCACCTGGCTTCCAGCAGAGCATGCCTCCCCTCCAATCCAAAAATAAAGAGGCATTTTTATTTTTCTACAGTCTGGTCTTCTGGTAAGTCAGAAGCTTCAGTCTCTGGTTAATTAGTCTTTTAAGAAAGGGACAGCTGGGCAAAGCCCACAGACCACTTGCAGACATCCAGTCCTGGCTTCTGAGGCTTAAGGAAGAGGTGGAGCAGGAAGGGGTGGTGGGTGGAGAGTTTGGGCTTGTGGCACAATCCTTCTGCTCTCATCCAGAACTAATCTACAGGAAACTCCAGGTCCTTTTTTAACAAGTATTTCCAGAAAACTGCAGCAAATATGCTACAGTTGAAGTCAAGTCTGGCAGGAAGCCTGATGTTCAAAAATAGGGTCCTGTGGAGGGTGAGCGATGAGACCAGCGGGACAGGTCTCTGAAAATGAGACGAAAGAAATGAAAATAATTATATTTTCCATAAAAGCAAGTAAGCAAGCAAGCAAGCAGGCCAGCCAGCCAGCCAGCTAGCTAGCTCTCAGCGTATCTGTCCCCTGAGGATCAACATAATTTCTTTCTAGATTCCAGATATTCTGCTATCTAGGCTACTTTCCTTAGGAAACTCAACTACTCACTGAGCTTTCGGGAAGAAACAAAGTATCACATCATTTTTGTTTCCCCACCAAGTCACATAGGGGATTGGCTCTGTAGAAGTCTGTAAAATTTTTCTAATAGTATGACTTCTGGTTATCAAGCAAGGCCATGGTGCTGTTAATACCTCCAATCAGCCATTAATGGGAATGTCATACATCCTGAAATACGTTATCTTATTAGAACATTTCTAGCCCGGAGGAAATGGAAATCCTCATATAAACTCTATTGTCACTCTCCTGACATATCTTGTCCCCTGCTGCCAACACAATTTCCTTCAAGGCTTAAAAACTTAATACATGCTTAAAATCTAACTCATGATTATATAATGAAACATCAAAGTTTAATATTCTTTCTCTTTCTCCTACTGTTCTATTTCCTTCAAAAATATCTTCATAGGTAACTTACCTTAAGGGCTCGGGTCAAATGCAGCATTTGTAAAAACTCCGTATGTTCCTAGGTGGCTAAAGAACAGAAATACAAAGATGACCTGGCATCTAGTGCTTGGTCCTTGACCACAGTCCCGCACATGCTTCCTGCACAGCCTGTGGATTACCACCCCACCCTGGAATTCTGCTTTAAAAGGGAAACAAAAATAAATGCCTAAGAGATTTTTGAGATCCCTCTTAGCAACTCCGGGTAATTTGCACTGCACTTACACCCACGTGACATTATTGTTGATGCTCTAGGTACCTGAATATTGAATGCCTGCTATGCCTCTTCTTGGACAGAAGAAATCCTTAGAAAATACCCAGCCTTGATATTTGATCATCTGGCAACAGTTTTCAAAGAATGGTAGTACTGCCCCCTACAGGTTTTTTTTTATAATAATATTTTTTTTTAAGTTTTTTTTTTTTTTTTAAAGATTTTATTTATTTATTTGACAGAGATAGAGACAGCCAGAGAGAGAAGGAACACAAGCAGGGGGAGTGGGAGAGGAAGAAGCAGGCTCATAGCAGAAGAGCCCGATGTGGGGCTCGATCCCATAACGCCAGGATCACGCCCTGAGCCGAAGGCAGACGCTTAACCGCTGTGCCACCCAGGCGCCCCTATAATAATATTTTTTAATTATATTATGTTAGTCACCATATAGTACATCCTTGGTTTTTTTGATGTAAAGTTCCATGATTCATTAGTTGCGTATAACACCCACTGCACCATGCAATATGTGCCCTCCTTACTATGAATCACCAGCCTATCCCATTCCCCCACCCCCCTCCCCTCTGAAGCCCTCAGTTTGTTTCTCAGAGTCCATAGTCTCTCATGCTTCATTCCCCCTTCTGATTACCCCCCCCTTTCTTTATCCCTTTCTTCTCCTACCGATCTTCCTACTTCTTGAATTTTCATAGTGATCAAGAATTCTCCTGACACTTAGTGGGAAAGGGCCAGGGGTGCTGGATATCCCAATAGGCACGGGACACAAAAGAATTATCCTACACTTCATACGGTTTTAGAATATCGACTCAATATTCCTGTAGGTGAATAATCCCTGAGCCTAGAACTTAACTGCTTTAAATATAAATAATATATATTTTGCATCTTTTAGAATACAATTGCCATGTGAGTTGAGGGAAGATTATGACAGGTTTTCCAACCCTTTACCAGAGGCATTCATCATTAAGAAAAGTCGGGTTGGTGTTGGCAATGCCTCTGATGCTGTTTGAGCCACTGATACAGTATTCCTGACTGTTGCTTTTAATGGTTGTTGACCCAAAGCTGCAAGCCTCTGATGATCTCATAGCATCCACTAGAGTGGTGCCTCAGCTTTGGCATTTTATTTCTATTATATAACCCTTTAAAAATTTTTTTATTATATTTAATTTTATTTTTATTTATATGTATTACATTTAATTAATAATATAATAATCATATTATATATAACATATAATTATATTATAAAATA